>NC_081840.1:228857608-229170108 GCF_963259705.1 Myotis daubentonii | reverse complement strand
TGGGCCCATTTCCTAAGAAACTTCTCAGGGACAGCAATTCTGGGGAGGCACATGTTTTCATGCACAAGGTTTGTCCACCTCTGCCCAGGCCCCTATAAGGCCAGGGGTTATTTGTTTTGTTCCCTCTTTTTTAAAAAAAAATATATATATTTGAGAGAGAGAGAGGGGAGAGTGAGAGAGAGGCGGGGGGAGAGAGAGAGGGAGAGAGAGAGATTTGTTGTTGCACCTATTTATGCATTCATCATTGGTTGCTTCTTGTACATGCCCTGACCAGAGATCTAACCTGTCATCTTGGCATATGGGGAGAAATGCGCTAACCAACTGAGCTACCAGCCAGGGGTTTGCCCCTTTTGAAGGAGAACACTGGACTCTTCTCACTTCTTCAGGAAGAATTGTGTTTGTGAATTCTTCATCCTTAGTTAAATGGGCTCTGAAGTCATATATTTAGAATAAGCTTATCTCAAGGATTTGGCCATCTTTCTTTTACTTCCCTTCTCAGCCTCATCTTTGCAGCTCTTGTAGGGATACGCTTCCCTCCAGCTTTACAAAGTTATGAGCTCAGAGCCCCTTCAGAGATGTTCCTATCGTGTACCAAACCTCTCCTCTCCCATTCGCCCAGCTGCCTTTTACTCATCCTGGGATATCCATCTCCCAAAACCCCTCTTCCGGGAAGCCTTCTGTGCGAGTTTCCTGTGACTGCTGAAACAAATATTGCAGGCTTGGTGGTTTAAAACAACATGTTTATTCTCTTCCAGCTCTGGAGGTCAGAGGTCTGAAATCAGTGTCCCTGAGGCCATGTCAAGGTGGTAGGGGCCATGTCCCCTGCAGGTCCCAGAGGAGAATGTGTTCCTCATCTCTCAGAGCTTCTGGGGGCTACAATCCTTGCCTGTGACCACATCGCTCCAATCTTTAAGGTTAGCACCTTCAAATGTCTGTCTTTGGTTCACCTTTACATAACCTTCTTTTATGTGTCTTCATGTCAGATCTCCCTCGGCTTCCCTGAACGTTGCCTGTGATTATATGTAAGCCATACTTGAATCATAGAGAATAATCTCTCCATCTAAAGATCCGAACTTACTCATATCTGCAAAAACCCTGTAGCAAAATAAAGTAACATTTGTAGGCTCCAGGCTTTAGGGCCAATATATTTCAGAGGGCATTGTCCAGCCTGGTACACCTTCCTCGTTCTTTTTCTCCAACTCTAGCTCTGCATCCCAGGTTAGATTATGAACCTCTTATCTGAGTGCTTATTTAAAACCTTGTATTTAACTGTATCATGGAACATATGATGCTGATAGCGATGGTGATGATCATGATGATGATGATGATGATGATGATGACGACGACAACGTTGATGTTAATGAGAGCTAAGATATATCAATTGCCTACAGGATGCAGGACACTACTCTAAGGATTTCACAGATATCATATCAATTAATTCCTATCACAATTTTAAGAAGTAGGTGCAATGTTCATCCCTGTTTTTCAGATCATGGAACTCAGGTACCGTATTTCATAAGTGGACTTGCTGAGGTATGAACCTGGGAAGTTTGATTCAGAGCATGGGTAGTGTTGCACCATGGGTACCAATTCACCCGCTGTCTCCCCAGGTCACTGTAGGGTCCTGGAAGCCAGCCAGTATCTTCAGCTTCTGCACCCAGGGATGCTCAAGGATGCTTGGGAAATAAATGTACAAACAGATACTAAACTGGCTCTCCCCTTAACCAGATCTGGGCCTCAGACAAGTGTGCAAGCCTCTCCAAACCTTAACCGTGTAATTAGGATGTTGGCATTTGGGTGACTGTTAGGATCCCTACTGTTTTCTGAGGAGATCATTTCAGAAGTCCATTTGAAGTCTAAACTCTGGCTATTAGATTAGGGCAACTAATTCACTTGGTTCATGTTGCTGAAAACACTGAACCCACATTCATTCCAGGGTGTGGCTAATGGTTTGTCACACTGGGGTAGTTCACTTTTGAAGTAGAAGTCATTCCAGAATGACCATTTCCCAAAGCTTTGGAGGAATTCCAAAAGTATTGATAACATCTGTTTGCCCAAGGTGAGTAAGTTACCTTTACTGCCAGTGGGAGAGACATTTGCCTTTTTGAACTCTCTCAAAAGACTGTATTTTATTCATTTATTGCCTGTCATCCCCACAGCATAACGACACAGAATCCATCCACCTGGGTGACCTAACCACGTAATCTGTGAGTACCATTATCTCAGTACTCAGATTTGAGAGCCCAGGTCACACACCGATATACAATTTTTTCCAATAGGTTCATGAACTGGGACTCAAATACATTTAGAATGTAACTTCAGATATGAAAGTAGCACACATGCACACATATTGAGTGCCTTCTCCACAAGTCACTTCATAAAGCATTTCTAACATGCTGGGCTGTGAACCTTCTAGACATTCATAACTATCAACTGATATTAAAGGGAGATGTTGATGAAGCTATCAAGAGCATTGCATTGTGCTGCCTTTGTCCCTGAGAGCCCTCAGAAACCTCTTCAGTGAGAATAATCATCATGGGAGCATGAACCAAATAAAAGACTTCCAACTCAGAACAGAGCTGCATGTGATTAACTTTCATTATCATCAAATGTGTATTATGGTCACATCCCCAGCAACATGTGGCTGAGAGAGGGGCTCTTTTATGGGCAAAACTGCCTTGTGTTGTTGTTGTCGTCATTGTTGTAGTTCTGTTTTGGGTGCCTGGTAAGAGGTGGCGGCTGCCCACTGCTCAGACTCTGCCTTCTATGGTGGACACAGTACAGCCCGTGGAGCCCGAGAAGTAAGCATTCAAACGCCAGATAGCGCTGATTAGCAGTGTGGTCATGGGCAAGCTGCCTACCCGCTCCTCCTGCAAAATAAGGCAAACAGTGCAAGGGTCAGTGGAGACAGAGGTGGGAAAGAGGTGATGACCAGGGGAAGGAGCTCATAGGGCCGTCATTCCCGGGCTGAGGTTCTGTGATAGGCTCTGGAGGGAGAAATGTTTTGAGAAAACCCCCTCCCCAAACCCACAGAGAAAGTGACTCTCTTCACTGTTGATTTAGGCATTGGTTCCAGATCTGTATTTGTATTTTTTTAATGTTTATTTGATATATAAGTCACCTACCATAGAGTTTATCTTTTTAGAATGCACAGTTAAATGATGTTTAAATGTTCACAAAATGGTGCATTGATCATCCTTGATTTCATAATATTTTCATCACTCCATAAAGGAACCCCATACTCCTTAGCAGTTAGTCTGTATTCCGGACCTCCCTTCATTACTTGGCAACAACTAATCTGCTTTCTATCTCTGTAGATTTGCCTGCCTATTTGGGGTGTTTCCTATAAATGCAGTTACTTAATAAGTGGCCTTTCGTGTCTGGCTTTCTATTAGCATAATGTTTCAAAGTTCAGCTACTTTATACCATTTGTTAAAACTTCATTCCTTTTTTAAAAAATATTCATTTATTTACTTTTAAAATATATTTTTATTGATTTCAGAGAGGAAGGGAGAGATAGAAACATCAATGTTGAGAGAGAATCATTGATTGGCTGCCTTCTGCACACCACCTACTGAAGATCAAGCTGGAAAGTCAGGCCCTTGACTTGAGTAGAACTCAGGACTCTTGAGTCCACAGGCCGATGCTCTATTCGTTGAGCCAAACCAGCTAGAACAAAACTTCATTCCTTTTTATGACCAAATAATATTCTACTGTATGCATATACCACATTTAATTTATCCATCCATTTGGCTATTATATATAATACTGCTATGAACATTTCTTTACACATTTTTTTTATAGACATACATTTTAAATTATCTTGGTTATACCTAAGGATGGAATGGCTCAATCATAGGTCATGGTAATAAGAAGAATGCTCCCAAAGAGATCCACTATACCCTAATTCTTGAACCTGTGAGTAAAGTATATGGCAAAGAAAAATTAAGTTTGCAGGTGGGATTTGAGGCTGCTTATCAGCTGATTTAATGTGAGGGAGGTGATTCTGGATTCCTGGAAAGAGATGCAATGGCAAGGCTCCTTCAAAAAGGAAGAGGGAGGTGGAATGAAAGTGTCTGAGGAAGATGTGATATGAAAGATTGGACACAGAGATGCAGGGTTGCTGCCTCTATAGATAGAGAAAAGGGACCACAAGCTAAGTGGCCTCTAGGCTCTCCCCTGGAGCCTCCATAAGGAAGGCAGCCATGTCCACAACTTGGTCCCATCCCAAGGAGACTGGTGTCAGACTTCAGCCTCCAAAACATCAAGATAATCAGGGTGTGCCGTTTTAAGCCCCTGAGTTATAGGAGCTTTGGTTAGTCTCTCATTGATATGCTGGTGGCAGCTATGACAAGTGACTATGACTGATTGTTTTTGCCAAGTTCCTTGTGGGTAGGGCTGCTCCCACAAGGTCAAATAAAGGCAAATTCTGAGATTGGAGCTTTTCAGAGAGTTTCTAGACAAAATCAAACACAGATAATTCTCCAGAGAAGGGTTTTGGAGACGTCAAACCTATTTGGCCCCCACCCCCTCATGTGGTTTGAAGGCTGCTGGCCTCCACAGATACCTCAGCTGCAAGGCTGTTGGCCATCAAGAGCTGGGGGATGGCCATGTAGGAAGACAACCTGAAATGCCACAGGCATCTGTCCTTACTGGACCCAGCCATTTTCTTGAATAAACACTGTTTTGATTATTGAAAGCCCCTGTGTTAAAAAGGTAGGATTGACAGTTGTTGCCAGTGTCCTCACTACTTTCTAGAGGAGATCTTCAAAGCCCTTCTATTCCAGAAGCTGAGCTCCTCTTTTTCTGGATTTTCATGCTGGAGAGCTGGACAGATCAACAATGGGACACCATGTTATGGGAAGTGAAATCAGTTAGTCAGAGAAAGAGAAATAACTTATGATTTCACTTATATGTAGACTCTATAGAACAGTAGAAACACAAACATAAAAGAAACAGACTCATAGACACAGAGAACAGATTGATGATTGGCAGAGGGGTGGAGGGGTGGGGAACTGGATGGAAAAGCTGAAGGGATTGAGAAGTACAGATTGATAGTACAAAACTGTCATGGGGACGTAAAGGACAGCATACAGAGGTGGGCAAACTTTTTGACTCGAGGGCCACAATGGGTTCTTAAACTGGACCGGAGGGCCGGAACAAAAGCATGGATGGAGTGTTTGTGTGAACTAATATAAATTCAAAGTAAACATCATTACATAAAAGGGTATGGTCTTTTTTTTTTTTTTAGTTTTATTCATTTCAAACGGGCCGGATCCGGCCCGCGGGCCGTAGTTTGCCCACGGCTGGCATAGACAGTGGTCGGCAAACTCATTAGTCAACAGAGCCAAATATCAACAGTAAGACTGAAATTTCTTTTGAGAGCCAATTTTTTTAAACTTAAACTATATAGGTAGGTACATTGTTATTAACTTAATTAGGGTACTTCTAAGGCTTAGGAAGAGCCACACTCAAGAGGCCAAAGAGCCACATGTGGCTCACGAGCCGCAGTTTGCCAACCACGGGCATAGGGAATATAGTCAATACCATTATGATAAGTATGTATGGGCCCAGGTGGGTAATGGAAGTATCAGGGGGAACACTTTGTAAAGCATATGATTGTCTAACCTCTATGCTGTACACTTGAAACTAATGAAAATAATATTGAAAAAAATAAAAAAAATTTTTAAAAAAATGGGACCCAAGTCTTGCCCCTTCAAGCATGTTTTTCTCAAAGTGCATCTGAGTAGCCTAATGCTAATCCCTGTTTCCGGAGTCTTACTGGTTCATATTTAGTATCTGGATCTTCCTGCTTCCTTCTCCAGAGTTTGCAACCCAAATGACACAGCCCCTTCCCTGGCCACACCTGGGTTCACTGGCCTCTGAGTGATGGTGCCCTGGGTGGCAGGCACATTAGCTCCTTTTAAAGAGTCCCGTTAACACTCTGGGCTAGCCTTAGGTGAGATCTAAAAGTTTCTAGAAAGTCCTTCTTCAATAGTTCCCACCTGTTCTGTTAAGCAACTACACTTGACCTTTGGAATCTCCTTTATCTGCACTTCACTCTTTGAGCCAGAAAAATATGGCTCACATTCTGGATCTTATATCATCTAGCTTAAAAAAAATCTTTATTATTATTACATATGTCCCCATTGACCCCTTCCAGCCTGCCCCACCTGCCACCCCAGGCCTTCACCACCCAATTGTCTGTCAGCTAGCTTTTTGATGTTGGACTGTACTCTTCCTTCTCAGGGAACGATAAGCAAGTAGCAATAAAATAGTGTCACAAGGCTGTTTGCATATTACATGAGATAATTTATGGGAAAGGACCTTCCTAGTCCCTAGTTTCCATGTCAGGTGCCCAAATTATTTTAGTCTGCAGGAATCCACACACCTCAAAATTCATTTTGCTGCAGCTGCTTTTCTTCAACTATTGTTCTTGAGTCCTCTCTAGATTGTTATCAGTTTTTGTTGTTGTTTTTGTTAACCCTCACCTGAGGATATTTTGTCATTGATTTTTAGTGAGAGGAGGGGTAGACATAGAGAGAGGGAAACATCAATGTGAGAGAGACACATCAATTGTTTGCCTCCTGCACGTGCCCCAAGAGGGGCCAGGAATTGAGCCTGCAACTGGAATTGAATCTATGACTCTTCAGTCTGCAGGCTGGCACTCTGTCCACTGAGCCAAACCAGCTAGGGCTGGTTATCAGTTTATAAAGAGTACCTTTTGAGATAAGTTTAAAGACAATTTTCAAATCATTTCAGTCATTGTAGGTCATTTGGAGAACTATTTTATGATGACAACCTCCAAGCAATTTCCTTCCACATGTTTGTTTCATTTTTATTGTGTTGCCATCAACTAGTAGCACCTTAATTGTGGAAAAATAACCAAAGTAGAATTTAACATGGAAAAGATGCATTTAATTTAAGTAAAAAACAAATATTATCACAACTTATAATTGTAAGTTGAACAGAGACAAATGTTGGAATAATTGAATTATTAAATCACATCAAGGTGATAAAAACAGAACACAGCACATACACACACACACACACACACACACACATACACACACACACTTTGTCAAAGCATACATCACTTTCAGTTTCAGCAAAATAACATCAACTGACATGTGAGTCTGATCTTGATCATTTGGGTTATAATGGTTTCATAGTTTTGTTTGTGATCACTTTGTAAATATTTTCTAGGTTTTATCCTGGTGTAAGAGCTATAAGCATAGGCGATTATACTGAGTTTATGTGTACCCATATTTCAATTACATTATAAGAGAAATTTCCAACCAACATTAGGGTGTCCCGTGAGAATGCTTTCCTTGCAAGTGGAACCTGGGCATTCCTCAAGTTGGAGAAAGGCTTCCCTGGCTCGCAGAAGCCAGGCCAGGCTCTTAGGAGCCGCAGAGGAGGTGTCATGCAGGCAGGGATGTCTCTGCAGGCCACAGGGATGAAATAAAGAGACAAGCGAGACCCTCTTACCAGGAAGGATGAAAAGCAGCTATTACCAAAAGATACATAAAACTCTTGGGAAGAAACTCATTAAAAATAATGAGGAGAGGGTGGTTTCCTGGGCAGGGAGTCAGTAAATGAAGGGTCCCATTTTCAAGAATGCAGTTCTGGGAGAAGGAAGGCTGGTTGGGTTTAAAATTCTGTTTCTACGCCCTGTCATTCGGCAGGTCCACCTGGGGCATAGCTTCATGTTCCTAAGCCGCAGTTTCTTCAGGTTTCAAATGCCTGCTCCACAGCTGTGTGATATGGGTCAAATAACACTGCAGACATGAAAGAACTTGTGAGTAGCAAGCCTTGTGTATGATAGTGATGCTGCTACATTTTATTTTCTTAGATGTTTATAAAGGATCCCTGGAAGTTTTTCTAATTCTTTTACAATTGAACATCTCAGCAGGGACATAAAAAGCCCTAGAAAGCTCAAGGTCAGTGAAACAGGCCATTTCTGCCTCTAATCTAGGCTGCGATCTTGGCAAATGAGAAGTTTTAAATCCTTTAAAAACAAGCCACTGAGTTGTATGCACTTAGAGTTGTATGTACTATGAACCAAGAGGTCATGGTTCAATTCCAGGTCAGGGCACATGCCCAGGTTGTGGGCTCAATCTCCAGTAGGGGATGTGTAGGAGGCAGCCAATCAATGATTTCCTCTCATCATTGATGTTTCTATCTGTCTCTCCCTCTGAAATCAGTGAAAAAAAAAAATAAAAGAAATACAAAAAACAAAACCTTAGAGAGATAGAGTTAGGCCAGATCTTGACTAATGGGGAATTTTGGTTTTTTAAAATAGATTTTCTTTTTGTTAATCACAAAGTTTCTTTGACAATTGAAAAACCACCACATTTTATGGGATTTTAATTCTATCCCATGAGTCTAAGGCAGCTGTGGGCAAACTACGGTCTGCGGGCAGGATAAGGCCCATTTGAAATGAATAAAACTAAAAAAAAAAAAAAAAAAAAAAAAGACCGTACCCTTTTATGTAATGATGTTTACTTTGAATTTATATTAGTTCACACAAATACTCCATCCATGCTTTTGTTCCGGCCCTCCAGTCCAGTTTAAGAACCCATTGTGGCCCTCAAGTCAAAAAGTTTGCCCACCCCTGGTCTAAAGGCATATCCTTATGCCAATACCAAATTGTTTTAATTATTAACTTTGTAGTAAGATCTGAAATTGGAAAACATGAGTCCTCTGACTTTGTTCTTCTCTTCCTTTGATTGTTTGGGGTCCCTTGCAATTCCACAGAATTTGAGAACAAAATTTTCTATTTCTGTGAAAAATGGGGGGGGGGGTAACTAGAATTTTGATGGGAATTCCATTGAATCTCTAAGTCTTCCTACCCAAGAATACAGATGTCTTTTCATTTATTAATTTCTTTTAATTTCTTTCTGCAATGTTTTACTGTGAATAGATATAATTTTACTTCTTTCCAGTTTGTATGTATTTTATCTTTTTACTCTCAAGTTTCTCTGGTTAGAACTTTTGGTACAAAATATATACCAGTGGTGAAACTGGACAGCCTGTCTTTGCCTGAGCATAAGTGGAACATTTTTAGTGTCTCCACTGAATGTGATGCTGGCTGTGTTTTTTCATAAATGCCTCTTCTCATGTTGAAGTTCCCCTTTTCCTACTTTTTGACTTTGTTTTATTAATATGCATTACACTGATGTTCTTAATAAAGAAAAAACCCACATTTATCATATGTGTGCACACATAAGTTTATGAATACATTCACCAGCATAAACATCAGGACCCTCCACAGAGACACACACAAATATGTGCTTAGATTGCATCAATCCTTCTCCACCTCCTACACACACACACACACACACGCTCTGTTCACTCTTGACTGGACCCAGTTCCCATCAGCCACAGTGACCTGACTCTCATGATCACATTCCAGCCTGCTTTCTGAGTAAGAGGCAAATATATCCTGATTGCCCATCTCATAGCATTTATCTCCCCCAGAGAAGCCTGGCATCCCATGCTTTACATCATCCCTAGGAAACATTTTGGGAGCCACAACAAAAGGATTCAAAGTCAGTTATGCTTAGAATTGAACTATGACCTTGGGCAAGTGACTTGATCTTTCTGAGCCATAGTTTCTTCCATTGTGAGACCGAGATAGTGAGACTGCCTCCTGGGCATGAAAGCCTTACGTACAATGATGTAGGAGTTTCCTCTATGCCCTTTGGTTCTCTTTGAAGGTGATTTTTTAAAAGAATGATGCATATATGTGGACAGTAAAAGACACGGAAATCATAGAAGAATCAGGGGTGAATCCTCATAGAGACCAGTGTGGGGACAGAACTCATTCAAAAGGGCCCCAGGACCCTCAGCTGCAGAAACTCTTGCTCATTTGTGAGGACCTTGGTTCCTCTCCCTGCTCATTCTCTCAGTTCTCATCTCTCCAGCATTGGACTTCCTTTGCTTGCCACATTTACTGCTGATTTCTCATGGTCTCCCTGGACATGACTTTAGCTAAAGGCTTCCTCTCAGCTTCTGACCCCATTATAATAGCTATGGTCTCTCCATGTTGCCAAATCCAACATTTGTGAGAGAGGGATTTGATGTCGACTCATCTTTTTCACACAGGGAAGGACATATGACTCTGGCTCTGGAGTCCAACAGGCCTCAGATAAAAATCCAGCTCCAGCATTTATTAACTCTGTGACCTTAAGCAATTTGCTAAACTCTCAGAATCCCGATTTTCTCATAGTCATGTGGATATAATTATGGTGCTTAACCCCCACTGCAATGTAGTGAGGAAATAATTGGATAATGTCAGGCAAGTGCTCAGTCTAGTACCTGGTGTATATTGAGCCATAAAGAAACGCTAACTACTATTAGTGTCAGTTCTGGCCATTGACCAGAGTTCAACCTAAGAATGGGTTGCCTTTTTTTGTCATGTGCTCACCCTTAGCCAATCAGTCACAGCCAGGGGTCAGGGGTCATTTCCTGAGACAGGTATCATCAAGCCAGGCTTTCTGTAGCTACATCTACTCAAAAGATTATGGAATTTTCATTTCCTTTAATGCTACATAAAGATAAAAGGTAATGCAATAAAATCAATATATGCATGGATGACTGTCAAATGACTTTGGAAAAATCCATTAATATTCAAAAAATTAAAAAACAACAACCTTCTGTTTGCCCTCACATATCCACCACCAACAGAAAAGAGATATCTGAGTACTATTAAGAAGGAGACATCCACAGACTCTTATAGATCCTCTAACCATACCTAGGGACTGGGTAGGAGAGGGTGGAGCTTTCTGGAGGTGATCACATATGGTTTTGAGAGTGAATAAAATATAATCATGTTAATAAATTTGATAACAGGTACAGTGGTCCTTTCCAGGGAGAAGATGACATGCTCCAATGTATCCATATTATTGACAGATACACACCTACATGTTCAAAATGGGAATACCCATCCCACACCCCAGTTTTCCTCAAAAAGGTAAATGACAACCTGATGATTTTAGTTTCTCAACAGATATATCTCCTTCAACAGGCAATTGGGGTTCAGAATCAGGAAAATCTGGGTATTGTGAACAATTGCTGCTTTGAAAAATTTACTAAGTACTTGCCAAGAGCCCATTAACCAATCCTTACCTATTATTGTATAGGTTCTATAAAAGGAAGCTTCCTCCCAAAATTCTTGATCTAGGATGCAGTTACAACAGGACCCAGGCTGCTTCAAAACAGCTTTGAAATATTTCTGGGCTTTTCAAAAGCTCAGAAAACTTTCTTCCATGGTGCTCCTCTGAAGTTTCCCAGGACTGAGGTCCCCTCTGGGACGGCTCTGCATATGAGGGTGGCCAGAGCCGTGTGGTCTGTGGCAGGTGGAGCAATGCCTCTGTGCTCTGGGGATTAGGATGTAACAAGTGTCTCAGAGCAGTCGTGCTGGGCTCTCAACATGAACCTATCAAACAAGTGTGCTTTCATGCTTTATGCAAACATTGAAAGACACAGAAAACAAAAAGAAAATAATTTAACAACTATCTGTGTACCTGTCTTTCTTAATTTAACAGGTATTGACATTTTATATTTGCTTCACCCATTGTTGTTAATAATATAATATTACCATGAGATGAATGTTTGCTGCTTAGTCCCATTCTAGATCATCCCCTCCTTTCTAAGAAACAACGATTAGGATGAATTCCTTGTGTAATGTGTCAGTCAAATATTTATGCCTCAAATCCATAAACCATATGCTGATGTTTTTTAAATTTTATACAAACATCAGTATTCCAATGTTTATTTTTTTGTAATTAGCTTAGATTTCATTCAACGTGATGATGTTTTGTAAAGGTCTATGTTGATGCATATAAATCTAGTTTATTTGTTTTAATTGCTGAATTGTATTCCACCGATGGATGTTTAAGATGGGTTTTTAGTTTTGCCTTCCACATCTGCCTTCTAAGGAACCGGCAGAGATCCAGATGAAGGAAATAACAGCCAGCACCTGATACTGAGACATTCATGGATCCTTCAGGATAAAGGCTACTTTTTTCTCCTCTTTTTTTCTTTATTTCACACAAGGTGTTTGTTGTATATTGACAACAACTCATTTGACATTTCTATATATGTCTAAACCCCAGGGAATATCATAGAAGTAAATTTCTGTGGTCAGTCCCTTCAATTTACCAAACTTTTTCATGCATGACAACAGCCAGCAGAAGAGAGGAGCAGAATACCTAGATTCTATGGTAATGCCTCAGAAGGGCCCCTCTTCTTCATGGCCCATTTAATTGTCCTTTCTCCCCCAACAGAAAGTCCCATGCACAAAATCACTTTTAAAAACACTCCATATCTCTTTCATTTCTAAAAATGAGAATCATACAATTGATCATGAAATATTTTTGCCCTGGCCACCAGGAAACTCAGACCCATATTCGTTGCTCAGTCACTATGGTAAAATTGTTGCTTTGGTGCTGAAGGCTTACCTTGGCTTCATTGGCAGTTTTACAACATATTTCAAAGTGACTCAACTCATTGGTAAAAACATGCCATACTTTGTGTGACCACATAATTATTGTGCACACTAGACACTTTTTAAAAAGTATTTTTTATTGATTTTTAGAAAGGGAGGAGAGGGAGAGAAAGATAAACAATGTGATAGCAAAACATCAATTGGCTGCCTTTTACACCGGGGATGGAGCCCGCAACCCAGGCATATGCCCTGACTAGGAATTGAATTGGCAACCTTTCAGTGCAAAGGACAATGCCTAACCAACTGAGCCCTACCAGCCAGGACAAACTAGACACTTTTAAAAATGAAAGTTGACAACAACAAAAGTAGTTAATATTATCTATACTAATAATAGAGGAATATGCAAATTGTCTGGGATGCCATCAGAGTAACAGTAACGACTGACAAGGCCAACAGGGGGATTAGTGAGGGATGACTGAATGACTGAACAGCAGGCTGTGTGGGGTGACCAGGCTGGCAGGGGGCCAATTGGGGGTGACCAGGCCAGTGAGAAAGGGTAGTTGGGGTGACCAGCCTGGCAGGAGGGCAGTTGGGTAGACCAGGCCAACAGGAGGGCAGTTGGGGGCAACCAGGCCAGAAAGGGGGGACAGTTAGAGGTGACCAGGCTGGTAGAGGGGGCCAGTTGTGGTTGACCTGGCCAGCAGATGGGGGAGCAGTTAGGAGCCAGTGGTCCCGGATTGTGAGAGAGATGTTCGACTGCCAGTTTAGGCAGTCAGACATCCCACGAGGGGTCCCGCATTGGAGAGGGTGCAGGCTGGGCTGAGGGGACCCCCACGCACGAATTTTGTGCACCAGGCCAGCAGGGGACCTCCCCCCACTCCCCCCTGTGTGTGAATTTTGTGCACCTGGCCTCTAGTGCCTTATATAAAGTGAGTAACCTTTTTGTTGCTCCATGAGACAAATATTCATCTTCAGGCATGGGCTTGCTTACATGGCTTCTACCTTTTGAGGAAGATGCTGGTATTTTTTGCATGGGTTTGGGTCTTTGGGCTGCAACATCACTATGGCCCCTTCCAAACTCATAGTAAGCACTGCATGTGATCTTGAAATTTTTCCCTCCCTAAAATATACATAGTTTTATTCCACGATTGGAATAAAGGAAACACACAAGCTAAACATCATCATGGTCAATGATGATAATAACAAAGCACCTGTAGTGATCTTTTCAAAGCTGCTCACTTAATCTGAAGAACACTTATCATTTATTCAAGGCTTCATATGTCAGGAACCATGCTGGGTATGTTGCCTATATATCTTGTTATGCGTTGTACTCCTCAACCCAGGTCTCTGATATAGATATTTATTTCCTGGTTTCACAGAGGAGAAGTCTAGGCTCAGAACAGAAGAATTACTTCTTCAGGATCGCACAGCATGCATGGTGGAATGGAAATCTCACTTGGACATTTTCTTCCAGGGCCAGTGCTTGTGACCACTAAGCTCTTTTCAATCAGTAGAATAAGTAGCATTAAAAAAAGTTCAAAACATTTATGTTCCTTATCAGCATTTCCATTGACTCAATCACTTAGTTAGAGTCTATGTTGCTTTTTTTTTTTTTGTAATTATCAGCTGAGGAATTGTAACTTGAAAAGAAACTAGACAACTCCAAAGAATCCAAGTTAGGGGGGATGTCTGCATGTGTCTCTACATGTTTCTTCGTGTACATGCACATTTTTGGAGACGGTGCCCAGCATCCATGTGGTGACCTAGGCTCTGCAATTAGACAGATGTGGATGGAAGTTCCTGTCAGACACCTTAATATGTTTGACCTTGATGGAGGAATTTACCTGCAACTGAATAACAGAGATGAAGATAAAACCTTACTCAGAGGATTGCTATGAGGCCTGAGACAAAAGACTAAATGTCACAATGGTTGGCCTGTGCTAAACGCCAGGTCCACACCGAACACTATGACCAGCACAGTCATTATTTGTCTCTCTGTAGATGAACAGAGAGAGGTCTGTGGCCATGGGGCTCAATTGGCTGTGTGAGGGGCACCTGTGGGAGTGGGAGCTACCTCTCTTCTGTAAGAGTACAGGAAGGGCACTGGCAGGCCCTTCTCTTTGGGTCCTGTGTGAAGCATCGCAGCTCTGACCCACTGAGCTGGGACTCCAACAGGTAGATCCAGGCTCATGGGCACTAGTCAGGAGTGCACACTGACTTCCCAGACCGTGGATTCATGGGAAGAGTAAGAAAATTGGCTTCACAAAGACTGGATCCCATTTCCAGCTCTGTTACTTACTATCTCTGTAACTTTAGGCCCATGATCCTACCTCTGTGAATTCCTGTGTCTTATCAGCAGAATAGAACAGTAATATTGATCATGAAACCCATCCACAGATAAATATGACTGTGCATTCATAGAACCCATGGCAGAGACCTGCATGCATTTCAATCATTCAACAAATAAGCATCATGCTCCTACCGTGTGCCAGGCACTGCACTAGTCTCCTTGGGGAACAGCTGAGAGGGGATGCCAGGCTCTCTTGGAAACTGGAATTACCAGAATGCAGTAAATGTAAACAAAGGGTAAATGAAAAGTTTCCCATCTCCCTTCATCACTCTGAGTAGGAGAGCTTCATAACTTGTGGTGGCTTTGGCCTGCTCTGTTTGGGCTCTGCTCCACAGGTGGCTGAAGCTCTGAGGCCTTAGGCAAGTGGAAAGCTTCACACCAGGAAGTTGGCCGAGGTAGCTTCATGCATGAGGGAGTCCGGAGCTGGGAGAGGCGCGGGGAGCACTACAAAGAGAGTGCCTCTGTGGGAGCACTTGGGGAGCTGCCAGATTTCTAATGGGAAATGAATCTTCCCTTAATTGAAGAAGGAAATGGTGCTTTCCTCACGAAAGAGGAGGGGCAGGCTGTTGTTGGCTGCGGTTACTGGCACTGCTGCTCTGACTGGGAGGCAGACTGGGTGAGCGTCAAAGTGACAGACACAGGTGCAGCCTTAGAGAGCCTCCTAGATGAGGGGAAATGGCAGAAAAGTGCATTCTCCCAGAGGAATGAACCAGGAGAGGTGTCCCAGCACAGCCCACACATGCCGTGTACAGGACGGGCCAGTGGCTGGAGCGAACGTGGGACCAGCACTTCTTATCCTTACATCCTGGCTGTGGCAGGAAGGCTGGAGGTCAGGAGCCCTCTCTGCCTCTCTGTGTCCCTGGATTCTGCTGCAGTTAGATCGGGGCCTGTGTCACAGGGCTCTGCCCAATGGGGTGTGCACGGAAGTCACTAATTAGATCCCTTGGACACCTTAGGACCCAACTCCTGTTCTCAGCCTCAGGGATCGAGCAGGAAACACAGCAAGCATACATTTCTGCCCTCGCCGGGCTTGTATATTCTGAGGTGGAGTACGGGGCAGACACTGAACATGATGAACAAGTAAAGTGAATAGTAAATTATATGAATAAGTAAAATATATAAAAATGCATGGATATAATTTCTATATAATGTATTAACTATAACTAAAAATATAAATATTTATATAAAAATTTGCTAACTATATAGAAAGCTATCTATGTATGTGTACATATATTATGTATATACATAGCTTTACTCATATTTGTATATATCACAAAATATAAACATAGCAATGACTGCTAAGTGAAAAATAAATAAAGTCAGGAGGGTCAGAAATGTTGAGAGGATACTAACCATATGGATATCTGAAACAAAGGACACTCTTTGGTTTCCACAGAATGCAAGGAGGCAGTGGCTAGAATAGATGGAGGGAATTACTAGGGGAAGAGCCCAGAGAGGGGACAGAAGTCTGTCTGAGTCACCTGTGGACACTTAAAGTTGTTGGCAATAGTGTGAAGGGCATGGGGAAGCCAGCACATGAGGCGTGCGATGTGACAGGTGTCAGAATAATCATTCAGGCTGCTGTGTTGTGAACACACTGAAAGGCATGAGGAGGGTGGGAGCTGGGACAGAACAGGAAGGCACTCATGGTGGATTTTCCAATGTTTTAGGTAGTACATAAGGCTGGCTTGGATGAGGAGGTGGGATTGGAGATGGGAGATATGACTAGGTCTGAATATATTTTGAAGGTCAAACCAGTAGGATTTGCTGGTGCATAAAAAGTGGGGAGTGAGAACAAGAGAGGAGTTAAGGTTGATTCAGAAAGCTTTGCCTGAGAAGCTGGAAGAATGAGATTTCCATTACTGAGATGGGGAAGGCAATGGGAGTATGCTTGGGGGATCAAAAGGTCCTGGCTGAGATGTCCAATGGATGTCCAAATATATGCACTTCTGAAGTTTAAGGAAGAGGCCTAGGTGGAAGAGGCGCAGTTAAAAGCCATCAATGTATAGTTAGTACTTGAAGCCATAACTCAATGGCATCACTTATCCTTCTGTGTATAACATGTTTGAGCTACAGGTGCAGAGGCAGAAAGGGCGTGAGTCACCTCAAAGGGCAGGAATTTATGAATGGAAACGGCCTCAGAAACAGCCCACTTTCTGGGGGAATTTTTCTGGACTTCCCAGCAGATCCCAAAGAAGTGACATTTGAGTTCCATGAAGCTTGAGGCATGAAGGACCCTCAAGGTGTTAGAAGTTTGCCAAACTATTCCATTTGGTTTATTTAGTCTTAATGATTAACCTGTACTAATCTGTTGCTAATGAGAGTAGGCTCCTTATCTTCGTTTTTCATTAACATTTATGATCCATTCTAGCTACTCACTACAACGGATTTTAAACGTTTTATTGAAATATAATATAGCGTACAATTCACCTTTTTAAACTGTATCATTCAATCTATCTCATTATATTCACAGGGTTGTGCAGCTGTTACCACAATGTAATTTTAGAACATTTTTGTCTCCCTTAGAATAAATTCCATAGCCATTAACAGTCATTTTCCTTGCCAGCCTTAGGCAACCAGTAATCTACCTTCCATCTTTATAGATTTGGACATTTCATAGAAATATAGTCATATAATATGTGGGCTTTTGTGACTCACTTAACATATTTTTTCAAGGTTCACCCATGTTGTAGCATGTATTAGTACATTATTTATTTTTATTGCCAAGTAATATTTCACTGAATGAATATCCCAAATTTTATTTATCCATTCATCAGTTGATGGACAATTGGGTTGTTTCTACTTTTTGATCATTATGAATAATGCTGCTATGAACACTTGTGTACAAGTTTTTATGTAGGTGTTTGCTTCCTTTCTGTTGGATATACACCTATAAAGTAATTGTTGGGTTGCATGGTAATTATGATTAACATTTCAAGGAACTTCCAATCTTGCTTTTCAAAGTGGCTGCATCATTTTGCATTCCCAGCAATAGTGTATGAGTGTTCCCATTCCTCCACATGCTCATTAATATTTAACTATGTCTTTTTGACTGTAGTCAGACAGTTGATAAGAAGGGGTATCCCTTTAGTGTTTTATTTGAATCTTAACTTATGTAAAGAATATTTTTATGTAGTTATTTATATTTAAGTCCATTCCGATTTTTAAATTCTTTTACTGGTTATTACTGAGTTGAGGAGTTCTTCATATAGTCTACTTAAAAGTTTATCTGATATATTGGAACCTGGCTAGGCTGCTGATCAACTGAATGCTCTCTCCGTGTCATTCCTTCTTTGCCGACTCCGTCCACACCTTTGGGGACCCCTGGGCCTGCTGGTGCTGGACCCCAACAATATATAGTTTGCAAATATTTTCTCCTATTCTGTGAATTGCCTTATCACTTCTTAATGTTGTTTGTATCACAAAAGCTTTTTGTTATCTTTAATTTTGATGATTTGAAATTTATTCCTTCATTTGTTGCTCTTGTACCTAAGAAATGATAGTACTTAAAACATCTTCATAACTTAAGGTTCTGAAGATTTACACCTATGTTTTATTCTTATTGATTTTATTTTTTGGTTATTTTTCTGTTAATTTTTAGAGAGAGTAGAAGAGAGGGGGAGAGACAGAGAGATAGAAATATCTATGTGAGAGAGAGACATCAATTATTTCCCACATGTGCCCCAACAAGACCGAGGATCCAGCCTGCAACCAAGGTATATGCCCTTGACTGGAATCAAACCGATAGCCTTTCAGTCCTCAGGCCAACACTGTCCACTGACCCAAACCAGCTAGGGCTACACCTATGTTTTAGTTTAATGATTTTATGTCTGTTACTTTTCTATTTAAACCTACAGTAAGTTTTGAGTTAAGTTTTGTGTGTGTTGTGAGACAGTAGTGTAACTTAACGCTCCTGCACATGTCCCAGAACCATCTGTCGAAAATACTGTTCTTTCTCTATTGGAGTTTCTCTGCACACTTGTTGAAAGTCAACTGAGTATGAATGGAAGAGTTTATTTCTGGACACTCAATTTTATTCTGTTACCTATGTTAATCCTCTACCTCACTACACTGTCTAGATTACTTTAGGTTTGTAGTCAATTTTTTAATCAGAAAGTGTTCATCCCCCAACTGTGTTATTTAAGCTTGTTTTGGATGTTCTCGGTATCTTGTGATTTCATATTACTTTTAGTACAGAGTTGTCCATCCACACATCTCCCCTTCTTAGATTTGAGAAGGGTGAAGGCTGTCTAGAAGTAAGGAGGTCAGACATAGACAGACCACTTAGAGAATCACCCAAAGAATATTTCAGGGCTCACCACTCACAATTAGCAAATAATAATATTTTTCATAGCCACTTCATGTTAAAAATGTCAAAATAAATAATATTGAAGATGACTTAACAACTATCATGCACATCCCTTCACTCTTCTCGCATGTCATTGCTCTCCCCATCACCTTGCTCAGCAGCAGCTGTGGCATGAACATCTTATCTCTTCTTCTCTGTCTATGGTCTTATATGATTACATTATATTAAACTAGAGGCCTGGTACTCAAAATTCATGCACTGGGGCGATGGTCCCTCAGCCTGGCCTGCGCCCTCTCACAGTCTGGGACCCCTCAGGGATGTCCTTGGGGAGCAGGCCGAAGCCGGCAGTTGGACTTCCCCCTCACAGTCTGGGAGCCCTCACTCATTACTGCTTGCCTGCTGACTGCTCCTTAGTGCTGCCACAGAGGCAGGAGAGGCTCCCGCCACACTGCTGTGCTTGCCAGTCATGAACTTGGCTTCTGGCTGAGCAGCACTCGACTGTGGGAGCTCACTGACCACCAGGGGGCGGCTCCTGCATTGAGCATCTGCCCCCCGGTGGTCAGTGCATGTCATAGCTACCAGTCCTTCCACCAGTGCTTCCCCTGCTCAGTCAATTTGCATATTAAGCTTTTATTATATAGGATGAGTGTTAAAGTGGAGACTTTAAAAATCATTCTTTTTTTTTCAAACTGTCTTTAATTCTTAATGTTTTCTTTTTTTAAAGATGAAAATATTTTGTGGCTTTGTAAAACCAAATAATTTAATGAACAATTAAGAGCCAGACTTATCTATAACAACAAGGTGATTTCCAAAGTTGAAAAAGTCTGAGTATAAACCCGACTTGAATAGCAGAATGTCTAAATAGAGTTACACAAATAGAGAGACTGCTGAAAATTCCTGACTCTCTGTGTGTCCTTTAGCCCAACATCATTATGACACATTATGGATTGATTATCCTAAAATGCCTGCTGTGATCTCAGTCAATACAAAATGTGAATTACTTAGGAAACAGGTCTTGTTTTTTTCTTACAGAGGGCACAAGGCAGCATGAGTTCTCTTCCCAGTAAAAAACAAACAAACAAATAAACAAACAAGTTCACAAAAGAACCTGATAGAAAACATATGTATTAAGTTTTTATTTAATTTTCCCTTTTATTTGGTCTTTGCATACTCAAAGGGAAGTAGAAATTTGGTACACATTTCCTTGGTTTGAAGATAGATCTGATTGCCTTGATGGTTTGCTTTGGTTAATCAAACAAAGGAGAATGAATTTTTTATCAAGCAATCTTGAACTTGTGGAAATTCTGAATGTAGAAGGAAGAGCTTTGAGGGTATGTGATTGACCTGACCGACTCTCTCCCCTGTATATTATAGTATTCATTTCCTCTGAACAAGAACATTCTTCTACATAATTATAATAATCTCATCAAAATCAGAAATGCAACCTTAATACAATATTACCGTCTAATTTTCAAATTCCATTAAAGTATTCTAACTGTCCCAGTAGTGCTCTTTTTCGTGAAAGGGTATAATTCAGAATCACATGTTGCCTCTAGTTGTCAGATCTCTTCAACCTGTTTTACATTGGAGCATTCATCATTCTTTCCTTAAAGTTCATGTTCTTGACATTTTTTTATTGCAGGCCAGTTATTTTCACAATGTGCCTCAATTTGGATCTGTCTAATAGTGCTTCCTGTTCAGATTCATATTGCACATTTTTAGCAGGAATATCTCAAAATTGATGTCGGTTCTTTTCAATGTATCTGGAAAAGCTTGTTTTATGCAAGATGGCTTCATAAAGCTCTTCTACCCCACAAGCTGCTCTTACACTGTTTTGTTGATGCTCTTCCTATTGGATGTGAGATCTATGTTCTTTTCCCTTGATATGTGGGCCTGTGGCTATGGAGGAATTGATGCTATATAACATCCAAGGTCAAATCATCAAAGGCAATGCAGCTTTCTCATGGTCTGTTTGGGATGCTCACTCTTGGAGTCCAGTCTCCATGCCTGGGGAAGCAGAGGAAAACCACATGAAGTGGCTGTGGGTTCTGTTTGAGAGCCACAGTGGAGACCCCAGGTGACAATGAGCATTAACTTCCAGTGCCCCAATAATGTCCTTTGTAGGTAAGTCTTCAGCTAAGTCCAGTGTGCCAAGAAGGATGGAGTGATCAATTGTATCACTTTGTCCAGAGATTCTAAGCTGATTATTGAATTTGAATTTTAGCTCTGCTAGCCTGAGGATGACACGTCACTCTGACAATTGCACTTTTATTGTAGTGGTAGTAACACAATCCTCTCTGACATGGGTTCAAGACAGAATAGAAGGTGGGGAAGTGAAAATAGAGGTAGATATGTAATTCTATACCTCAGATCATTGTATTCATCATCAGCTATGTTGAAATGAACAAAAATGATGATGAGGAAAGATGGTGACCAGGTGTCAAATTCTTCAGTGAGTGAAGAGGGATAGGTGATTATGATTGATATGTGCTACAATAGAGCTAAAGGAGATAAAAATGTGATGATATGAATTTTCATGAAGAATAGTGAATATTATGACAGACAGGAGGAATGGTGTCTTAAAGCAGAAATGAGAAACAAGTAGAAGCTCTGTCCCTCATTCATGCCCTGCAGTCCATTGGCTATGGGAGAAAAGAAGGAAATCCATAAGGGAAGCCCAGTTCAATGAGCAAAAGAGTTCATGCATCAGGACCAGCCAGGGAGGCTACCTCCCAAAGGGTAGAGAGGGCATTGTAACCAAGACTATTGGCTACAAACCCAAGCTTTTGCCATACATCATGTCATCTCTCCATAAGTGGCTATGAGTACAATATTCATAATTACAATAATACATCTCCTTTATAGAGAGCAGATCAATGATCATTTTCTACAAAAGGCCAGGTGGCAAATAGTTCAGGCTCTGTGAGCCATATGGTCTCTGTCACAGTCACTCAGTTCTGCCCTTGTGGTACTAAGGCAGTCCTAGGTAGAATGTGAATGGATAGGCATGACTGTGTTTCCTCATGATAATCAACTTCCTTTATGAAAATGGGTGGCGGGTTCAACTTGTCCTCTGGGCTGTTGTTCGCTGACCCGCGATACACTGTTTGCAGATTCTAATGCTCTCATGCCATTCACTTATCTAAGCTTCCCAGCCACTGTGACCCAGGTTTGGGAAGAGAGAGACGTGTCTGCTCTCCCACAGGGATGTCTAAGAGGCTGGACTGCCTTACCGTGCAGGGGACACTTTGTGAGCAGAACTGTAATGCCCCACTCTCCATCTCTCAGTGGATTCCTTGAGGTCAATGCTCTGTCATTTACATTTGCATGGCCGAGTGCCTTGGACATGATGGGTGTGAAATGAATGACTGTTCAGGGGGTTGCTGAAAATATGCCCAGGTTAGAGCCAAGTGCTGCTTCTGGCCGTGCTTCTTGGTCAAATTCATTCAACCCCACAGATGGCACTTAATCTGAATTTATTGCACATGTAATAGTGCACCGAGTTATAAACCATGATCTGTGCCCTCAAGAAGGTCACAGGGCGATGACAGGCTGTGCGGCAGAGAAATGGATGAGAAAGAGTGGGAGAGCAGACCATTTGCTGTTGACCTTTTATTGAGCTGGCCCTTTCATTCTCCACTACCTAGGAATTACCTCTATGTTATGGTTGGGGGATTTGGGTCTCAGAGGTTAAGGTACCTGCTCAGGGTTGCACACCTGGTTAACAGTCTGTCAACAGGTCGGGCTTCATGAAGCTGGAATCATTAGGGCAGGCTGCCCACATGAGCTGGCATCACAGCGGGTAGACTTGGCTCATGTTCATCAGGGGAGGATATATATATATATATATATATATATATATATATATATATATATATATATATATATATATATATATATGCTACCACTTTATAATGGGCAATAGGTGCCTGAAGAAGGTTGTTTGGTATTGGCTGAAACAGTGAACAAAAATATTTTATGTGTTAGTCCTGTTTGGGTTGCTATAACAAAATACCACAGACTGGGGAGCTTAAAAACAAACTAAATGTATTTCTTATGGTTCTACAGGCTGGAAGTCTGAGATCAGGTCATCAGAGGGGTCAGACCAGGACCCTCTTCCCTGCTGCTTACTTCTTGTAGCCTCACGTGGTGGAAGGGGCTGGTGTTGTCTGAACTCTTTTATTAGGAGTACTAATCTTATTCTTGAAGGGCCCACCCTTTTGTCCTACCTACTTCTTAAAAGCCCACCTACTAATACCATCACCTTTGGGGTTTAGAATTTCAACATCTGAATTTTTTCTTGCACATTAGTCTTGAGGGATAGATGGAATTTTCATCTGTGAATGAGGATGAAGAACGTTACTCATGGTTAAGGAAGTAACTGGGAATAAACTTGAGCATATGACAACTAACATAAGGAGCTGAACAGGTTAAAAATAAATAAATATTCATTCCTTTGCTTGTTCATTAGCATAATAAATCCAGATTGATCACCCACATCATGGCACATCGGGACAAACCTGGAAGGCGGGGCTCTCTTCTTCATACACAGGTGAAGAAGCACATTTTCAGGGATTTGCCTGCAAACCCAAGTGTGCAAAGGCAGGTGGCAGAGATGGAATTAAAGCTCAGGACTTCGGATTCCATGTCCATTAATACAACGCAGGGGGCTACTGCAGTAATTCATGTGAGAGGTAGGGTAACCAAAAAGTAGGCCAGGCAATGGATAAAAACTCTCCTTTGAATGACCACAGTCTTAGTATTTTTAAATATGATGCACCAAAATAAGCAAAAGATAGAATAAATTAATACAGTAATTTCTCAACTTGGAAGAATATCATGTATCTTTGAGCTGCCACTATCTTGAAGTTTGTCAAGAGAACAGTAAACAAATAAAATCATTTTTATTTATGGAAGAATATTCCAGTTCCTCCCTCAAAGAACACATCACTATTTTGTGCACTTTTCACATGCAGAGTAGCATTTTCTGTGGGTGTGTGTCTAAGGAATGTGACATTATGATAGCACATTAAGGGAACACAAAGTCCACTATTGATGAAGAAGACAGAAGATAAAAACTAAGTGACATCAAGAAAAAAACCCAAATCCTAGTATACAGAACCACTCAGGACAAGTATGAGTAACCTATCTACCACAGACCTATCCTTTTTAAAGTTTGTTCGTAAACCACCATTCAAAAAGTACAGTGTTTTATGGATGCTGTTTAATAGATGATCAGAAAATTTAGAATAACTTCTCTCAAGTATGGTTGTTACTATCAAAGCCCATGACCAAAACAAATGCACACACCCACTCGCACATTTATGCTGATGAGCAAATCATGGGGATATTCTAGAGTCCAACATCGTAGCCACTAGCCACGTGTGGACATTGAGCACTTAAAATGTAGCTAATTTAGGCTGAGATGTGCCTAAGTATAAAATACACATTGGACGTTGAAGTTTTGGTACAAAGAATGTAAAAATATATTATTTATACTTTTTATATTAATTACCTGTTGAAATGGCAATATTATTAATATATTAGATTTTAAAAACCCCTTGTTTCATTTTACTTATTAAAATGTGACTACTAGAAAGTTTAAAACAATACCTGTGTTTTGAATTATATTTCTATTGGATGATGCTGGTTAGACCAATGGCTGTTTTAAGGAATGTACAGCCTTGCTGGTACTGATATTTAATGCGTCCAAAGGTTAGTGAGTAGGCCATACACTGCCACACTCCAAGGTACACATATTATTATTAGAGACTGGGCAATCTTTGTTTTGTTTTGTTTTTTAATTAAAATACCTCTTCAACCTAATTAAGGTCAAGGTATGTGGCTTTGTTTTGTTTTGTTTTTTGGTCAAGGCTTTCAAAATTTTCCTTTATTTCTAAGCAGAAATCCAATAATTTTGCCTTTCTTTTCAATATACTCTTAGAATAACAATAATACACTATAATGCTACAAAATACCCTTTTAAAAAACATGCCTGCTAGGCACAATAACTGGAATAGGCATTTAACATTTATTATAAATGAAAAGTGTAAACTCCTCTTGTAGAAGTCACAGTTCCTTGAGACTTAGACTATATGTATAACATGGAAGGCCTGCAAACAATTATTGCGTAGGAAATATTTGCTGGACGTGTGGATATGCATTGCATATGCATAGAGATCTTCAAACCTTAGAGTGTGTGCAATGGAACAAGCCACCTGCCTGGAATATGCAGGTCCAAGGGCAAACATACCACCTCTTCCCAGAAAGCACACATTTTCCTTAATGTTAGGTAATTTATGCTCCATATTTATATCAAAGTAAAAATAAAAGTATTGTGGGACAGAATGTTAAAATCTCATGAATTTTTTAGACAGAACAGATAAAGGACTTCAAAGGAATATCATCCATTGTAGACATTTCAAGGCTGTGTTCTCAGCTTCTCACACCATCACTCCTCACCCACCAGCTGATCCCTATCTATACTTTGTTGAAAAAGTTCCTGGAACTATTCAAAGAAAGCCATCATCATTCTCATATTATGGAACCCACTGAGGGCAGGCACCCCATGGGGTCCTGACTTCCTGCCCACCCCACCTCACACTCCAATGGCTTATTAAAACAATGGGTTTCAAAAGCTCTCTTCCTTTGGGGTGTGGTGGGATAGAGAGTTCACATCGTCCATCCTCCTGATAAAACACTAACATTTGCACCATGATGTCACAATATAAAACCCTGAGTCCTCAACATTAGCAATTAAATTCTCAATATTCTCACATTCTCCTTGAGAGCCTTGCCACCTCCCTTGGCAATGCCCAACTGCCCTCCAGAGGTAATACTCTGTTTTAGCCCCAATATCATTTTGTGTGTGTCTCTTCCCTAAAAAGACCTTGGCTCAGCTGGTTAGCCCATCAGGAAGAGGATGTATGTAAATTTCTTCCTTATAGTGGTAGCCAATGGGGTGGCTTCAGCTCAAGTAGTACCTTGGGGTCTTTTCCTTCCCTAACTCATCACCCCCTGTGGAGGGGGGGCTGCTTTCTGATTGGGGAGTTTGGGAGATGAAGCTCAGTAGCCCTGCATAGCCCCCTCTCCTCTACATTGTGGACATATATGTTCAGGTCTCTTCCCAGAGTGGCCCATCTGTACCAGTATCTGTGAGTGGGGTCTGTCTAATTCCAGGGGAAGTATCAGCAAGTTCACCTGGTCACGGGTTAGAGTTCATGTCCTCTACCCTGGTTTAATCAGCAATAAAGCTGACAAATTCTTGTGTCTTTATTATACTTACTTCCAAACTCAGGAGGGGAAGAGGGTATTATTTGTGGGTTCCTGAGTTTCCACTGTACTTTGATTATAGCATCAGGAAGTGCCAAAGAGGAGCAAACATAGTGTCATTACGTCAGTAACTGGGTTTTTAACAAACACCTACTTTGCTTCTGCTTGGAGTCTTAGGCTACTGTCTTGCTGGCTTCTTTTATGCCAAGGAGGTATTGACTCTCACTAGTAGGAAGATACTTAAGGTTCCATGGAGGACCCACCTTTAAGTCAAACCCACTTGACACTGCCATTCCAGGGCCGGTTTTCTGTCTTGGCCTTGCCTTTGCCCACGTGACTCACACCTCTCCTGGGAAAACATATCCACGTGGTTGGAGTCCAAAAAGATGATAGCTTCAAGATGGTGGGAGCTTGGACCACAGCAGAGATGGAGGAAGAGATGAGAGACATAAGGAGCTTTCTCATTCTTAGAAGGTCATCTTAAAGCTAACTTGAAATCTTATTCTTGTGCTTATCTTCCTTCTTCTCCCACCAAAAGAAGTCTGAATGGATAGTATTTCCAAAAGGGTTAATGGATGTAAATCTTAAGAGCCATTCCAGTGGTTTCATTAACTCACAGAGTCCAAAACCCTCAAAAGTTGAAAACAATTTGGAAAATTCTTTGTCCAAGATAGAGATAAAAAAGAACACCTGTGAATGGGAACACAGAATCCTTGGCTAGCAACCCCATTGGGTAACAGGTGAAGACCGCTTTATACCATGTGAGTGCTCCATTCAGAAGGTAACTAGAGATCACCTTCTTGGCTGGGTCATTTTGTGGCAACTTTGTCTGCTGTCTCCCTGACAGTATGGTCAGGGCCAATGAAGGGACGATATGCCCTGTGACTTTCAGTTTCTCCCAACCATAGTCATAACATTAAATAAAATGGAGAACTCATACCTTGCATTAAGGTAACATTAACATTTCTACTGAGTTTCCATTTTTTTTCCACATGATGCTAAAATTCTTTCTGTGATTCTTGATGACTATATCTTTGTATGATTTAATATTTTGCTAAAAATTTCATCTAAGCATAAATGCAGAAAACATTTAGCAAATGAATATGGAAAATGTGAATAAATCCTCACTTGGAAATAATCAAGGTAGAAAAGAACAGTCTTGTTACTAGGACAGAGTGTTTGTTTAGAGAAATATTTTATAAAATTCAACCATAATTTTTGTGAGGTTGTAAATGAGGATGAAAAATCAAATCTAAGGAATCAGATGGAATAATTTGAAATGTATAACTGCTCCAAATTATTCCAGATTAAAATCTCAGAAAAACATGCACATTAATCTTTCTGCACAAAATACCCTCCACCACCACATTTTTTGTCACTCTACTTCTCCCATTTTTAAAATTTCATACGGTATCATTAGCTTATTTTGATGTACAGTTCTATGGATTTCAACTCATATAAAGATTTCTTTGACCACCACCAAAGTCAGGATTCAGAATAGTTCCAACCCCTGAAAAACTCCCTCATCTTACCCTTTCATTGTCACACTCTCCTCCTCCCTGATAGCTGATAAGCACTAATATATCCTTTTCCCTTAATTTTTAGAATTAAAAATAATACAAATTACTTCTAAAAATTCTTAAAAGGGCACAGGCTAGAAATTGAAGCATGAGCAGGCTTTTAAAAAGATTAGGTCAATTTTGTAATTCTTGTCCCAGCTTGTCTCAAGTGTAAATAATCTTTCCCAATTTCTGACAAGAATACTCCACAGAAAGTTCCATTGTAGGTGTGTAGGAGGGAGGTTAATTCACAACACATGAAGGATGACTTAGGGTGTCAGGTCTTACTTCTTTTGCAGAGCCAATTGCAAGAACTGCCAAGATTAGTTATTAGATAGTTAGGAACTTGTAAAATAATATGCAGAACTAATAATATGCAGACAAATATTTATACACAAAGAGATCCGGTGAAAGAATTAAAAAGTGGAAAGAACCCACACGCCCAACAAAAGTGTATGCCATTAATAAAATATGATACTTATAGATGATAAAATACTTTGCAGAAATTAAAATAGTCTTCAAGTATTCCATGAGATAGGAAAGTGCTCATGATATAATGTCAGGTGAAGGAAGCCTGTAGTTTGTGGAGTAGAAACACAGGCAGTATATATAAGATGCATGGCCAGTGGTGATTTTCCTGGAGGACTTATGAATAAGTATTATTTTGTTTTTTATACCATTTTTCTTTTTCAAATATAATATAATAACCATTCTTGCATTTATTATCAGATATAAATTAATAGCTAGTAGTCTGATATTTTGAGCATTTATTGTGGGTGTGATGGCCTTTTTTGATGTGTCAACTAGTCTAGACTTCAGTCCCCAAGTGTTCATTCAAACTCTAATTTCAATGTTGCTAGGCAGATATTTTGTACATGTGATTAAAGTGCATAATCAGTTGACTTTAAGTAAGGTCATTTTCCCCTAGCTAGTCTGGGTGGGCTTTACTTAATCAATTGAAAGACTTAGAGCAGAATGGAGGCTTCCCTGAAAAAGAAAAGATTCTCCTATGGACAGCATCTTCTGTTCCTGTCTGGGAGATCCAGCTGCCCTGTCTGGCTACATCACCCTCTCTTCCAAGTCTTTGCTCAAGTGACACCTTCTAATGATCCTCTTGACCCACCACTGAAAATTACAGTTCCAGGCCTATCATCCCAACCTGCCCCTTCCACTCTCAGTATTCCTACAGTCGGCTGCATAATAAACCCTAAGTGTGTTTTTATTATTCAGGGACTCACACAGAAGTGGCTTCATACACAATGCCTCTTCAAGAAGTCTTTTCTATCTTCAAACCCACTTTGAGGTATGGGATGACGAATTTAATGGCTTTTAGCTCACATGAAGATAATGAGATGATTGGGGATCATTTTGTCCCTGTGAAGTGCTATCTAAATGCCTCATAATAATGAACAATTATCTTCTGTCTCTCTTGACTGCTGTAAAAAATAAAACATTAACTACCGACCGTGGAACAGGGTATGTAGCCATCGGGTTGACCAGAGAGATTGCTTTCAGAAAGTGGGGAGCTGCCCTATTCCATGATATGTAGATATCTAAGATTCACATTCTTTTCTACCAGAGTTCACCTTAGCAAAGTTTTTGACCATTTTCCACAACCAAACTTTAATAAAAATGATATATGAAATGTGAAGTCATTGCCTGCATTCTTTTTTTTTCTGATCCATGAAGAAAATCATATGTCATTTAGAATTTCATAGCCAAACAATAGTGTCTGTGCACACACAGAATGCTTTTCAAAGAACTACCATGTTTTCCTTCATATAGTCATCATCCTTGGGAGTCATTGGGTCTTTGAAGCCATTTTGTCCAAAGGCTTTATTACTAAAATGCAAACCTAAAGCCCAGAGCAGTTGCATGGCTTGTGTGAGGTGTGAATGGCAGTGTTGATGGTCAGTCACCTACTGTCTCTGCAGCATGACAGCCTTTTAAGGTCCCTTCTCCTCAGGTCTTTGAACAAAGGACAGGCAAGGGATCCTTTAATAGTTAGTCTATTTGAAACAATGGTGGCATTAAAATAACAAGCACGGCAGAAACTGGCTTGGGTTCTGATGACAAAATAAAGCAGGAGTGAGTTTAGCCTTCCATGCTCAGTAACCATTGATCATGGGCATTCTGTTACACAGGCACTTTCTACTGGGGCTCGATACAGTTCTTCCCAAGGCTCTCATTATGAAAAGTCAACTGTTGTCCTGAGATTGCATATTTGCATACATTGGCTCTGTTGGATCTTGTTCCTGATTAAAGGGCCCTTTGTTGGAAATTCTCAGGGAAGGCGACGGCCGCTGAAGGCTTCATAATCATTTTTTTATGCACCAAGAAAGGCAAAAGAAGCTTCAAACCATAATCATTTCTCTAAACATAGACAGGCTGTAAATTGTGACTGATACAAATTAAACGATGCTCCTCAGTAATTATATTTTAGAGATTGTGCACCACATATCCAAACACAACTTTAAACTCAGAAAACTATAATTGCATGTTTAGTGCCTAGCCCTCATTGTATGTTTTGTTTTGTGTGAGTTACTCCAAGGAAATTGATTTCCTGGGCACATCTGAACAGGTCCATTAGGCCATTGACATGACTCTCACTACATTATCACTATTCTCATCATGTCAATTATATTCTTCTGGAGGTAGAGGTAGAGCTTCATGCCATCATTATAAGAAGTAACCAAGTTCTCCCACATGTGCTTCCAATATGTAGCCTCCTTTCTATCATCACTGTCATGACCATTGTTAAGGCCTTAGTTATCTTCTTTCTGGACAATTATCTCTGTCTCCAATTGGACCTCATATCTGTAATCTCATGCTCTGTGGCAGTTTTATAATCAAGCCCTCTGCTCTGTCCTCTCATTCTGTAACCCCTCCTGTGTCCTCTCTGTACTCCACACTCCTGCCATATTGAATAGGCTCTATTGCCTAAGGGTCCATCATCTCTCTAGTCCCTGTGGTTTTCACTCAGTGTAGGATGCTCTTTCCTTCTCCTTTTCTTCAATAACTTGTACTAATTCTTTAGGTTTCACTTCAGGTATTGTTTCCTCCAGAAAGTCTTCCTTAACTGCTCAGGTACAAATTAGGTTTCTCTCCTAGGCATGACCACAGCTCTCTATGCCTCTCCCAACATATTGCTGCCTGTTGGGTTCTATTTGAATTGCTCATACACTTATTTGCCTTCCCAAGATGCATCATGAGGGCAGTGGCCTTGTCTATCTTATTAATCATGGTCACTTTAGCACCATGGACACTTTCTGCCCTGTACAAACTCAGGAATTATTTAGTAAATAAGTAAATCAAGTCTCAACCCCTACCCCTATGCCCAACTAGATGTACAGTATTTATTTAATGAATAAATACAGGAAACCAATGAGGGCCACACATCTCCGATGAAAGGAGGCTGGCAGGGGTCCTGGAGGTTCAAATATATGGATGCCACAAGGCAGAGGATTATGACATATTCTATACACACAGTTAGATGAATAAGGATGCTTGCTCAGGGAAATGTTGAGAGAGCGGATTTTCAAGGTTAGGGTGGAAACAAATTATGGGCAAAGGTACTTGCAGGGTGTTCTGCAGAAGAGGAAGAGTCAGGTGAAATGTTTACTTGTCTTTAGGTCACAGTCTGAACTCATTAGCAGATTGTGCCGAGTCCTTCATGAGCTGGCACCTGCTTTTCTCTCCAGCTCCAGTTTCTTTCACTCTTCTGGTAGCTCTTTATCATCCACATCACTTTCTTGTTTATTATCACCCACACAGACACCCACCCTGTGGACGAGTTTGTGACTCAGACACAGGAACGTGAGCACTTTTGTTCTCTCATTGTTCCCCACCTTGGTGCAGGCTGCTTCTGTTGAGACATGCTCCAGCCCCCCCTCTCCTCCCCTGCATTCCAGTATCTCCCTGAGATCACACATTCCTGCCAGATTCAGGCCTTGGGCATCCTTTATCAGACCTCTGTGCACCCCCAACTCTCCAATGCAGCTCAGGGCACATAGCATGCTGGGATAATGACAGAGCTTTTGCATGCACAACCAAAGCCAGAGCTGCTCTTATACCTGTGTCCACTCAGGTATAAGAGGGCTGCCACCCCAAGAGCAACAGGGGAGCCTGATGCACAGGAGGTGTCTGATGAGGCTGCTTATCGGGATGAGGCAGGGCAAGCAGAGATTCCAGAAATTGATCTGATTAGAATATTCCCGATGAACGCAGGTGGATGAGGTCAGTTCTGGTGGACATGGGTTAATAAAGGTCTACCTTAGGATGGTGTCAGTGGACTAAAAGGACAAATGGATTCAGGAGTCATAAAATATTTTAAACATTGGCAGAACACAAGAGACTCCTTATTTCACTTTTGGGAAATCTCTTCTCCTGTGATGCAGGTTCCGGGCTTTGTAATACACCCATCTCCTTGCAGCTAAGCTTTCAGACCCTGTAACACCGCTGTGGGACAATTGAGAGAAGCACACGGGGACTTGAGGACCCTGGCTCAGCCCCGGGAGGACAGCCTGGCTGCAAAGCTGTTAGCCGAGCTGGCATGCGCTGTGGAACAGATGAGCTTCTCAAAGATTCAAGTTTGGTTCAAAATTCACAACTCGTGAGTTCCAAATGGTTCTAAATTTGACTGAATGCATTTTTCCCAAGCCGTGTGCCACCAAGCAAGACTCAGTGACTTCATCGCGTTAGGAAAACAAAGGGCCGTTAGTGCCTCTCTGCGGAAATAAACTTGATGAGGACAAAGGAGTGCACTGCAAAGACAGCAGCAGCAGACCCTTAATTTTGTACATTTTCCACTCAAACAGCTTTCTCTGGCATCGGGAACAAGCCATTCGGGGAAAGCACACCGCCAGTTACCAGTTTACTTATAAACAAAGTGGCACTAAGTGAGTTATCTTTCAGCTTTGTTGAACAAGCAAATTATATAGTAAATTAAATCACATTTTACTGTTCAGTTGGTGTGGTGCAAATTAAGGCATGCACTTTGATTCAACCTTGCGTCTTCTGCATATTTCATAGCCTGAAAGCTTCAGTGTCAGTATGGGACGATTGCACAGAGGCCTTGTGGCGATTCTGTTTGCTGGTTGTGTTTACAAGCTCTTTGCAATCAGCCTGTCTGAATCGGGTTGGCCTGACCCCCAAATATCATGCTTTGTTTGAGCAGAATTTTTAGCTTCTGGTTAATTATTTAAGTGAATGATGCCTTCCTTTTTTGTGTGTGGGTGTCCTCTGAGATACCTAACCAAAGTCTCTACAAAGGTAGCCACACTGTTGCTAAGTCTAAACAATTGCACAAAGAGTGAATTCCTGGAGGGAGACTAGCTAGATTCCTTCGGGCGAAGCAGTGGAATGAAAAGGGACCAGGGACCATTCCCTGAGCTTGAAGGACCTGGGTTAGAATTTTCAGCTGTGTGAGACGGGGCATGTTAATTGCTTTGAGGTTCATTTGCTAAAATGAGGTTATGGATGGTGTACAAAATTTCTTATGTTCCAAATTCAGTGCACAGTAACTTGTCAATAAATTTAATTTTTCTTCTTTTATCAGGATTTTGGCTTAATAATGATTATTGCTTGAAGAGTCCTTCCTGGACCTCTTCCCCAAAGACCATGTTTCAGAATGTCAGGAGCGGTTCAGTTGGTGTTATTATGACAAACAGAGGAAAGAAAGAGAAAAGAGAACCGTGACCTCAGGCTTGTCAGTGTGAGGCCCAATGACACTCTTTATAGACACTTTTCCATGAAAAGGCCACCTGGGTCAGTCCACGCGTTGGCATTTCTGACACATGGGTGAGTGGAGATAGGCTGCTAATTTATTTGAATGGATGTGGGGCAGTGGTGCTTTGAAAACAAAAGCACTATGCCAGGATGCTCTATCACAAAAATCAGAAGGAACTAACAAAACCTCAGAGCAGCCAGTAGGCATGACAGCATCCACTTCCGCTCTGTAGTCACCCTTGTCCCTCTCTGTGTTCCACTCTGGTGATGGGACAGACACTTAACCCTACCCTTGCCATCCTGAGATTTGCAGCCCATTTTCCTAGAGATCAGTGTAGGCTACTTGAATATTTTTATGCAGACATTCTCCAATATTCCTGGGTTTGGTATTAACTAGTGTTATGGGGCATCTATTTTGTTGTATTATATAATTACTAGAGGCCCAGTGCACAAAATTTGTGCATGGGTTTGGTCCCTAGGCCTGGCCTGCAATCAGGGTCATCTTCCCCAGCTGCCCACAGCCACCACCGCCCCCACCATGGGTCACTCTCTGTGTGTGGGGCAACCAGTGGGGTAGGGGCCTTGGCCTGGCACCCCCCACATCCTCCACCACCCACCCCCGGTTCCCCATTTGCCATCAGGTGATCGGAGCCTGCCGGCTGGGGAAAGGGACTGAGAGGTGGTCAGTGTGCCTCATAGTGACTGGTCTAGTAGTCGTTCTAGTCGTTCTGCCTTTAGGGTCAATTTGCATATTACCCTTTTATTATACAGAAATAGAGGCCTGGTGCATGGGTGGTTTGCAAACTGGCCACACTTCCATCGGGGTGGGGGTCTCTGCTGGGGGCGGGGCCACCCTGGGCAAGGGGCCCTGGTGTTCTGGTCTCTGGTCGTTCCAGTCGTGATGGCATTATGGTCACTGGCTTTATATAGAGAGAGATTGTTACATTATGTTTTTTAATTTTTTTAAATTTAAAGGTCTTAACTTTTCCAAAACTTAAAAATTTTAATTCATAAAAGGAAAGTGTAGAGCCAGGTTTCCTGTGACCTATTGTGACTCCTGAGACCTAGACTTCTATGGCCAGAGAAATCGTATTACAAGTGTTAAAACCTGAAAAGACTGTCCACACCTACTTCCACATTTTATGTTCCACTTGGATTGAGTCACCATGGATGTGGAGCACAGCATGCCGGTCAATAGAAAGGGAACCCAATGAAATTGTCAATATCCAACTATTCCCTTGGCCTATACATATGCTGATATCATGCGATTTATTTATGAAGTTAAAAGAATCTTTATTGTGCATGTTGAGGTACTAGTATAGCCTTCAAACATTATGTATTCTTGCAAGGTATGTGTTTGTTAAAATTCACTCCAACAAAATTTCTTCTTAGGTATCTCAATTCCATCCACCCTTCTCCATCTCTACTGTCCCTCACTATCCCAACCAATTGTGAAAATGACTTTTTAACTGGTTTATTGTCATGCACTTGGGTCCTTTGCTAAGAATTCAATATGCCTTCATAAACTTCTAATCTGTAAATCTAATTGCATATCTTCCTCTTTTAACACCCTTTATTATCTTCCCAGTCTCATAGCGCAAGCACCAACTCCTTGAAATGGTCCTCATGGTTCTCACTCTGCCATCCATCATCTCTGCCAGCCTGGATTCATACCTTATTCCTAACTGTGGCCACATGGGCTTCCTTTAACTCTCATGCTCTTCATACTCTTCCCCATTCCTAAGTCCTTTCCAAATGTTATTCCATTGGGCCAGAAATCCCCTCCCCCATCTCCTCTTTATTGACTCATTATCATTAATGTTTATGGGCTCAATCCAAGCTGCTCTTTGCCTGGAAATCTGTTTTGAACTCTTGAGCCAGATCAGAACCACTTGTAAAAGCTCCTCAGGAACAGGGTACCTTTCTTTGTAGCAATTGACCCATTGGCCCTTTTACACTTGGCTGAGTGATTATTTGATGAGGAGCTACTTCACTACATAACCTATAGGAAGCAAAACATGTCTGATGTTCCTGTCCATTGGATCTCAGCATGGATGATACTGAATAAATGTCTTTGGACAATATAAATGAACAAACAAAACTGAACCAGGCTCATAGATACAGAGAACAGACTGAGGGTTGGCAGAGGGTAGGGGTTTGGGGAATCTGGGTAAAAAAAGGTGAAGGGATTGAGAAGTTCAGCTTGTTAGCTATAAAATAGTCACGGAGATAGAAAGTTCAGCATAGGGAATTTAATCAACAATATTATGATGACTATGTATGGTGTCAGTGGGTACTTGAAGTAGTGAGGGGACCACTTTATAAAATTTATGATTGTCTAACCACTGTTCTGCACACCTGAAACCAATATAAAATAATATTGAATGCCAACTGCAATTAAAAAAAAAACATTAGAAAAACAAAAATTGGTTAATGTACAAGAGAATGGTCAATGGAAGGAAAAGGGATTACTGCTTTTTGGAGAACTCTGGAATATTATCTGCTATCCAGGCTTTTTATTCCCACTCACTTTCATGGCAATCGATGTCTGTATTTGCTTTTTATCTATGTAAAGCCTTGGCCAACAACAGCAGGAAGTGGGAGAAATAACCACAATTATGAAATACATCAGGAGAATCAGGATTTCCCCCAAGTGGCACTCATTACCACTTCTCATCTCAGTCAGGGAGCTTGGTGGTTACACTGACCTTGTCCTGCTATAATGATTTCTATAATATACCTATTGCAAGGCAGCTGCTCTGTTGAGAGTGAATTCAGAGTCCTGTTAATTCCATAGCCCTCTCTGTGGCTCCTTGGAGGAAAGATAAATGACTTGGCATTAGCAGGAAGTTCCTTCATTAACTACGAAGGTGTTTTGATTTGATTTTCCCCCAAACCGGCTTAATTTGCCTAGTTGTGGTTTGAGGTTCTCTTTTGTCTTATCTTGTTATGTAAACTTCAGAAACCATCCATTCTGACTTGCATCCTCAGCTTTTCTAAGAACCACCAAGAACATGTTGAGCAGCCTTAACCATGGCAAGAGAAGAACTTGACAGCTGGCAAATGTAATGTCTGAAAAATTTGATTTCTATTAATAATGGCAGGAAAATAATAAAGTGAGAATAAGTACCTAAGTTTTAAAAATAAGGGAATGGTACCAGAGAGTGTTCAAAAAACAAACAAACAAAAAACTTCCTGAGAGGCCACTCAATGCGTCCTGGCGTAGCTGGAACCAATGGGAACTCAGGACTTTGTGACCTTTCTGCCTCTCCAGTGCATTCACGTCACTGTACCAACTCCAGATTTCATATTTCCACTTAGTACTTTCCCATTAACTCGTGTTTGTCTTATTGAATACATGGCACTCCCTGTTCTAATTGGGAATGAACATAAAGTGCTTTCCATAGTAGTTAGGAGTTCAGGACTTCCACCCGATAACCAGAATATAATTTATTTTCCCCAGGTTCATCTCCCCCAATCCTCATTGCAGCAGCTTGTACATTTCTTTTCATTCATTTTAATGATAATAAAAACATTAACGATAAATGCCATTTGGGAAACATCTAGGCTCTAGGCATTTTGCATATATTATGCTAATTGCATGAACATTCACTGAGTACCTATTATGCTGCAGATACTGAGTGCTATAGACTGAATGTTTATGTCCCCCCAGACTCTTATGTTGAAGCCCTAATCCTCAATGTGATGGTGCTTGGAGGTGGGGCCTTTGGGCAATGAGTGATTAGATCACATAGGTAGAGTCTTCCACAAATGGGGTGAGTGCCCTTATAAGAATTGACACTAAGGAGATGATTAGTCTTCCCACCATGTGAGGATACAGCAAGAAGGCAGCTGTCTACAAACCAGAAAAACGGTCCTCACCAGGCATGAAATTGGCTGACATCTTGATCTTGGACTTCTCAGTCTACAGAAGTGAGTCATCCCATCTATGGTATTTTGGTTATAGCAGCCTGAGCTGACTAAGACACTGGTTTGCCATAGTTAACACAGCAGGGGCTCTTCATGCAAGAATTTTAAAGGCTCTTGGGGCGCAGATGGCCTGTTCTTATTCCTAGTACCAGTCAATGATATGGCTCTTATTACACCTTTCCTCCCCACCTTTTGCTCATGATGGAACTGAGGCTCACAGAGATGAAATGTGTAGATTCGGGATCCATGATAAGCTGAGATTTAGCTCCATATCTTTCAGATCCCCAAGCTCCTCTATGTCATGATGGCACTTACTAAAACTTTAAGCCAACCATGTGCCACGCAAAAATAAATGTTACACTCAATTGTTTCGTGCATCTCACAGTCAGAGGAAAGTGGAGTAATTAAGAAGGATCGTTAGCAGTCCCAGTGTGTCTGGGTTTGTTGGTTTTCCTGAGACATGGGACTTCCTTCAATGAAATCAACAAAATCCCAGGGAAATTAGAATAACAGACAATTATGATAACAAGGAGAAATGAGAAAAGTAGGAAATTCTAAGTAGCCTATCTAGACCAGAAGGAACCTGGTGTGCTTTATTATTGGACACCATAAAACAAATTTTATCCTGAAGGCTTTGCAATATTTTCATTAGTATACCCATACTGAGCATTCATCACACTCAAAATTCTAAGGGAAAAATTCTAAGGTATTACCGTGAATGCTATTAATAGCAAAGCAGGGAGAATTTCTGATCTGTATTCCAATCCTGAGTGTAACTGGTAAGTTTGAGGCATAAGATTGAATAAATAAATGGAGCATGTCATCATCGTTTCTGTGTCGTCATGAGTGACAGACTGTAGGAAGAAGACTAGAAATTTAAAAAAATGAGATGAGAGCTCTTTCAAGGTATCTCAATATTTTTATAAAGAAGTGTAACCATTCTTCATTCATTTAATGTGCATGGCTTTCTTCAATACTCTGAGCTTAATACTATGAACACAGCATGGAGACATATTCCCTAGCTTCAAGAGCAGATAGAGGGACAGCAGCATTTAATGAATAATTATAAAGTAGAGCAGTAGGTGCTAAAACCGAATCAGAATTTATAGAATATCACCCATATTCACAGTTCTGCATATTTTACAATAAAAGCCTGACACTGATCCTCAAAGGAAGGAAAGTTAGTTGGGAAACAACTTTACTTTCTTGAATAAAATAGAAAATGACACAGATAATATGCAATTACGTATAGTGAATAAAGCAAGGGCCAGGACTTCTGTGTGTGACAGAAATATTTACATATACTATTATCACATACAGGGCAGGGCATAAGTAGGTGTACAGTTTTTTGTATGGAAAATGAGCCAATATTTAATAAATAATAATACAGAATAAACTCTGTGTTTCTTGTACTCAGGACTGTAAACTTACTTTTGCTACACCCTGTATATTATCTACATGAGTGTGTGTGTTTCTCAGAAAAAAAAGTATCAGAAAAAATCTCCTCCTTACTGGCTGGCCCTATAAGGAAATGTCTCACTTCATACAATAAGCCTAGAAGTTGAGAAGACACCAGGCTGGGAAGGTCAGGGCTCCATCATAACTTTGTTTACTTTTCCCTCTTATGTCTACTTGGTCTTCATGTTTGCTCTCCTCATGGTTATATTACACTTGATCTTAGCCAAAAGGTCGAGAAGCGATCTCCTCATGGTTATAAAACAGCTGCCAGTTCTGTTATTCTCTAGGAAAACTTCTGTATGTTTCTTAAAGCTGCCATAATAAAGTACCTCAAATTAGATGGCTTTAAAAAAAAAAAAGAAATTTATTGCCTTGCAGATTTGGAGGCTACAAGTTTGAAATCAACTTTGGAGCAGGGTCATGCTCCCTCTGAAATCTGTAGGAAAATCCTTGCATCTTCTTTTTTCTAGTGATTTGCCAGAATCTTTGGTACTCCTTGGCTTACTGTCACATTGCTCCGAACCCTGCCTTCATTGTCACATGGTGCTCTCCCTGTGGGTCTCTATCTCTACATGATTGTCTTCCCATGAGGACACCAGCCATACTGAATTAGGGGCCAGCTCTACTCCAGTCTGACCTTATCTTAACTAATCACATGCTATTTCCAAACAAGGCCACATTCTAAGGTACTGGGATTAGGAATTCAACATGTTTTTTTGGAGGGGTAGGGGCCATGATTCAATCCATAACATTTTCCTCTACCGCAGAACATAAATGTTTCCCCAGGAAACAGAAGTGTGGATGGCCTCTATTCTTTCCCATATTTGGGATCATTGGGTGAGGCATCTGTCAAGAACTATGAAGGATCTGAGATTTTGCTCTACTTGCAAACTAAGAAGTTAGCCTGTTACAGTTTCATGGAAACTTGCAGGAGACACAAAACTTCTGGGTCAAAGACAATAGATAATGTATTACTCAGTACAATATCAGTAGCCAGAGTAATATTATGACACTGGCTTCCTGAATCCCAGTTCCCAAAAGGCAACAGAATCAGGAGAAGGAGTTGCCTCCTTTTGCAGTAGGATGTGTTCCAAAAAAGAAACCTTAGGAAGTCCCAATTTTATTGAAAGCAGGCTGCTAGAAAACCAGTTCAATCTTTCCCATAGAAAATATGTTGTCTTTATTACCCTGGCCAGCAGACAAATCCACTCCAGATGGAGACACTGTCTCTGTTACAAGTCTGTATATTTATGCAAATATCCTGGAAATGGTAGTCTTGCACAAAAATCCTATTTATGTCTTTGTTCAGATGATGTTCAGAAATGTGAGAAAACCATGGACAATTGTCACCTAACAAGTTAGGTCTCCCCCCACTATGATTTTTCTATCATACAGTATTTTTAATTTTAGAAGTCTAGTGATCCAATGGCAGGTTTATGTTCTCTAGATCTGTATAGTGCAACCAGTAGGCAGTGATGACTTGATTTTGCTTAGTAACCAGAAAAGTTTTCTCAGGCCCTCAAGATCCAGGTATCTGAATTAAAAATCTACATCTAAAAAACTTTTTGACATAAAAATATGTTTATCAAAATACTGAATTATGAATTTAAAATATACCATGCTTAATATGTGTATCAAAGAACTAATGAGCCATTACAACACATTCATTAGTCTTTGTATTGACACATAATTGATGTCTATTGGCTGAATAAATGAATGATGACTAGATTACAACTAAATCTAATTCAGGGTTTTGATTCAGTTTGAACTCTTTCCAGCCAACCTAAAATTTTAGACATTATATCATTTGCATGGCAATTTAATTTAAAATACTTTAGTATAAACAGTATAATACATGTACATGTACATGCAAATTAACTCTAATCTGTACCTAGTGGCAGTTAAATTGCTTTAGATGCACTGGCTCAGAAACCAATAGTACATAGTAGCTATTTACAAGTGCTTCAGATATCATTATTAAAATTTAGATGAGGACACATTAATTTGCATAGGAGAGTTAGAAATTTTTTTTCTGTAGTGAAATGTGTGGTGCTCAAATACAAGGCTGACTGGAGAGGCTTCGGAGCTGCAGTCCCTTGCAAAAGTGAGGGATCAAACCTAGCAAACCAGCTACATGTCGCCGATAATCTTTAGAACGTCAATATCCAGAGCTCCCTTTGCCATCCCACATACTAGACATCTCTATTGCTTCATGTGACCAGAGAGATTGTGAGATGGTTTAATCCTCTTGCAAATTATTGATGCATTAGCCTTGGAGTGAACATTTAGAAGAATGTGGCCTAAAGTTTGGTTCTGTGTTAACACACTGCATTGCTGTTAAGTTGTTAGGAAAGGAATGTACAGTTTCCACCTCTTCCTAACTCCAGATGGCCACCAATATTTAGCAAGTTAAAATGTTTAGCAATATTTACCTAAAAATCAGGACGATGACTAAATGAACAGTTTGCAGCAACACATCTATTCGCCATCTCTTTCAGCCATTTATATGACAATAGTCAAAGTCTTTCCACATGGCACTAGTTTTGTCTTCACAGGCTTAAGCTATACTGGCTTTTCACAGTCCTCATGGACAAGTTCCTAGAATGTTCTAGCAAGAACATTCTGCCTACTACCAAGCAACTGAATGAAGCTCCCCTTCCAACTTCCTCTGTCTGAGTTGCAGCTATTTCTCTCTCACTGATAGTTATGTATTCATTCATTTGTTAGTTCTCCAAATATTTTTTAATGTTCTAATAATAAAAATGTGTCAGGTAATGGGTAAATTGATAAATAAGACCTATGTGAGACAGCACAAATGCAGAAAACAAGAGACAGAGATAGAGACTAAGAGATAAAGGAAAAATCAACCATCAATTTATCTTTTGCCTCATTTCTATTATTTTAGTCGGATAAAAACAATTTCCTCTTGAAAAAATTATTTCCCTTCTCCCAACCCTGCCCTCATCTAATGTCATCTTAAATTTGTATAACATGCTAAATATGACTAGCCTGTAACTTTAACATACTTGCTTATTTTATAGGTTCCACATCATTTTCCAGTTCAAAAGTATGCATTGTTTGTAGATGAATGCTTTCCTGTGCTCCTTAAATGAAGTGTAATTGTAAAAGTTTCTTAAGATCACATATTGGAAAATACCAGCCATATTCATGTTTTCATTAGGAACCTGAGGCCTAGAGAATTTAGCTTTTTCTTTCATCCAATATAAATTTCTTCTCTGTAATTGCACATTTTCTTCCTAGTGTATTGTTAAGTTCTTATTGAAAAGCTTTCTCTCTCTCTCTCTCTCTCTCTCTCTCTCTCTCTCTCTCTCTCTCTCACACACACACACACACACACACACACACACACACACACACACACACACGCTTTATTAGTCACACCAGGTCAGGGATTGGTCGAAGAAATGGCTCTGTTTCATAGAGCTTAGAATTATCTGAGTCTTTAACTGCGATGCAGTTATGTCTGAAATAGGATGACAACCAAGGTACTATTTTTACTAAAGCATATGGTCTCCATTCCCACTTCATTATCATTTGAGCTGGAGCTCTTTTTGTTGTTATTTTTTAATCCTCACCCAAGGATATTTTTCCATTGATTTTTAGAGAAAGTGAAAAGGAGGGGGAGAGACAGAGAGACAGAGAAATATTTATGTGAGAGAGACGACACATCAATTGGTTGTCTACCACATGTGCCCCTACCAGGGCTATGGACTGAGCCTGCAACTGAGGCACATGCCCTTGACTGGAATTGAACCCAGGACTCTTCAGTCTGAGGGCTGATGCTCTATCCACTGAAACAAACTAGCTAGGGCTGATCTTGATCTCTTTTGAAATATCTTTTCAAAATATTTCTCACAGGCAATCAGAATATACCATGGATATTATTGCATGTGCTTATATATGTATAGTTTTAGTATTTTTTAAATAATTACATATGTGTAATGTATAGTTACATATATTTCACAGAAACATATATTCATATAATAACTGCAACACATACATATATACAAAGATATCAATGGTTTTGAAGTTACATGTTAATCAGCCATGACTATTTTCTTAATATAAATTTCTGCAATAAAATCAAGTCAAAGAGAAAAATAAAAACAAAAAAAAATGAATCATTGGTACATATCTCCATAGTTATTAGAATACCTGTTTTCTTAACACTTTGTATCAATCTATTTTTAAAAAAATCTATGCAGTTTCCTAAGAAAAAGAAATCTCACTTTGTATTGGTTTGATTTACAGGACATTGACTTTCTTTTAGGGCATTGCATTTATTTTCTTGTGCTTATGGCCTTTTCCCATTTGACTACCTGGGAAGGTATTTATCCATTTAGTTAGTTTTGATAACTATTTAACTTTCATATTCATGTTTTAAGAATAATTTTTTCAGACATGTAGCTTTCAAATGTGTTCCCAATGTTAGATACATGGCATTGTAAAAAGAAATATGAACTTAGAATGTGACAGGCAGTTCACGACACATGGATTTTGCCAATAAAAGGAAATAACAATATTTTTTTAATAATCCAATAACAGTAAGTGTAAAAAAAAGGAAATCTCCAAAATTCTGTTTGCAGTTGAATGATAGTCTAGTTGGCAATAACATATTGGGAAGTCACTACATTGTATTTGAGAACATATTTTGACTTTTTTTTAATCATCTTGGAAACAATCTGTCCCCTGCCCTGAGCCTCCATTTCTTCAATGTAGAGGGTTTGGATTCAGTTACTAGTATCCTTAATGTCTATTTGGCTTCTACTTTCTATTCATCTTTGTTATTTAGCTTTCCACAGGATTATCTCACTTTTCCAGGTAGATCCTCAGTCTGTACAATGTGTTCAACAAGTAGTCATTGAACACTGTACTGTACACTGTTCTAGGAGTTGGATATGGATTAATAAACAGGTTCTCTCAAAAACCTAATAGGTGAGTCTGTTACTAAGAATCACTTTTAACACTTCAGTGAAATTTCCTACTCCAAACTCATGCTGTGAGGTCCGTTTCTTTCCTACGTACTCTATGAAGCATTTCCTTGATTCTACTTCACTGAAAATTATCTCCCACTTTATGTTCTGTTCTCAGTTTGTTGATAGGTCTCCCAGGTTGGGTGGGTGGAGGGACACTGGGCCACGTATAAAATAAATTACATGCCTTTGTCAAAAAATGTGCTGAACCTTCCTTTAGGTCTCCTCTGTCCCTGGCACAGCCTGCTAGCTGATTGCTATCCTATCTTCTCCTGGTCACAGAGCCAGGCCATAGCTTGCCCCTTTCCTTGCATTTCGGTGGGGCTACAAGACAGACTTCACTCTGATGGAAGATGGAAGAAGTGATACGGTGTGTCTAGGTCTGGTCCATGGGAACATCCCACCCATGGCCTTTTCTGTTCTTTTCCATTGAGGCAGCTTTGGAAGGAAGCAGAATTGTCATCATCTCAGGTCTCTGAATCACTGTAAGCAGCAAGGTCCTACTGATGGTTGAGATCAGTAAGCGCTAATGGGGAAGAGGACCTGAAAAATTCTACTTCCTGGCAGGGCAAGTTGGATTATTTACAGCCTTCCCATAACATCAACTTTTACTCACTTGCTCACTTTCTTAATGCTCACTAACATTATGTAAGCAGACTTTCTCACCCATTTTCCAAATTGATTCTCTTAGGTAAAGTGCTAGATTTCAACCAGGTCTGTTCAGTCTTCTCCTCCTTCCCACAAACATACTCTTAATTAAGAAACACGATGACTATAGTCCTTGGTATTTCAATGATCATTCCACAAACTATTAAAGTACTTGAGCAAAATAACTTTCAAATTTTAGAAGACAATATATTTTTTTAACAACACATCTGATTTATCAAATCCCCCAAAAGTAGGCTACTCTAATCTAGTATATTGCTAACAGATAAAATGGCCATGTTAAGACAGCGCCTAGTTAGTATGCTTCTGTCTTTACCTATTTTATGCTTTAGCATCTTATTGTCTTCTCTGGACAGTCTATCAACACCATTGCTCTCAACCTCCTGAGCACAGCTAACCAGCCTGGTTCTCGTCAGAAATCACATGTGACGACATGAAAAGCAGTCTAGACTTCCATAAAGTACAGTGTACATAACTAGAAACACTTTCTCCACCCATAAATGTCATATATGAAAATAATAATATGCACCAAAATTATATCATAATGAGTGTGGGGAACTAAAAGCGGTAGTTGGGGTCATAAAATTTTTTCTTGCCACTTTTTTTCCCCTTCTTACTTAGCTAGGGAACCTGAGCCCCAGAAGACCCAGATGGATCGTCTAAGATCTCCTAATAATGGCTGGGGAGCAAATCAAGTTAATGCCTGTGATTAAACCTGTGATTCCATGGTAAGGACAGGGGATATGAAATACTTGTCAATGTTCTAGTTATATTAAATAGACTATATCTAATTCTTACAACATTTCCATGAGGAGCTATTATTATCTTCATTTAAAAACTGAAGAAATTGAGGCTGAGGACTTATTGATGTTAAGAAATGTATACAGTTACTAAGCAAGTTGTTCAGTTGGGATTTAGCTCTGGATCTTTCTATACCCCAAAGCTCCTGCATTTCTCTCTGACATGTGGTCAGAACCGGTTCCATAAAGAACCACATTGTCTTAGTTATTAAGAAAGAATGAAGTCTCAGCTAGTTTTCCCTGTAGTTTCAAAATACTAAACTTTTTTCTCATTCTAATTTAATCTTCTAATTTATTCATTTTATTGATTGTTGTTAACAGAAGTCAATAACAATCTTTTACATCAAGAAACTCTAAATGGTCTAAATGAGGAGAAAGACACAAATAATATTAACTATAGCATTAAATGTTCAACTCACAGTAACTTTGGATTCTGGATTCTGTTCTTTTGAAATTAAGTGCTTATTTCTCTCTCTTTTTATCAATTTATGAGAGTTTTGTCAGGTTGAAATGAGATGTGAGGTTATTCTTTGTAATCAGAGCAAGTATTCAAATGGTAGTTCTTGAATTTGTTTTTATTTACCCATTTCTTTATTCACTGATTTCTTTATTTCTCCCTAACAAAGTACAGTGTAATGTATAGCATGTGTTTCACTATTCTGAGTGACTACCTGCCTATCTTGTCTCTTAGGAGATGCATGGTCTTGAACAAATAGTTGAGATACTTTGAGCCTCAGTCTCCTCAGTCATTTGGAAAGTATGGCCTCCATTTTCTCCTAAGTGAATGGCGCACCACTTGCTGGACTCCAAAACTGTCCAGAGAATGAGGTGAACTCATGGATCTGAATGCAACTGGAGAACTCCGAACTGCTAAGAAGTGCTTTGCTTTTTAATAGGTATTTCACAAGTTCATTTCAAAAGAGCATAGATATATTTTGGGGCAATGTCTTGACCATACCCTATGACTTGTGGGAGAAAACTGCCCTGACAGAATAAGGCCTTTTCTCAAAAAAAAAAAAAAAAGGAATTTGGAAGATGTTAGGGAGTGCAGAAGTTATCTAGATTTGTTGTTGGTATAAATTGGAATATTGCAAATGCAAAACACAGTCAGTGTACAGGAAAAGTGTATATGTGTGTGCATGTGCATGTGTGTGTGTTTATGAATACCTAACCAAGAATGTTAGGAAAGAATGAAGTTTGTCCCATTGATGATCATCACATTATGCCTTTCATTGTTCAAATGTTAAGGTCAACTAAGAAAATTTTCTCACCCTTGCATTTTACAGATGTAGAATGAGAACTAGAGCAAGATTGTTTTTCCTTCAAAGCACTTAACATAATATGGTAAAACAGAATTGTGTATATTTCTTTAATACATGTCTTCCCCATTGGGCTACCTGGATCACAAAAGCAGTGCCCTACTTGTTTTGCCACCAATGTCTCTGTGACTGACCTCTAGAGTTTCCTGGCCTGTAGTAAAAATGTATTCAATTAGTGAGTAGATTCAATCCTCTAATGAAGATCATTAGACTTGAGTCTTAAAATAAACAATGTCCTCAAATTTAGATCTTTATTATTGCCTCCAATAAAATCACACCTACAGTAACAGAAATTTACAGAATTGGAGAAAAAAGTACCTTCTAGAAATTTAAAGTAATATTCTATTTCCTGACCATCCCTGCAGTAGTGACTCAGTAAATTATTTTTATAAACCTGATCCTGAGATAATCATCATAAAAATATTAGTAAGTTTCTTTTGTAAAATGAGTCAATATTCCACGGAAGTATTTTTGAGGATTTGCTTCATTAAAATCATCCAAACAAAACAAAACAAAACACAATATGTTTTGGGTCTCTCTCAACTTCAGAGAGATTTTTTAAACAAATGGGTATGAATAGATGAGTGAAGTGACTTGAGCCACGCTTCATATCTGACTCCTAATCCAGATTCTGAATGTCTGGCAGGCATTGGCAGGGAATCACAGTGCACAGCTCTTTCTGCATGAGTCACTCCCCCACCCTTCACAACTTGGACAACTTCCTAGTCATTCTGCAGGTCTCGGCGGAGACATAACCTTTTCCAGGAAACCCTCCCAAATGCATCTTTCCTTCATTCTTGCTTATGTGATTGCAAGGGTAGAGACCTTGTCTTTTTTTTTTTTTTTTTTCATCTCTTTCTCCCAATATCTAACACAGTGAATAGAGGCAGTGAGATTGTCAACTTGTTGAATTATTTAATTCTGTACAACCTACATAAGCATGCACAGAGCTGGCCATGATAGATGCTTGTTGAAAGTGGTCTATTTTACAACAATTTCTTTATCCTGGGTTCTCTTATGTTTTCCTATACTGCTGCAAGTATAGAAATTGAGAAGAGAGGCAAGCAATCACGATATATATATGTATATATATATCCCCTCCTTCCAGGCCAGTGGTATTAGTCTGGACATGGTGGTGAAAGTAGGGAGAAGTTCACCTTACTTCAGTGGACTTGCCTGAACATGAGCTCCATGACTCTACTCTGGGTTATCATTTGGTGTCGCCTGGAACTTTTCTTTGTTCTGTGCTCAGTTTCCTCTCTACCTCTTATGAGGATAGCTGATATCACTCAGACCAAAGTGTGTGGCATTGTGACATGGCCACTAGCCTCTTTTCATTGTCTAAGGGCCTCTCATGGCTTACACATCTCTTGGTTTCTTACCCAACTCTGCAAATACACTCATATGTTTAATCAATAGTGCAGTCAACATTTATTGAGTACCTACTATGTGTTAAGCACTATTCCAACTAGAGCAGTGAAGAGCACTCCTTGCCTTCACAGAGCTTATGTTTTAGTGATTAGTTAAACATAATATTTTGTAAAAATGACTATGATTTATTATTATAATTGATGTGGCATATATCACTGGTGTTATTTACTGCTCCTGTTTTCATTTCAATGATATAATGTCCCAATGTTCATCAGGTAGGGGGAGTCTTCTGTTTCAAAATAAAGTGCATCCCTCATCAGCCTCAGGTTGTGAATGAGGATTTGCCTCCACCTCTTGTTGTTGGTTTTATCTCCATGGGTTTGAAATGGGCATGTTACATGATTCTAGCCAATGACACAATAAAGAGAGGTCCACCAGGGGGATCTGGGAAGGCTTGCTTTATTCTTAAAATGGGACACAAGCCAAGGATGCTTGTTTTTCCCTATCTAGACATTATCATTGTGTGTGAAATCTGGAACTGGAACATCTATCCTGGGACAATGAGGGCAAACCTCACTGAAGATATCAGAGAGAAGGAAAGAAAAAATGTGGGTTCTTGGTGATGACATTGGGATGCTAAATATACTTCCCATGGGGCTGGCTGCCATACTTCCAATTGCTTGTTTTGAAAGATATATACTGTTCTCCACTTTTTAGTTGGCTTTCTGTTGCTTACAGGTAAAACTGACCTCCCCACAGCCGTGGGTGATAGAACTCTGTTTGTGTTGTGCACAGTAGGGAATCGCAGGGGTCAGGAACCTTTGTCTATGAAGGGCCACATAGTGAATACTTTTGACTTCCTGGATCTTATGGACTCTCACATCTACTCAACTCTGGTGGTATAGGTGTAAAGCAACCACAGGTAACATGCAAATGTGCAGCCATGACTGTGTTCCAATAAACTTGATTTACAAAACCAAGGCCTGAACTGGATATGGCCTCAAGACAATAGCTTCCCAACCCTGGTATACTAGTAATAGGAAGCCCATGGATTTTTGGAATTGCACAAAATATGCTTGAAGCATATCTCTGTTATTCTTGCTCTGTTTTATGGCATATATTTAAGCATATGAATGTTATATATTTAGTTGTCTACATTATCTGTTTTCCCCACTAGCATGCAAGATCCATAGGGAATGGTTTTGCTTCTCTTATATATTGTTGTATTCCCAGCACTCAAAAGAGTGTTTAATTACTTAATAATTATGTGTGATTGAGATTCTTAATTGCATTGCTATTTCTGCAAGGGGAGAGGTCACCATAGCACCCTAATAGAGACTTTCACGAAAAATTCTCCATTAAAATTAGTTAATTGCAGATGAATGCAGTCTCCTTTAGCCTACTGCCACAATTATCAAAGTCTCAAATATCTGTCATCCAGGTAAATGCTATTGGTCACTGTCCCAGTACATGACTCATATTAATGTAACATAACTTAGCATAACATATAATATATGAATACATAGACGCCTTGGAAGGCAGGATCAATTTTGTGTTACAAATAGTATCTTCAAACTGTCTGAAATTCAAAAAGTGCTTGCTGAAGCTCAGTTTATTAAATAGTGGATCTATATACTTAATTAACCTAAAAATTAAAAGATGAATTAAAAAGCAATAGATCTTATTTAAGCCCCTTTGTAGGCCCAAAATTCTTATGGGCATTGTAAACCTGTCCTAGCCTCCTCCTGGAGAATGCTTGTTCATAGCATTTTACCCATAGAGACATGGAATCTCAGAGAGGTTGTCGTTTACATACAGGTTACAGGAGTGGAACTGGGACCCAGTTACTGGCCTTTCTCTCTAAAGCTTGGGCTCTTTGGAGAAGAAATACTTAGTAGTAATTACTAAGCCAACTTTGAAGACCTGGGTTTCAAGGAAGAGCGCTCATAAAAATTGGTTTCTTATGCTTCTCTCCTTATCCCCCTGTTCACTCAGAGGATTTTTAGATACTTAGCTCCTGCCAATCATCTCACCTGACTTTTGATCAGACTTTTGATAGACAGACCCCAAATGGGAGGCAGAATTGACAAACATTCATTATTTTTCAACAAGAGCAAATGAATCAGTTCAAATAAAGTACACATGTTACAAAGAACTCATGGAAAACTTTTGTAAAGTAAAACAAGGTCAATGACTTTCTAAGTACTAATTCTTTGGTTACTGGACAAGTTTCTAATTCCAGCCTTTTGTTGTTGCATTCTGTGGACTAACTTAGAGAATTCAAGAAGTTCTACTTATACCTGGACAATGGGAGGAAACTGACACATAGAGGTGCCCGCTAGATCTAGCACCGGAGTAAGAGTCCACCCACATGAAGTCGTCCACACTTCCACACCCTTGATTTAGGCTTGTTTATTGAATTATTTATATCCTCTGTATCTTCATCTTAAAGAGAAAAATAATACTTTTTGCCTCTCATAAGTTCCTCCAACCACAGCCTATTTTTCGGCTTTGTTTTGTAGCAAAGGTCTTCAACAAATTTATTTGCCAAATTCATTTTCTCACTTCCTGATCTCTCTTTATCTTGCCACCACTGTTATCTGAAGCTGCTCTTGCAAAGGTCATTAATAATCTCCATCTTGCTGAGGCTAAAGGTCAATTCTCCAACTCTCTTTGCACTCAGCCTCTCAGCAGTGTATGACACACATAACCAGTCGTTCTTTAAATTCTTCTTCACTTGGTTTTCAGAATCCCACACTCTCTTGGTTCTCCTCCTTCAGTGACCCCTTCTCTGGGTCCTTAGCTTCGTTCTCTTTGTCTTTTCTTCCTTGAGACATGAAAGTTGGCCAGCCTCCTTTCAACATAGGCTTTCCTTTGTGGGGGTCTTATCCAATCCATAGCTTTACAGGCCTACAATGTGCCAATAACTTGAACTCTGACCCTTTTCATTGGGCTCTAGGTACAACATCTCCCCTTGACATCTATCTAATAAAGCTCTTAACTCATAGATTTCTCCTTTTCCAACTACCTCCTCATCTTGGTAAATACCAACATAATTCACTCATTTTCTCTTCTCTTTTCTTCATATTATACTACCTACCTATTTTCAGGTTTTCTTGGTACAAAATATAGAGCAAATTTTGGGCACCTTTCACCATCCATTTTGCTACCACTCAAGTCCCTCTAATACAAGATGATTCTTCCAGAATCATATCTTTACATTTTCTCTTGGTTCTATAAGTTCTCATCACACCAACTTCCACAGAGGTTATACCCTTGCCTTATTCAGAGATCCCACATCCTTATAGACCTTCTTCAACAGCCATTTCAACCCCTGCTCCCCCTAAGTGTGGTCTCCTATCACTCTCAGTCACTTTTCTCTGGTTTATTTTTCTTCAAAGCACTTACCTCTGTCTGACATGATGTGGATAATTAGTTTGTTTATTTATGTATTTATTTATTTTTTGTTGTCTGTTTCTCTCGGTAGAAGACAAAGTTTCCCAAAAACAGAAATATCATTTTTATTGGCTTATTTATTCTTTCCTTTTATATATACTTTGTGTAATTGTTTGTACAGCTATTTGGCCAGTGCCTAGAAATGGATCTGACCTACATTAACCACTCAATAAAGATTAGTTGCATTAACGAAGTTTTTACACTGAGTTCCTGTTTTTGCATATTGCTTCTGAAGTTTCTAAATTGCTCCTTCATATGCTTGTCATATAATGGTAATAGTTAACCTTTATTACTTGGTATTGAATGTTGGGCATTGTGCTAAGGATGTTAATCAGCATGATCTTATATGTTGGGTGTACTCTAGATACAAGTGACACTCACCCTGATGAAAAGAAGTGGGAGTGGTGTGACGCAGTAATGTCTCCATCTGGCATTGTTGACACAAGACAGCCCTTTGGAGCCTTCTATGCCAGCCTCGCATTACCATGTCTGCTGTCTCTCCTGAGGAGCTGAGTGATTAGCATATTCTATGCTGATGCTGGGCCATTGGTTGGCAGCAGGTTGCTGTTGCCTGGCCTGAGCCAGGTGGTCAGATCAGATGCTCTTTTTCTGCACTGGTCAGGCCCTGGAAGTCCTTCCCAGAGTCTCTCCCTGTATGCAGAGGCAGCCTGCGGAGCTGGGACCCACATTTAGGGATCTGTGCTCCATTTGTAGGTAATTTGCCAGCAAGTGCAAATGGCAGCACGGACGTGGTTTCAGACTCTTTGCTAACCTGTGCCCTCAGTGGACAGGTGTTTCACATCCATTGCCTTATTAATCTTATATGAACCTCACATCAGTCTTGAGAATTAGGTGTGAGGATTTCTAATTCACAGGTGAAAGAAACTGTGCCATGCTCAAGGCCAGAAGTGACAGTGGTGGAAGTCAGCCATCCCCTCTCATCCCTGGCCTGATTTCTCTGTCCCCCTCGACATGCATGCACACACATATGCACAGACTATGTACAAACATTGTTCTAGCCATAATGGCTATTTTTAACTTCTCTAGTCCTGCTTGGATCTGCATCTCTACTTCCTCTCCTGAGAAAGCAGCCTTTCTCTCAAAGTTTGCTTTCTCTGGCCCCTTCTCTGATTACAGTCTCTGTTCCAAAGACCCTTGTACTCCCACTATTTTCACTCTATCAGTCAGATCTCTTGGTGTTGTAAAAGACAGAAACCCGACTCCTACTAGTTTAGCCAAAAGGCCCTAGGTTCTCCTGACTTTAGGCATTGCTGGATCCAGAAGCTCAGATGATTGTGCAAAGTTTCCCCTGACTCTCTCCCTATAACAATGCTTCCCTATGTGTATCGGCTCCGTTATCCAACAGACTCTCCCCCTGTGGGAGGAAAGAGGACTACAGTCTTCCTTGTTTCTGCATCTTATGTATAATCCTCGAGGAGTTTTAATAGATCCAGAAGAAAAACAATGTGTATGTGCATAAATCAAAGATATTCTGGTTCCTGCTGTTCATGTATGAACATGAATTCTGGGAGCAGGGCTGGATCAGACCCATCTGAGCCATGTGATGGTAAAGGTTCCAGAAAAGAAAATATATGCCCAGAATACACAGTTATCCCACATTTGTGTTGCTTTTTCCTTGTTTTATGTCTGTCTCTCTAACATTTTCTCTGTTAGTTCTATGAAGGAAAGGACTGGTGCTCTTGCTTACCACTCTAATGCAAATGCCTAGCACACTGACTGACACACATTGAAAACTTAATACATATTTCAAAATGAGTCAATTAAAACAATTATGACAATATACCAAGTTGATTGTTCTTAATTACAAAACTCCTGTGTTGTGCTGACATGACACAAACGGGGTCCTCAACTCTTGTGATCCGGCTGCCAAGCCAGCCCTAAATCTCCTGCTTGCTGGAAAGTTCTCTGATGCCTAATATTAGACCCATTTATTGAGACTTACTTCCATTACGCTGTTTATCTCTCACGCTGATTCTATTAACTCCACCCGCCTGCCCAATGGGCTTCCTCAGACAGCTACAGTCATTACCTGGACCTGGTGTGTCTATCCTCATCTTGGGATTAGGACAAAAGACAGAACAAAGGCAACAAAGATAATAAAACAAAAACAACAACAAAAAACAACTAGTATTCTTATAGTTTACAAAGCAATTTCCTACAACCAATCTTATTTAATATTTACTGTGAATATTGTAATTTTATTACCAGTTTAGAGATAAGCAAAGTGAGAGTAGGCTTTCTTCTTACCAACCCAATCCATGCCTTGGCAGTAATTCTGTCTGTGTTCACAATCAGCCTATGACATTCATAGGGCGGAAAGATGAGACTTTAATGATTATAAGAAAGTGTTCTGCCCCTTTTTATAACAACCATCTGTCGAGGAAAATTTTGTTTAATTACTTAAGATAATAAAATTGAGAGATAGAGAGGATTAGACAGTTGCCTTAGGTATTGGCCAGATCTCAGCCTTGGCTTTGAATTTTAACTTGCCAGCTGCTCTCCTTGTGTTTCTATGGCTCAAGGTCTACCTCCTCTGAGTCCAGGCCCATCATCCTTCAATAGGCAGCTACCCAGGTCATGATCACTACATTCAGCATGTTTCACAATCTTCTTGTTTCAAGGGTGTGTCCTGGTGACATAAAGGTGACCTCAGATGGAGATGCAGTGTGACTGTGACATTCTCCGGTTATCTCAAGATGATTTAGCTGGTGGCTCATTGAGAATTAACCATGCTGGTTAGGTGTGTCAGAAGGACTGGTGCCTGTGCCAACAATTTTCACCTTGCCAAGGTTGACACCATGGGTGACCTCTTTGTGGTGAGCAATAGACATGCATTCCTCAGAATTCCAGTTTCGGGTTAGGAACTAGGTAATGCATCCTCAAAGGAGCTCCCTGATGTAGAAACTCCACAAAGTTTAAAACACTTACTCATAGTCTTGTATTTATTAAGGGCAGAACTGGGTTCTGAACCCGGATCTTTCCAACTCTAGAATCTCTGCTTTTGCCCATACACAATGCACACTAATCTGAGAGCTTTGTGGATATGAAAACCACACATAGAGTCCAGGTTGATTCACTTATTCAATATTCTCATGTTTACTGAAAAACTTTAGTTAGTTGCCTATACTATGTGAAGCCACATATCTTTGGGTGGGGTGGGGTAACAGAGTGAGAAGTACTGCTATTGTTCCTCTCAGAGCAGTCTTAGGACATGTGCAGATATTATTCCCTGTGTTCAGAACAATGTTAGCTATTTTCCTAAGGACCTCATTGACCCTGCAGCCAGTAATTTCCTGACTCTGAAACCCCTTGGGGCTGGGCCATTCAGGCAAGCCCGAGGTGGCCTAGGGATAGAATGGGGATGCCTGCTTGCTTGGATTTATGTCCTTCCAAGCAGGAATCGTGAGAGTGCTGGTGCCAAGAATCAAGGAAGGGGAGGAAAAGGCCTTTCTTTTGTGCTCAGTGTGTTTTCAATAATGTGTCGGCCATTCAGTCCATGGGAACGTGTTGGCAGGGCATGTGTACTGAGAGTGGAGCTAGGCTGAGGGGACAGGCACCAGAGGTTTAGAGAAACAGGATCTTCCTCAGGTCTGTTTTCAGGAGATGCGGATGTGGAAAGCATATCTGGCCTAGAGTCAAACAGTCACAGAGTTTTGCGTGTTTGCCTCTACCACAAAACTCTGAGCTACAAATTCCTGATGGGATTGATATGGAGACATGGCACTGCCTGGGACAATGGGGATAAAAATACTAATCTCTCAGGCTCATTGGATGATTAAGCAGAAAACACAGTAGGTGATCCTTGTTACCTCTACCCCTGAATAGAAAACTCAAGATAACATTGGACAGATAAAATCAACAGACCTGAAATCAGAAAGAAAAACTTAAGAGGTGTGGTTCAGTTGATTGAGCATCATCCTGTGCACAAAAAGGTCACCAGTTTAATTCCCAATCAGGGCATACACCCAGGTTGTGGGTTTGATCTCTGGTGGGGGTGGGTACAGGAGGCAGTCAATCAATGTTTATCTCTCACATCAATGTTTCTCTCTCTCCCTCACCCTTCCACTCTCTCTAAAATCAATAAAAATATATAAGAAAAATATATTTAATTTGAGTAAGCTTATGTGGTTTAACCTCCTGGTATATAGGGAAATAGAAGTGAAAAGTGGGACTCAGAGCAGCTAAAGAGATTAAGAAAAACGTCAGGGCAATGTTGGAACAGAAGGGAGAAAAGAAAGAATCAAATGATTGTATTTTCAACAATTTGTGTTAAGCAAATTTCTATAGTATATATACATAATCTTCATAGAACTTGTATAGTGAGTTTTGCTCTACTTAACCTTGTTGTTACAGGTATAGAGAGGTAAAATATAGGTTTCTTACAGTGTGAGTCACATATCTTTCATTAAAATCATCTGAATTGCTTGTTCGCAGTGGATCTTGAATCTTCCTTCAGCCCAAATGAATCATTTCAGTACCTCTTATGGTAAAACCAGGAATATGTATTTTTACAAGTTCTCTGGATGATTCTTACACACATCATGCTTAGAGAACGAATGTTTGAGTTATTACTTGCACATTGGGAATCACCTGAGGACCTTGAAACATACTCATGCCTATGATCTACCCCAGAGATAATGATTAAATTACTATTAAATCATTGGGGGTGGTCATTGAGATTTGTAAAGGCTTGACAGGCCAACACTCTATCCACTGAGTGAAACCGGCTAGGCCCACTTATTATTTTTGACAGTTATTATTCCAGTGCAGTTAATGTTGACAGATAAAATGCAGACACATGGTTAAATTTGAATTTAAGATAAAAAATAATATTTTTAACTGTTGTACTTATTGCATTGAACGTGATCATCCTGAAAATATTATTTGGCAAATCTGGAAACTTTTAAGTCAAGAGTTGGTGTCTCTAAGGCCAAAGCCCAGTGCCTTTTATGCTATGGTTTTGCCCTTTCTCAGTTTTGAAGGATCAGCAAAATTCAGGCGGGCCAAACTTATTGCTAAAAACCTCATCCACAGATGCCTCCCAACAAAAGCAAATTCACATACAAATACTGCTGGAAACACTACCTAAAGTGAGAGTCCCTTGACAAGTCAAGTCTTACCTCCTGTATTCATTTTCTATCTGTGGCTATAACAAATGATCAAAAACTTAGTAGCTTAAATCAACACACACTTCCTATATCACAGTTCTGGGTCAGAAGTCCAACAGATCTCATTGAGATAAAGTCAAGATGTCTGGGGGTTCTAGGAGAGAACCTGTTGCCTTGAACTTTGCAATTTATAGAGGCCCCCACCATCTGGGCTCTTGGCCTTCTTTCTCCACCTTCAAATCAGCAATGGTACATCTCTCTGAGCGTTCTGCTATGGTCACATCTCCCTATGACCACATCTAAGAAAGGTTCTTCCATTGTAAGGATTATATTTGATTCACCTTGATTATCAGAATACTCTCCTTATCTGAAGATCCTAATTTATTCACATCTTCAAAGCCCTTTTTGGCATATAAAGAGATGCAGCCACAGGTTCTAGACATAAAATACAAATATATCTTTGTGATAGGGTGTTATTCTGCCTACCATACCTCCTAGTTTATTTATTTTATGAATTCAATTTTTTAAAAATGGATTTCTCTGAAAGCAAAGACAATCTTATATAAGGATGTTATAAGGATGTGTAATGTACTATATGCCCAAAAGTTGTTATTATTTTTTTAATGTTTTAGCAGAATTACTGGGGGAAAGAAAGGTTGAAAAGATGGTGATTTATTTTAGTCAACACACACTTAAATAGTGCTTACCTTGTGCTAGGTGCTATTCTAAGTACTTCAAAAACGTTAACTGTTAACTCACTTAATTCTCATGCATCAGCCCAAGAAACTAAGTGGTAGTATTGCTATTCCCATTTTACAGATGAAAAATAAGGTCCAGAGAAATTTATAACTTACCCAAGTTTATCCATTAGGAAGTGGTGGAGCTAAAACCCAAAACATTTCAGACATTCTTCTGTCCTTTAAAACTTTGCTACGCTCACTACATCCAGTGAAAAACTGATCAGGACTCAATTAATACCCACTTATAGAATAACATTTTGAAATTTCTACAACCTTTAGTTTGAAAAAGTATGAACTTGAGTATCAGTAATAGCATTTCTTAAGCACTATTTCATAAGGTATATGTGAAGTTGAGATGTTGACTCTTAGTTTAATGAAACTTTTTTTGAGATTATTATTTTTATTGTTTTATTGGAGACATTGATTCATAAAGTTACACAGGTTTCAAATGTACAATTCTATGACACATCATCTGCATATTGCATTGTGTGTCCACCACCCAAATTCAAACCTCCTTCTGTCACCGTACACTGGACCCCCTCTACCCTTCACTAGTCCTGACTCCCCTGTCCCTCTTGTAACCAGCATACTGTTGTCTGCATCTATGAGTTTTTGTTTGTTTGCTTGTTGCTTTCAGTTTCATATCCCACGTATAATTGAAATCATATGGTTCTTGACTTTTTCAAGGTCTGATTTATTTCACATAGCATGATATTCTCAAGATCCATTCATGTTATCACAAATGGCAGTATTTTCTCTTTTCTTAAGGCTGAGTAGTATTCCATTGTATGTCTGCACCACATCTTCTTCATCCAATCATCTATTGCAGGACACTTCGGTTGTTTCCATGTCTTGGCCACCATGAATACTGCTGCAATGAACATAGGGGTGCATATATCTTTGCGAGTAAATGGTTTCAAATATTTCCAGTAGATACCCAGAAGAAGTGCTGCTGAGTTATATGGTAACTCTATTCTTAATTTTCGAGACACCCTCATATTGTTTCCCATAGTAGTTGTACCATTTTAAATTCCAGCAGCGAATGAGGGTTCCTTTTTCTCCACAACCTCTCCAACACTTGTTATTGCGTTTAGTTGATAATAGTCATTCTAACAGATGTGAGGTGGTATTTCAGAAAAATAATTAAACATTTAATTTGGTTTAGGATTTGGTTAGGTTATCATTATGCAGGACTCTGTGAATCTGAGTACAAAAATGCAGGGCCATGAAAGGCTCAGCCATATCCTCAGTTAGGGACCAGAGTATGGGCTTTGAAGCTTCCAGTGATTGTCAGATCATTAAAAATGCTTAGGGGTAGTGCAGTTTCTGTTCGGGGGGGGGGGGTCTTCAGTGTTTTTTAGAGAGACAGTAAAGCTAAAATTCAATATTAACCTAATCTTCGCTCTTCAGAAGCACCCAGAAGTTCAATAAAGGACTTCTGTTCCCATCACTTCTCTCTGTAATTGCAATATGCATCTTCAATGCCTATTTACATTTCTACTTATTGCACTGTGTGCATTTAAGCAAGACATCAAAAATCTCTTTCAGGACAGGTGTTCCAAGTTAAATTCATTCCCTTCAACATCATTTTTGTTGGAAAGGCACCAATGAAAAGAAATAGAAAGCAAAAACACTGGATCAATGTCTCAATACCAAGTCTTCATTATCATTGGAGCACCTGGAATTCATTTAAGTAAAAAAAAACAAACAAAAAAAAAAAACCCAAATCAATGAGTAACAAGTTCAATAGTTAAAGTTAAGGTTGCTTCTCTTTCTGCCATATTGCTTATTGCCTGTCTTGGGTACATTTCATTTGCCCCACTGAATTCATTCTCCACCCTCATCCACTCTGGTCAGCATCCTGTGAAACCATCTTGTGTAAACTGCATCAAAATGGCTTCTTATTTTTTAGATTCTCATTGGATTTGCTCAATGAGATAAACCAATAAAAAAATGGAGGTGAAAGGAAAGAAAGGTGGGGAGTTTTCCTGTGGTTCCCTCTCTGCCCAGAAGCAGGTTGATAATGACCATGTTTATCTTTTTGAAACAGTAGTTCTTTTGGGAGACCCTCACCTATGGCTTCAGTTTTCACTGGGTTTCCATACCTGTCCTTCTTCCCTGCCCACTGTGTGGACACTGAAGTACCTATTTTTATCATCAAGATTTATTCAGATGGAATATAGAACATAAGAGGAAAAACAATCCCTCCCTCACTGAGACAAAAGATAAACAAATTAAAAAGAAAATATGGCACATGGTGACCGATGTTATGATTAAAACAAAGAGGGATAGTGAATGCTGGGGCAGAGAAGGTGTGCCTATTTTCAAATGATATTTAGGGACAGCATGAGTGACATTTGAGTAAAGATTTGAAGGAGGTGAAGAAGCAGCCATAACATTATGGGAGACAATGGCAGTCCTGGTGGAAAGAAGAACATAGAGAAAACACAAAGACAAGTGCATTCTTGAGGCATTCATAAAATGGAGAGGTTAATGTGGCTGGAGAAGTGTAAAGCACGGGGTAGTGGATATCAGAAAGTTAGTGGGGGCAGTTCATGTAGGGACTTACAGATTATTCTAAACAATTTGGCTATGTTTATTTTGATTGATGAGAACCTCTTGAAGAACTTGTTCTGAGGAGTTATGTGACCTGATTTACTTTCTAAAATAGTCTCTCTCACTATTTTCTACAGAGCATTTTTGGTTGATGTATAAAGAAAGATGAGTAACTGGGAATTATTGCAATAATCCAGAGAGAGATCATGATGGTTCAGGTCAAGGAGTGGAGGTTGTAAAAAATGGTTAGAATCTGGATTGATAAAGAAGGAGGACCTGACCAATGTATCTCAGTAGTTGAGTGCCAACCTATGAACCTGGAGGTCATGGTTTGATTCCCGGTCAGGGCTCCATCCCCAGTAGGGGGTATGCAGGAGGCAGCTGATTAAGATTCTCTCTCATCATTGATGTTTCTATCTCTCTCTCCCTCTCCCTTCCTCTTTGATATCAATAAAAATATTTTTAAAAAGAAGGACAAACCTAAGGAATTTTTTATATTAGTCAAGATTCTTCAGAGGAGCAAAATTAATAGGTTTTATCATCTACCTATCATCTATCTGCCTATGTTGGAGAGATTTATTTTGAGGAATTGGCTCCCATTGTAGAGGCTAAGGAGTCCCATGGTATGTCACGTGCAAGTTGGAAGCCCAGGAAAACACTGGGTACATTTACAATCTGACTCTAAAGGCCTGAGAATCAGGAGAATCAACGGTCAAAACTCAAGTCCAAGTCCAAAGGCCTAAGAATCAGAAGAACAAATGAAGTAAGTTCCTGTCCACGTGCAGAAGAAGACTGATATCCCAGCTCAGAAATGATCAGGCTGACAGTGTCTGAAAGGTGAAACAAAAGAGTTAAGAATGTCTCTGAAATTGTTGACCTGGCCAATTGGAGAAAAAAAGTCACTACTAATTGAAATGAATGTCTTAGGCACAGATGGGATGGGAGTGGGCAATAGCAGGAAGGAAGTTTTATATGTGTCATATTAGAAATGTCTCTTCAGCTTCCCAGTGGAGAAGTCAAGTAGACAGTTGGACCTACAAGCCAGGGTTCAATGGAGCGATCCTGGCTAGAGATGCACATTTGTGATTTACCAGAGCAGGGATGGTGTATGATGCCATACATCTGGATGTTATCACCTAGAAAGCAAGTCCAGATAGAGAAAGCACAATGTATGGAGCTTGTTTAGATGTCTTGAGAATAAGGAGGAATAAGCCAAGTCAACTGTTGCAAGGTTGTCCAGAAGGAAACCAAGAGAATGTGGTTTCCAGGAAACTGAGTGAAGAAAGTATGACCAAATGGAGTGAGAGATCTTGTGTATTAAGTGCTCATAATTCAAGCCAGATGGACTAAGAATTGCACATTAAATTAGCAATATGGAGGTCCTTGAAGAATGAAACAGAAACAATGTCTGTGGAGAAGTAGGCTGGTCAACATAATGGGTTGAATTCAAGAGGAAATAAGAGAAAATAATTTGGAATGAGTGAATGTCAACCACTCATTGAAAATTTAACTGTAAATGAGACAAAGAAATGGGGTGCTAACTGGATATAAAATTGAGTGAGGGTTTTATTTGTTAAATGGAAAAATACATCACATATAATTTTACTCAGACTGATCTAGACTAAAGGGAAAATTAATAATGTAGAAAAGAAAGGAAACAATTCCCAGTTATCTTCTTGAATAGACAAAAAGAGTAGACATTAACAGTAGGCAAGAGAGCACCTGGCTCATTGAACCTGGTCCTAGGAAAAACAGAATTGAATTATTTAAAGTCTTCTCAGCAGATTAATATAGGTCAATGATAAAAGATGATTCATATCCACTTATGATGTACATACAGCTATTCAGGAATATTTCTGCTGAGTAAAAAGATGTATGCATTCATTTGTCTAAGAGGATACAAATTAAATATGCAGATCCATGACTCATTGGGAAACTCTCTGGCTGGGAGGCTTTGTTCTCAGCTAACTAGGACCATGAAATTAGGAGACTTTTTTTACATTTTGAACTGTACTCTGTTTATCTGTATTAATTACCCACTGAGCTCAGATCTTCCTTCATAGGCCTCATGGTGGCACTTCCCATGATTTATGACAACTGTCATGTGCTCTCAAGTATTGTCTGCTTCAGATGAACCATCTGCATTTTCTCAAATATTTTTTATTTATTTTCATTTTGAGACTCTCCACAAATTTGGACATCCTCCTCTGACCATTTGCCTGCCTGCCAACATCATTTCTGATGTGTGATTCTTGGAGATGACAGGAGGTTCCAGTCTTAATCTGAGCATCTTGCATTAAACATAACTCTCATTGCTTTTCCCCTGGTCTCTGCCTTTCCATTAATGTGGCCTAATGTTACATTCAGTCTCTTGATAGTCATTTTAGGCTGATAGCTCATATTTCTCATATTGGAGCCACAGTCATCTGTTCAGAGAACATTACCTAAGTCCTAGACCTGCATTATCTCATGTAACACTTCAATCACCTGTGTAGTATGTAAAATTAGTATCATTTTACAGAAGAGGTAAGTGATACTTAGAAAGCCTCTGGGATGCGTCCAAATCCTACAACTAGTCATCAACCTCAACTTGGTAACATCCCGGGTCTGTCCAAAAACCTGGCTTTTGACATTGTTTCAGGCTGACCCCAAATCCAATGATTGTAGGGCAGATATGGGAGAGGCAAGAAGAGATATGCAATGTGGTTATGGGACAGATGAGACAAGCCGATTCTGTTTAATAGGATTATGTTTATTACAGAAATCCTGAAGGTGAGGAACTCATCCCTTCTCATTGGTGCAAGTAGCATTTTCTGCAGGGGTTTGAGGGCTGCAGTGAACCAGGAAGTGGTTTCATTGGAGGGAAGTATCTCTCTTAGTTAGTTAGTCATGGCTTTCTTCTTAAAGCCCAAGACAACACCCTGGTTTCAGTGAGCCCTCTTCCTGCCCAAGGGTGTGTGTGAGAAAAGGAGCTCAAGACCTATCAGTCACTACTCATGGGAAGAGTTTTGGCCTCAGATATCTGCTGAAAGGAAGACTTTAAAATGACATTTTAAAGATGAGTTTCATAAATTGGTAATGAACTTGATAGTACTATAACCAGAGTATGAATGAAAAAAATAGGATTATTAAAGCAAGTAGTCACCAAATGCCCAAAAAGAGATAATGTGAACAAAAGAGGGTTCTAGTATTACCACCATAATAAAAAACATTGTGATTTAGCCCAGAAAAACAAACCATTAAACATTTGGAGTTTCAAAAATAATAATTACTATTATACTCAGTAGACATCTTATAGCCAATCTATCCCCAATACATAATTGACCCTAGACCCATCACCCATCTCTGGCAGCTTTCTTCATTTCTCCCATTCTTTTTTTTTCTTTTTGCTGTCTAACCCTCACTGAGGACATGTTTTTTAATTAATTAATTTTTTTAATCGATCAGTTGCCTCCCATAGGTGCCCTGACCAGAGATATAATTTGCAACCTGTGTATGTGCCCTGAACCAGAATTAAATATGCAACTTTTTTGTGTGTGTAAAGAATGAGGCTCCAGCCAACTGAGCCCCTGGCCAGGGCCACTTCTCCCATTCTTAATCCCACCTGTGAGATTCACCAGGGTGTCAGGGAACCTCAGGGCAACATTATAAAGATCACTGGAAATTATCCCTTGCATCACAACGGCCTTGTCAAAATGACTATAGGGCACATTCTGCTGTGAAAGGGACTATAGCTCAATACAGACCTCTGGCTCAGAGTACTTAGAAGTAGGTGGAGACTCCCAACAGAAATTAAGGTACTCACTGGGGAGGCCTGAATGCAAGTCACCAGGCACAGGTCCCCAGGTAAAGACCAGAGGTGCAACATCAACAAGCAAAGTCACTTGGCAGGGCAAAGTAATAACAGGCTTTAAATCCTGTTCAGCTTGATCACAGGACAGGTGATAAGGGTAGGTGCTTAGGCAAAGGAGAAGGTGAGGCAAGAGAATCTTCACATCTTTTGCCACCTCACTCCATTGACTCCCACTCCGTTGTTCCAGCCAGGCCTACTGGCTGCTGAATGTTCCCTGCAGGGCACCTGCACGGGGCCATCTCTGTGTTAGGACTCATGGAAATGCCCTTTCCCATTCTATATCAAAGTGAACTTTCACTGGGCAGCGCAGCTCCAAGCCACATTCATCGTGAATCCTTTTTGAATCCCTTGACAGAATGAGTCCAGGTTCCACTTGTCCCACAAATGCCTTGTGCATCCTCTCCTGCCTCGCCCTCAGCTGCAATGCAATCACTGGCACAAAACTCTGCCTCCATCATGTGGTTTTGGGGAAGCCTGGAGTCATGACAAAAACTGAATTTTGTGGCAGACCTGGGATGTCATTAGGTGTGTGCCACTTCTTACACTAACTACACAAGTTGTTTGCCCTTGCTATACTTTCCTCATCTTTAGAGTAAGAATGAGATGAGACAATGCATGTTGAGTGCGTAAGATCACGCATGGAATGAAGATAGAAGATGTGATTTTCACAAAACGTGAGCCCTTTTTTCCTCATCTTGATCAAGCCTCCTTTGTGCACTTTGGTCCACCCCAGGTCAGGGCACCTTATTACACTTTTATGTGTCCCTTTGAGATGATCATCGAGCCTGTCTGAGAGGATTCTCTGTCATTGGAGGTAGTCAGGCTTACCTAGACTGGATGCCTTGTTTAGATGTCTGTGTTTATAAGGAATAAAAATTGGGAGTAGAAAGTGACCCTGTGATTCTAGAATAAGTACTAGGCTGGTGGCTTTGCCATCCTTGAGACAGAGGTTTGAAAGGTAGACAAAGGGTGAAGATGATGTCTCATGCAATGACATTTCAGGTTGGAGGTCCTTTTGGGTAACCAAATGGAAAGGTTTAGTTAGCAATTGGTTAACTAAACCAAATGGTTAGGTTTAGTTCTCAAGTTCAAGGTTGGCTATAAGGAATACCAGAAAGCAATGGGGTTCCTCGGAGGGAGCATGTGTAAAGAAAAGAAGGAATGTGAGGAAGTAGAATTCTGAGACCTATGAAACCTTCAAGAGCAGGGAGAGGAGAAGCATCACATGGGGAGTGATCCAGGCATTCAGTGCCTTCTCTAGATGTTATTTAGTCACAGCATGCTTTGGAAGCGGTGTCATGAACCAATTTATAGATAAGAAAATATTGCCTCTGAAATCTCATGGGGCTTTCCCAGGGTCATAGAGCGAATAGACCTGGCATTTACCTCTGCCATCAACAGAACAACAGCGACAATCTTTGTGTTTCCATATATACAGCTGTTTCCGCTCCAGGACACCATCTTGGACTGTCAGAAAGTTGTTCCTCATATTGACCTGAAAGCTGAAAATCTCTCACTTCTTAAAATATTTTTTGCCCTCTCCCCTGACAGGAGGCATTTTTTTTTTCCAGAATGAGAGACTATATTCTTAACTTAGGAGCAGAGAATTCCTGAAGGTACAAATGGACTGGTGATATAAATGAATAGGCAGCATACATGTAGCACATATGCGGCCCAATTCCTCTGCCCAGCTCCTCTGCACCAGCTTCAGCCCACTCTCCATGGCCATCAATATTTCCTGTGGTTAATTTCAGGTAGACACCATGCCCCTTCCAGCAGAGAGCCCTTGTACCATCTATCCCAATTATAGAGAAGAATGGCATGCAGTCAGAAATCACAGATTTTTGAATTGGACAGATGTATTCAAATTCAGATCCACTACTAGTATCTGTGTAACTGTGGGAGCATATGCAAGCCTCAGTAAAACTTATTTTTCTCATCCTGGAAATGGAGAAATAACCTATAACCAAGTGGCATTGTATTAACAATCATGTTTACAAAGCTACTAGTGCAGGTCTGGCACAGAGTTTTCACCCGGGAAACACAAACCCATTTTTAAAAAAGCCAATTGTACAAATCTGAGAACCAGTAATTCCAGAGGCGGAATGATTCATTTTCAGTTTTTATTCCAAAACCGAGGCCCCAAGCAGCCTAATCATAGAATGGAAACCCCGAATGAGTCCTGCATAGATGCTGCTACACTTCTTGCGATTCTAATAGTTGGAGCTCTGAGATGTGAGGAGGCTTTGATGAAGGCAAATGAGGGAAAGCAATGGGAAATGGAGGTGTATAATGTTTTCTGGAAATCGCTTGCTTAAAAGAGAAGAAATTCAAGGTTAATTAGAGTTATATCCTAAAAGTCAGGGCACTGGAAAACTAAAAACTCTCTAAACACAAATTAATTGAGCACATATTTCAATTAGCCTTCATAGAATGGTAAAACTGGAAGGTCCTGTAAAAGATCATCAAACCATTGCTAAGGTGTCCTCATTTGGGCCACTCCTGACAATTTGGGTGAAATAATTCTTCATTATCTTAAAATGTTCCTCACATTGTAGGATGGTTAACTTCCTTATCTCCACCCACTAACGTCATTATAACCATAAAAATGCCTCCTCCCTTCCTATGTGCCCCCTGGGACTCAGTAGCATACCCGTTTGAGGATGGTGATCTCTCTGATCCTTATTTTTCAGATAAGAGAAGAAGATTCAGAAAAGGCAAGTGTCTTACAGGTATTTCCTCTTGCTCTTAATTCTTCAACCAGGGAGCTTTTCAATTTCACGGCTACATTCCCTATTAGTAAGTACCTTGAATTATTAAGTCCTTCTAGCAAACCCAACTTCTCTCTGTGAGAATCAGAATTTAAAAACTTGGTGGAAAGAAACTCTGTCGGAGTCCATCTGATCCAACCTCCTCATTCGGCCAATGGAGAAATGAAGCACAGAGAAAAGAATGACTTGGTGGCTGAAATGCAGGCTCTGGGGGAACCGTGATAACTCACACTGTTACCTGTGAGTGGATACCTCCGTGAGGTTGGTTCATTACAGAGTGTTAATGTTGGAATTAACATTGAGGTCAGAGAAAGAGAGGTCCTGGGTGACTGCATGACTTTATTCTGGAGGACAGTGTTGGGGATGTGGTTGGCATAGGGGTAGGGGGTTGCAGAGAAAGTAGAGCTGATACCAAATTGATATCCAAATCCCAAAATTGATATACACCTCCATTTCCTGTTACTTTCCCTTATTTGCCTCCATCAAAGCCTCATACATCCAGGGAAAGGTTCCCTGGAAACTTTCTCATTATTCATTGATGAATAATGTCCTTTCAGAAGTTGAGGCAGGGTCTCTGGCAATCAAACATACATCCTTTGACTCAATATTAGCAATAGTAGCTATGGTAGCTGTCATTTGTGGATACCTTACTGCGCACCAGGCACATAGCCTTTCCTAGTCTGTGTGTTCTCATTCTATCCATCTTACAGCACCATTGTTATGAGTAAACCAAGGTTCAAGGAAGTTTAGTAATTGTCCGCAATCACCCAGATGATACCAGCAGAATTGGATTCAGCAAATACATACAGAATTTTTTTTATGTCACTCTCTGTGACACATATTGAGGATATGCAGATAAATAAGAAAGACACTTGATTTTGAGGCCCTCAGACCCACGGGGAAGGATACTATGAAGCAGATATTTTGAGAGTAGATTGAGGGCTTTCACTAAACTGGCGCTGAGAAAGGAGAGGTGTCATCTAAATTGTTTTGTGGTGGAAGGAGACTTCAGGGAAATTTTCTTAGAGGACTCCTAAACTAGCTTAGACTTGAAGAATAAGTGGAGATTTCTTGGAGGATAAGGGAATTAGGACGTGAGATCATGGTACAGGTAACAAGTGAGAACTTCTTAGGATGTGCAAAGGCCCAGAAGCCAGAAAACAGAGTTTTAATGCCTAAAGTGGGAGCTGAGTGTTTCTGGAGGGGACTTAAGATATTTTGCCCTGTCCAGGTGACTGCAGGATCAACAGCCTTAGGGATAAAGGAGAGACAGCGGCATGGTGGTATGGAAGGACCCAGGGCTCCAGGGTCAGGCAGCTTGGTTGTGAATCACTAAGGTGTTAGGCTTCCCATACTCTTTGAACATCTGGGAGCTAGAACATCTCACAAAGAGGCCATGGGAGTGGTCAAAGCAGGGCATTCCATTCCCCTAATTTGACCCCTTCTTATCTGGGCATTTTTTTGCTCTTTTAAAATTGTTTCTCTTCCTCTGCTCTCTCTCTTACTTTAGTCCTTTTTCTGACTATTTTGTTTCTACTCCTGAATCTCTCTGGGTGTCTCTTCCTCCATTCTTATGTCCTATCAGGGTTTAAGCACTGGCCCTGCCACTTTCTGTGTGAACACCAGAAGTCACCAAGTCTCCAGTCTCAGTTTCCTGAGGTATAAATTGGGAGTCTCTCATGGTGTGAGATAGGACACATTTGAGATGTGAAAGCTTGGTGCAAACTGGGATGGGCCATGCAAATATCTTTGGTTATCACTGTCATTATCCTGAATTTATCATTCAGGATAAGGACATATCTCAGAGTTCCTAAGTTTTGTGGTTTCCTCTGAGTAACTTGGCAGGGTGGGGGGTGAGGGGGGAGTAGTTATTTGCATTTAAATACAAGTCTAAATCCCTCTTGTCCAAAAGTGGTAATGAATAGCCAAAATGAGTTCTACATTTTCTAATTTTAAAAGGCCGTTTTATGGAAATGAGGTTATTTGTGCTACATGGTATGTTCTTGTTTCAATGCAAATGCCAAAGAGTGTGATTTATTCAGAAGACACCAGGGAGGAAAGCCAGGGACCTGTCAGCACATTACCTGCAAAGCCCCTCACGAGGAGGGAGAGGAAGTACCCATCGTGGGCATTCCATATTTTCACGGCTGAGCTCCAGTAATCCAGGATGGGGGGGTGTGGCAAACCCAGAAGAAATGGGATCTCATTGTCAGAGACTCAATGGTGGCTGATTGATATGTACAGTCCAGTATACTTTTGTGAATGGGAGTCTTAGGCTGTGTTTAGAGTCACTGTTCTCAGAATCAGAGTGTGTAAAACCAATTTACATGTTCAATGACATCGATTCAAAGAGCATTGTTTAATGTAGGCTGCCATGCTCGTTTTGGGAGTCCTTGACGACAGACACCCATCTCTTGCAGCCATGGCAGACAGGAAGGGCTGTCATTATTGGGCATATGTGACTTTGAGGCCATTAATAAAGAGCCTACAAAGCCCACAGTTACTCCTTGGCCTGGATCACACACTCTGTGTGTATGTGGGTTGGGGAAGAGGATGGGCTGGGAACAGCTGTAGTAGAAAGGTTCCCTGGAAACTTTTTCATTATTCATTGATGAATAATGCCCTTTCAGATGTAGAATAATCCCCAGGGAAGAAGAAAAGCCTACAAAAATGCAAAATGCTAATGATACTTTTCCCATGAAGTGTAAATAAGCACAGATTTACTTATTTTTTTACACACACAAAAAAAGAAATTAAGGGGTGGAGGTGGGTAAAACAAAAACAACTTCCCCTGGGAACCAATTTGAAGTATATCTTGTGTGACACTGTCGAAGTCATTTCAGCTCTGGAGGTTTTAGTTTTCCATTTTTTAACAGTAAAATGAGGAGGTAGTGCTAGGGATGTTCAAAGCAAAGCAGCAGAATCCCTTTCTTTTTGAATGAGAAGTGGAACCCAATGAATAAAATGGAGAGAACCACTATTTTACTAGTAACATTAATTCAATAAAATCCATAATGCATGCGTATTGTAAAGTCAATCTGTGGGAACAAAGAGGTAATTCTAATAAGTGCAATGACTAGATATATGCACCCCTTCAGACAAATTTTGGTAAACACTAGAATGGATAACATGGCTCATGAGATAAAAATATCACTCCCTATTCTCAGCCCAAATATAAATGTTTGGACCTGCACACTTAGGTGACCTACAAAGAAAGGTTTGCGGAGGTCTGTGCAGCAAAGAGCTGCAATGATGTTGTGAAATGCCTCCGGAACTCATTGTGTTTCCAAGAATCTGACACATGTGCTTGCTCTACCTGGGATGTCTTCTCCTCTTCTCCCTCAATGTTCTACAAACTCACATTCCCATTAATCATCCTGATCTGAATCCCAGCCTCAGCATCCTTGCAGCTGTATCTTTGTGTCAACTTAAAAATCATCCCTTTTTAGGGTCGTTGGCTAGTGTGCCAGAGAGTTCTGTTAATGAAAAAAAAAAAAATCCTGGTGACACCTATTGCAGCTTAGAGGGATAGATTGCTGAGATTCTTTTGGTGATGCCTGTCACTGGCCTGGTGCAGATCCCAGTGGAGCTTGGGCAAGACTTTGGCCAACCTAGACTAGGGTGAGACAAATGTAAAGGGAAGTGGGGTCATGAAGAGTGGTCCATTGAGGAGAATTTAAAAACAATTGTGAAAAGTCAAAAAAGCATATTGTATTTAAAGTAATGAGAGATCTAAAACCAAGTTGATTACACGATGAGACTGTATGCTGGGGAGAAATTGATTATACTTTGGGAGGAGTGGGGAAGCATAGACTTATGGGGCCTGTTAATATTAGATAAAGAGGCTGATATGAGCTGAAAATAGAAATGTCCATTTTTAAATCGCTCTGTGAATGGAATAAGGAGATGGAGAGAAGCTCATCGTTTACCTTAGACAGTCTATAAAAGCTAAGAAGTAAAATGAGTATTGACAGGATTAATGAGTTCTCTCCCCTCCAGTCCCTTTTCTCTTCGACTCAGGCAAGGATCCTTATGTGTCCAGGGCACTGAGTTCTGAGGAATGAGAAGAGTCTCTGACCTTGTCACAATGTATTCCTGTCTGGATCAGGGCATGGCTGTTTATCTTGTGAGGTAATCTCTGGCCCGGGTGTGGACATTTCTTTATTTGCGAATGTTGGTGACTACATCCTTTCAGAGACAACTCCCCAAAGATGTCATTCTCTGAACTGAGAAAGAGTTGTTTTCACACACAGGACTGAAAGTTCAGAGACTGTCCAGAAGGGTTTAAGTAAATCAGAATCCACTGTCAATTAAAATGATGACCTGTCCTCTTAAATCCATGAGCCCATAAACAAGCACCAGGTTTGTGTTAATTAAACACACACACACACACACACACACACACACACACACACACACAATATTAGCTATACTCCCCTAGTGTAAAAGTCACCTAGATTCTAGAATGCAGTTATATTAATTGTGAGGGTTTTTTGTTTGTTTGTTTGTTTGCTTTATTTTGTGGTTTTTTTGTTTTTTGTTTTTTGTTTCAGACAGGAGCTGGTTCCTTTTTTAGCAACATACCACAGGCATCTATTGAGGCCTTAATATTCATGCTTTAACAAACATACTTTTTACATTTAAAAAAATGAAAAAGGCCAACCCCTGTGATATTGGAGTTAATATTCCCACTTTTTAGACTAAGACTGGATCTTTGAAATTGTTTTATTTGTATCTTCAGAAATAAATATAAAATCAATGCTACTTAATGCTAACTTTATTATAGTCCAGAACAAATGCTTTTCTTTCTGTTCTCAGAACACATTTGGGGACTGACTTTCATTCTCTCTTTAGCAAACACTGTTCTTTTTTAAAAATATATATATTTTTATTAATTTCAGAGAGAAATGGAGAGAGAGAGAAATCAATTATGAGAGAGAATCATTGATCGGCTGCCTCCTGCAAGCTCCCTACTAGGGATTGAGCCAGCAACCCAGGCATGTGCCCAGACTTGAATTGAACTGTGGTCTCCTGGTTCATAGGTCAATGCTTAACCATTTGGCAACACTGGCCGGGCACAAACACTGTTTTTTATGCCTGAAATCCTTTTCTCTGTCTTGCTGAACTCACTCATATGCCAAGGGTAAGCTGGGTTGTCACCTTACAAAAGTTGCCTCTGTCTACCCAGGGGAACATGCTCTCCTTCATCTTTGGACTCTTGGAGATGTACTAGAAACCTGTCACTTCCTACAACTTATGTATAGTGACTTGGACATGTGCGTAGCTGTTGCCTGCCCAAATAGGGACCAAGCTACACCACTGTTAAGGATTGAACTGCATCCTCCACCCTCCTCCAAATTCTAATGTTGAAGTCTTCACCTCCAGTGCCTCAGAATACAATCTTATTTGGAAATAGGATTGTTGCAGTCAGGAGCTAAGTGAAGATGAGGTTGTGCTGGGAGTAAGATGAGTCCCTAAATAAGTAGACTGATTGGTGTCCTTATAAAAAGAGGAAATTGGAAACTAACATGCATACAAGAAGAATGCCATTTGAACATGAAGTCAGAGATCTATGAGCTAAGCAACACCAAAGGTTCTCAGCAAATCATCAGAACCTTAGGAGAGGGAGTTGGAGCAATTTCTCCCTCACAGTCTGCAAAAGGAATCAACCTACCCTGATCTCAAGTCTTTGGTCCCCAGAACTGAAGGACAATACACTTCTATTGTTTAAGGCCTTCAGTTTTCAGTACTTATGGCTGCAACCCTAAAAAACTAACACACTTACCATCAAAATCTTGCAAATTATGCATTGGTATTATATTGGAATTCAGGAAAACAGCATATTCTAGTAAAATCTGTGACACAAGCCAGCTATTGTCACCCTGTCTCTCTGAACCTTAATATTATCACCTTAAAATTGTAACAGTAACAGAGCATATTTTGTTTTTCTTTTTGTCTTTCCAAATTGAATAAGATCACACATAAAAGACTTTTAAGTTATAAAGCATCTGACAAGTGTTAGCTATGACCATTTTTGTAGACACCCCACAAATCTTTGTTGATGGATTGAATAAAAGGAAATTAAATGTGCCTGGTACTATCATTAATGATGACCGAAAAAACACAGATCCTGAAAAAAAATCCCCATTTAGAGAAGGCTATTTTATGCAACTACTCACAAGTAGTGTGTCTAAAAGACTTAGGGCCTTATTTGTTTACTAGAGGCCTGGTGCACAAATTCCTGCATGGGTGGGGTCCCTCAGCCTGGCTGGTGATCGGGGGCCAATGGGTACCTGCTTGCCAGGGTGAGGGGCCATGGGAGGTTGGCCTGCCAGTGGTGGGGTGGTGGTGGTGGAGGCACAGGAGGTTCCTATCAGGGTGATCAGAGCTGGCCGGCCAGAGGAAAGGGCTGCAGGAGGTTGGCCAGCTGAGGGGAGGGGCCTCAGGAGGTTCCAACTGGCACAATAGGGGCCAGTTAGCCTGGGGGAGGGACGACGGGAGGTTGGCTGTAGGAGTGCACTGACCACCAGGGGACAGCTCCTGCACTGAGCATCTGCCCCTGGGTGGTCAGTGCGCATCATAGCAAGTGGTTGTTATGGTAGTTCCGGTCCTTTGGTCGTAATGGTCGCTTAGGTCTAGATAGATAGATAGATAGATAGATAGATAGATAGATAGATAGATAGATAGATAGATAGATACTGCATGATCTCAATGTTGATACTGTACCAGTAAGTATGGCCCTCTGATTAGCAGCATCTGTGTCCTTAGGGTACTTGCTGGAAATGCAGAATACCAGGCCCCAGCCCAGACATGCTGCATCAGAGTGTGCACTTAACAAGGTGTTCAGGTGATTTGTATGTCTGCCAGAATTTGAGACTGCTCTAAAATCCATGTTGTATGTAATTCATCTTCCTAGAACATAAAGCAATGCAGTAACTGCTAAGCTTTCTGTCAACCATGACATGCAATATTGGGAAACCCCAAGCTTCAGAATTTGACAGATCTGATTTTTAATCCCATGACATGACCCCAAAGTACATGATTTACCTCATGACACCTCAGTCTCCTAGCCTGTAACAGAGAGATGATAGCATTTAAGTGCATGGTTCTAGAAGAAGACTAGAGGTAATGCATGCAAACCAATAGGCACATATCAGGGACCCAAATAATGTCTGGGATTCTACATTGCTAACAAGTGCCCGTTCTGGTCCTACATTTCTGATTATTTAATCACTGCAGAGCAAGAAATCAGATTTTCCAGGGGGTTGGGGATCTCAAAGGTGCCAAGGACTTTTATTTGTAAATTTCCTCTAGAGCGAGGTACTAAATGACCTGGGGAGCTAGAGAGATTTGATGCTCGCTGTGAAGGTGTCAATGTCCTTGAGAAGAAGCCTTCCTTCGAGAGATGTAGCCATTCTTGAGATCTCGCATATGTTGCACCAACACCTCCTCCCTCTCAGATGTCATGCCCTCCCACCACCCAGCCAAAGGCAGTGCTCACACACAGAGATCTCCCTCTTCTCTATGCAACCAGGTCAGGCGTCATTGAGCAGCTGCACTGCATGCCTGCAGAGACTGTTGTCACTAGACTTCGTTATTTTGATCCGTTGAGCATCTTTCCAATGCCAACAAAAGTCAATGCCTTCTTCTGGGAGAAGCCATCAGAGCATTGGTAATGAGCTGTGCAAGAAGCTCTGTCATCGGCATACACTCTGGGGAAACAGAGGCACTTTGTTCCCACAACTCACACGGTGTGACCCGCTCGCTGTGTGCAATGTTAATATTTTGCTTCGTGCTTGGAACCGAGTGCCACTGCCAACACTGAGAGAGCTTTGGGGGAGTTTGCTGTACATTTTGTGAAATCTGCATGGAGCTGGGCCAGATGTCAATGTGTGAATCAGAGAGCTTCTCCAGAATTCGTGACTGTTCACTTGATTCTTTAGCTGTTCCACAAAAGCTCAAACATGTATATTTGGAAGAATGATGCTTCTGTTCTTGTCCTCAGTCAGATGATATTACAGGGCACAGGGATGTGGAGGGTGGTCAATGATTCGTTTCTCTCCCTAACTGCAGGGAGACCCCACACCATGCCAAGTATCTCCTTCACATCCAGTAGCTTCGCTCACCTTCCCAAAATAAGTACTTCAAAATTTCCCAGTGAGTCCAGAGGCACTGATCTATTCTGTCCTGCTGTTTTAGAGATTTGGTAATTCTCTCTTTATTCTTTTCTTTTTTGTTTATTTGTTTATTTGTCTGTTTTGTTAATCCTCACAGTAGGATATTTTTTCCATTGATTTTTTTAGACAGAGTGAAAGGGAGGGGGAGAGACAGAAAGAGAAACATTGATGTGATAGAGACACATCGATGGGTTGCCTCCCAGATGGGGTTCAAGCCTGAAACCATGGTACATGCTCTTGACAAGAATCAAACCCAGGACTCTTTGGTCCTAGCACCCATGCTCTGTCCACTGAGCCAAACTGGCTAGGGCCTTTTTGTTTTTTAATTTTTCAACATTTCACTGAGGTAAAGGCAATCTCTGGTTTTATTAACTATCATATAAAGAAATACATTTATATATAAGTCAGTGGTAAATACATACATTTATTTATTGAATATTATATATAATTATTTATTTTTTATAATGTATAAACATTACATGCAATATTTATATTTTGCAATATATATAGATACATATAATTATATTCTACAATATAAATAGATAATAAAAATATAAATGTATTATTTACTTATATGTTATAGTATAAAACATAAAACACTGACTCAGTACATGGCAAATGTTTGGCTCTCCTTTCTCTCCCAACCTTTTATAAGCATGTTTTAATAAATTCCCGACATGGGGCACATATTTTTTCATCCAATTTGGGGAAATGGTCATTTTTGGTAAAAGGAAAGGCAGCCTGGATTGGAGGTGCTGAGATGAAAAGTAGAGATGTCCTCCAAAGAGAGATGGCCCCATAACAGGTCCAGAGAAGGGAGTGGGGTGAACTGCAGCTTTTCTTGTTTGTAACTACTAGGAAGTGCAGTTCAATAGCAGAGCATAATGACTCAATCCCATCACAATCGAAAACAGGCAGCTGATCTAGGTTACCATCAGTGTGACAGAGGCAATGGGGGGAAGCTATGAAAATAAGAAGCATAACTTTAATAAGAATCCATGCATTTGTAAAGTTCTTTGGCTATTTAAAACCAAATTCAGATATATATGGAAGTGCAGTGTTGTCTGTAAATTGCTTGAAAATCTAGCTAAAAATAAGATGTGCCCAAGGCTCCCTGTTCTCTGACTTCTTAGTGAGCCAAAGCAGCCCGGCCTAGGCCCATTTTCCCACCTAGTCCCTCTCCTGTTTCTTCTTCTATCCAAGGCCCTTTCTTGTTTCACTCTTCCTAGCTTTAATAAATGTTCTTCAAAATCCTGAATAAATGAATGAATGAATGAATGAATAAATAAATAAATAAATAAAATGGATTGGTGAATAGAGTGATGGATAGTTGGTGTATATAATTAAGCAAGTGTAGTTCACATACTAGTCACAGACTTCCACTATACAGGTATATGGCTGTCTACCATAAATTTCTTTCAGCTTTGCTACATAGTTTAAATTTTCACAATTAAAATGTTAGAAAAAAGTGATGTCACAGACTTGACCTGTGCAGCTACCTCTGCCCTCTTGAGACCTGGCCATTATAGTCTTCATTTTCTTCCAGAGGAAATTGAGGCTCAAATAAGTGATGCATGTGATAAAAGGTGTGTCTAATTTATTGGGGTATGGCGTTTGGGTTGAAGAAGTGAAATTCCAACTCTGGTTCCCAGCACAAGGTCCAAATAGTTGGGTTGCTTGAGTGGAGTCAGTCCCGTCTTTGGAACTGGTCTATGTCCCAATCCCATCTTTATTATTATTATTTTTTTAATGTTTGTTGTTGTTAGTCCTCAGCTGAGGATATTTTTTCCATTGATTTTTATTTATTTAATTAATTTATTTTTTTAATAGATTTTAGAGAGGAAGGGAGAGGGAGAGAGAGATAAAAACATCAATGATGAGAGAGAATAATTGGTTGCCTCCTGCACACCCCTTTCTGGGGATCAAGCCCGCAACCTGGGCATGTGCCCTTGACCAGAATTGAATCCAGAACCCTTCAGTCCACAGGCTGATGCTCTATCCACTGAGCCAAACCGGCTAGAGCTCCATTGATTTTTGGAGAGTGGAAGGGAAGGGAAGAGACACAGAGAGAGAAACATCCATGTGAGAGAGACACATCTACTGGTTGCCTCCTCCATGTGCCCCAAGCAGGGCTGAGGTTCAAACCTGCCTCCCAGGTACATGTCATTGACTGGAACTGAACCCGTGACCCTTCAGTCTTCCTGCTGATGCTCTATCCACTGAACCAAACCGGCTAAGGTCCAATTCCATATTTATACTGTCTGTATGATCAGCAGTGACATCTTCTGTGCTCTGAGCTTCTGTGTTCTCATCTGTCATAAGGTTGAACAATGCCTGTCTCATAAGGTTGCTTGTGAATATGAAACAGGATAATCTATGTAAATCGAGGTAAGCTACATACTACATTAAAATCCAGAGTGTATCTGGTCCCTCCATTTTCAAAGCAGCCCAAGGCAAGAGGAAATGAAGATAATTTAGGAGAAGATGCTAATATTCTTGGATTTTGCATTTCCAAAGCAAATATGGACTTCTCTTTATTACTAAGATCGTTCACTCTACAGAAGGAGGCCATTGCTTTGTATTTTTGCCAGTTGATGAAATGACTAATCATGCCATTTTTGCATTTTAACCTTTTTAGTCACATTTGCATTATTTCTGCTCCCTAAATCTGTGGGTTTAGCACTTTATAGTTCAGTATCAACAGCAGGTTTCTCTTCCTTTGTTTTCATTTCTGTTTAAATTCTTCTCCATGATTTTTAATAAAAATGTTAATTAAGATCTCATCCAAAGCTGACCTCATGTTGCTTTATTACTCAGCATGCTAAACTTCTCCCTCTGTCCCCTCCAGGCACCACTGCCTGTAGCTAAAGGTGATGGAACTTCTCATTTTTATCATGGATTTTGTTTAACCTCGTTGTCAGGTCTTGGTTCCAAAGACTAGAATTTTATTCGTGGTAAATGGGAAAAGAAATCTGTACTAAATTTGCAACATTGGCTCAAAATTGCCGACGTAAATAACCTAAAACTGCGTCATCCCTTAAATTGCCTTCATCTGCTGAACATGCAGCCTATTTCTATTTCTCTCTCCAAGATCTGTTTTCCTCAGCCTTCATGGTCGTTCTCTCCACAGTTCATCCTCTCCCACCTTCACTTCCCACTCAGACATTTTCAACATGGGTCAGAACACCTAGGCACCTGGATGAACTGATTTAAATGAGGGCTTCTCCGTCAGGGTTGCACATTCACACACCTTGGGGAGATATATAACCTGAGACTACCAATGCCCAGATATGCTGATTGGATTTAACTGGATGGTGGGCATCCTTAGTAATTGAAAAGCTTTCCAGGTAATTCTCATAGCAGGCAAGGTGGCTAGCCACTGAGAGAGTGAATCACATTTCTTACAAGTGGGTGAGGACAGACAGTGTATCGCAGGGGATACAAATCATTTTAAGCAAGCATCCCCCACCCCCACGTATTTCATATTTCCAATATATATGAAACCGACTGCCCTTGATTATTTCTAAGATAAGAAAATAAGAGTATTTACATGATAACATTGTTGTGAGGATCAATTGTTTAAAAATACATGTCAGTAACTTAGAACACTTGTTAACAGTAACCCTTGTTATTGTCATTATTGCTTCCTCCCTTATGCTTTGAAACCTTTTTATTTATCTGAGGAAAATACTCTCAGAGGGGCTAATTGACCCAAGGTTATAACCAATCAATGGCACAACCAGCAAGTGAACTCAGGACTTCTGTCACATAATCCACTCCTTATTCCCATCACAATATGCCATTTATTGGCTTTGAATAGTAAATTGCAATACAAAGCAACCCCCTGACATTGGCTATTGTAAGCAACTGCAAGAAATAGAACATTTCAATACAAAGGGTCATCTCTTTCATGTCTCTGCGCCTTAGCTCATGCTATGACTGGTACAGCTTTCACTATTTAGCAAAACTTTTCTTTGGGGTTCATTTTAAAGGTTCCCTCCTATATGGCCTCTTTTCTGATATTCCAGCTAATCTTTCCTTTCTATGATCCCATAGCACCCTCTAAATATCTTACACATACCTATTATATATTCTATCTCCCCTACTTCCCTTTTTCCTGGAAGGGGCCTAATTTTATAAAATGTACATGTGAACAACTCAAAATATTTATTGGCACTGTGCCCAAACATGGTACTGAATACATTTTTGTTGAATGAGTGAATGAATGAATGAATGAATGGCTAAAATGGCTGATTGGATAAACTTCTGAGTAAATAAAAGAATGCATTTTTGTTCTTGGGTTTGGTCTTTAGTTATACAAACTCAGTTACCTAGAGTCATAAGGTAGAGCCTTTCAGAGACCCAAGCTACTCACACTTAGACATTGTATTGGCCTATGGTGTTTTTAACCACTTAGTTCTCACTATTTATACAACCAACCTACTCTGAACTCAGGGGATGAAAAGATAGTGCCCTTAGAGTTGTTGAGAGGGACAGTTGGTAAGAACCAATTGAAATTTTAGAAATGTCACAAGGCTTCCTTTGAACTTTTCTCTAAAGTGACATTGATGGACTAGATCTGTGTTTTTCCAAATTGCAACATTAGGGAAATTTAAAATTTTATGATATAAAATAAGTTTTTTTGCTGAAAAAAAAATAATGATGGACTTTTCTAACCATAGAAAAATTGCTAATGCCTAAGTCTTTAGCAAAGACTTTGAAACATGCAAATGGGTCTGGGAAAAACCGGTCAACAAAGTGGCCAATGATGTGCTTCCTGATGCAAGCTGTATGGACAACACAGTTCTAGGAGAAGGTCTGCTTACGGCCATCTCAGCTTCCCACTGGCTCATATGTGTGATGGCACAATCTGTGGTGGCAATATCAGTATGGGGCAGCAGGACAGTGAGCAGTAGCAGCTACTACAGGAGACCCTGATGCACACCTATGCCTGGAAGGAGACCTGATGTTTCTGAAAATAAATAATCAAGACTCATGGGACCATAAGGATGGGGTCTTCAGGATCATGAACTCATGGGGATGCTCAGACAGTACTTCCTAAAAGGTGAACAGAGATAGCATATCACAGGGGATACAAATCCATGAAAGAAACCAATGCAGTCATTGTAGGCAAGAGTCACCAAAGATGTATATAGGCTGCACCATGTGACTCAGGGCTTCCCTCACCCCACAGCTTCTGTGAGAATGCACCAAATTCCTTCCTATAACCCCTGGCATCTTGGAAATAGGATGGGAGGGTGGGGAACCTTAGACCGAGCATTGCTGACAGGGGCACATGTTATTGCTTCTGAGAAAGGTTGCTAGAAAATCCTTAATATAGTTCTTCTCCTGCACCTAGACTAGTTTATATTTGAGGGAAGACTCTAGTGACAGATTAATCATTTCTAGACAAAGTAATGAACCTACTATTTCTCTGGCAAAGCATACACACACACATTACACAGAGTTTTCTTAAGCAATTGGCTACTACTTGTCTAAACATACTAGTAATTGGCATTTAGTTAAGTTTCATGTTTCATAGTGTCATGAAGAAAATATATTAAATCCAAAATGTTGTTTATTTGAAAAAGAAAAGAAAAAAAAGACGCACTGGACCAGATAATTTGTGATGTCCCCTCAAGTATTAGCCATGATTTAAGAAAATCCTTTCTGGTTTTCATTAGGCATTCCTATCTTTACCATTTGAGGGTTGCATTGTACCTTCTATAATTTCAGAAATGAGATTGGTGATTGGTACTAACTAATATTAGACTTTCTGGACTTATTTTTCAAAATTCTGATGAATAAATGTAACTTTGGCTACCCATCCAAAAGGTAAGATATTTAGTGCACCTATGCCTCAACTTGGAGCCTGTAAATATTCAATACACTATGTTTCCTTTCAAGGTTGGGGAAGGGATTACAATATAGTCACACACAGCTATATGGTTTATAACCAAAACCTTAGGTGTAAATTCCACTTTTCCCATTTGCATGGTTTTGACCTTCACCAATGGACTCTGGCTTGCTTATGTCATCTGAACTCCTCTATGACTCAGCTATAACTCAAACTCATGGGACTTTCCTAAGAAAAAAGTGAAGGAGGGTCTGTAGAGTGCACCAGGCATCATGTGTGTGCTCATATTCTCTCCTGCCCTTCATTCCTAGAATAGGACAGACCTTCACACCATAAAGTTCAGGAGTGATGGATGTCCAGAAAAATTCCCGAGTAGGTCTATTTTTTTTTTTTGCAACTTTTATATATTTAATTCTTTGACTTATTTCAAGCTGTTTTATATGACCTTGACTAGTTTCTCATTTAGCTCTTCATTTGTCATTCATTTTCTTTTAACACCTACTATGTGTCAGGCATGGTGCTAGATAATGTGAATAGAGAGATACACAAGCAAGCCCGTCTCTGGCCTTTGGCAGAGTGTGGAGTTGTGGAGGAGAGACCGAGGCATACACAAGCATTCCAGCTGCACTTGGTAAGCAAATGATAAGAATATGCCTTGGGTAATGTGGCCATAGAGAAGAGGTGCTCCCACAACTTAAAGAGTTCACAGAGGCTTCTTGGAGAAGTTGCTGACAGACCACATCTCCAAAGATGAGAATGCAAGATCATACAATGCTAAAACATTTTCTCTTGAGAAAAACAAAAGTTCAAAGGCAAAGTGATGAGCTATGTTGGTGATGTTGGAATCTAGGAAGGTGGGTTGGCTAGTGATATGGAAGAGGTAGTCTAGACTGGATTGTAAGGGCCCTTGTGTATTGGGTTCCTGTTATGTGCCAGACACTCTTTAAGAAATCAAGGACCCAGCAGTGAGTGTGGTGGATGAGCTCTGTCTTAGAACTTATGCTAGAATGGGAGGAGACAGACAGTGAAAGGTAAATCTAGACATTGGGATTCTTTTGATATTGTGATTCATACTATAAAGGAATAAACAGGGCAATACCAAGAAAGTGATAGATGCTGGGTTATGAGTACTTTAGAGCAGGCACTGTGGGGACCATTTCTCTGGAGATGTGACATGAAACCTGAAGGGTAAAGAGGAACCATCCCTGTGTGCCAGGGTCCAACCCCAGCAGGTCCAGGGGTCCCCAAAGGTGTGGACGGAGTCGGCGAAGAAGGAATGACACGGAGACAGCGTTCAGTTGATCAGCAGCCTAGCCAGGATCTCCAGCCGAGTTCTGGTCTTGATCTCCAGAGAGGCTCTGCTTCGGATCTCCAGCGAGGTTCTGTAGCCATGTTCCCTCGCTAGGTTCTCCAGCCAGGTTCTGTCCAGGCTCTCCAGTCAGGTTCAGTGTCCAGGTTCCAGTCAGGTTCTCCTGCCAATCTCTGTAGTCAGGTTCAGTCCAGGATCCCTTGCCATGTTCTCCCGCTAGGCTCTGTCTCTAGGCTCTGAGGCCAGTTTCTGTCCAGGATCTTTTGCCATGCTCTCTCCAGCGAAGCTCCCCCGTCTCTAGGCGCTGTCTTCTGAATTCTGTCTCATGAGTTCTGTCTCTTGCTGTCTTATGAGTTCTGTGTTCTGAGTTCTGTGTGTTTCTGTCTTGTTACAACTGTATTTATACCAGTTGATTCAATCCTATCAATCTTTATTACAAAGGTTAGGGCGTTTCTTATCTCCATTCCAGGGAGAAAAGATTATGTAGTTTAAGCATGATTGTTCGTAGTTAAAGGGATTAATTACCCGCCTGGCACTTAGTTGAGGGGTTTTATTCCCTCCCTAACTTCAGGGGAAAATCCCTACCTGGGGAATCAACCTTTCTCGGAGAGGTGACCTTGGTTAAAACACAGCGCCAAGAAGGTGAGCAAACATATTAAGAAAAGTATGCCATATATGCCAGGTCCCTTGAAACAGCAAGGATGGACCGGCTCCCGGCACCTGTGAAGAACCAAGGAAAGAGCATGCCTGGAAGAAGGAATATTTTACAATGTAATGCATCATATTTTGCATTATAATGCATTCACAAATACAAAGGCCATGGATGGTGTATGTGAGAGAAAGAAGACAATCAAGTTTAAACAGTGAAGGTAGAGAGAGAGGGGCAGGAGGTGGTGAGCTTTTGCAGACCTGGTGAACTCAGTAAGGACTTCGGGTTTGAGTGTGGGATGATGAGCCTTGGGGTGCCTGAAGCAGAGAGGTAACATGAACATTTTAAGAATACTGCTGCGATGGCTCCATAGAGAATGCACTGTTGGGAATAACTGTGGACGAAGAGAGCCCAGGTGTAAGGCTTTCATTGTTGTCCAGGTGAGAGGTGATGACAGCGTGGACAATATTATTTTCCTGGACTGCTCTGAGGTGACACCAATATCTCCCTCCAGGCTGAGTGAAGAGTAAGGATGACATAAAAATTAGCACATTGCTAGGAAGTGGCAGGAAACAAATGCCTGGTATCTGGGTTTATTCCAGTACACTGTCATTTGCAATGATCTCGCTCTACTAGACTGAGCCAACTGGACAGGCAACACCACATTTTTAATAGATAAACTGGAATGCTGAGAATCTAAGTATCTTTGACCAAGGTTACTCATCTAACCTGTATATTACTTAAAACTTGAATCCAGTCTGGACCCCACATTCAATATTTGTTTTACTACCTCACAGTTCCCTAAGGTAACATACATTTCAGGCTGGTGTTTGGGAGGTTGAGGGTCAGGCTGTCAAATGTGGTCAATAGGCTACTTCAATAAAAATTCTTAAATTTGAATTCACTCAATAATCACAAAGGCTAAGGGCTTGTGACCAAAACAGGTGAACTCAGATATGCCACACAGCCTGTCCACTATACCTTTTCTTGTAATCACAGCACAATGTAAATTAATTAATAATTCAGGAAATTAATAATTAAGGAAAAGATAAAGTTCTCAGAGCATAGTGGTATTCAATATGGAAGAAGAGAAATGGTAAAGTTCTAATATTCTGGCTTACAGAGTCTGCAAATGATAATGCAGAATAAAAAAATCTACCGTGTCCTGGTGAAATCCTATCATCTCACAAGGCAATTGGCTGACTTTTTCTGGTGCATAACATTATTGCTTTCAGGGGTCCTGAAATGTCAACATTAGAGGTGGGGAGTAGGTGCAGCATTCATTGTCAAAGAGCACATGCATTCAGTCCATGGAGCTATTTGCTGAGATTAATGGTGATCACTTCATAGTCCTGAACACTTTGCATCTGGCTAAAGCCAGCTTTCGGTTGAGCATAGTAAGGACTGGTCTTTCCCGTTGGCTAGTGTGTTCATTGGAGTACTGCTAACAGCCTGAAAACTCACCTCGGTTTTAAAAGGTGATGGCAGAATATCATTGAGTGTTTACTTTTAGAAAAATTATTTGATTTTATTGTTTCTATTTGCCATGGTGGTACTTACGTAGAAACTAAATCAGGATGCATTATAAAATATTTGTTTTAAGCTTCTTGAATTACTGTATGTGTGGTACAGGGTGCTCACACACAGAGATGGGTGGTCCTGTTGAGCCCATCCAGGCTACAAAAATGATCTATGATTCTTTACATGCCCAACATGAGTAATGAGCATGTAGAAGTAATGCTACTTTAAGAAAATAAGGCAGAATGCTACAACGATGATGTCATTATTTAATATATGCATACAGACACGTATATGTTACATATACATTATTTTTTATTCTACTCTGTTATGACAGCAGCTGCACCTGTTTCTGAATAAAGGCACACTTGGGGGAAAATGCTATTATGAAGTAAGTTAAAATACAAGGAGTAGATTTCTTGTTATTGAAATGAACCTACCACCCACACAACTAATAAAGCTGAATAAGTATTTAATGAGCTCCTTAAAGCCACCTACAAGCTTATGAGATATTACAGCTCTTCCGACATCACCTCAAGGAGAAGCAGGACCCTGATGAACTAAGAGAGTTGGGAAGCCCCTCTGCCCCTGAACGTGCCATCCCTGAACAGTGACAGCATTCGTTCCATGGCCTGTACACGCCACGGTGTGTCCTCCTAACCTACAATTTTGAGAAATAAAGGCAAGACAGAAAAGACATAATGATATCATGGTGCTATTCTATTTCTATAAAGTTAGGAACGAGACCCAACTAAACTATACTTTTAGAGAGAAGATAGGTAGTGAAATTATTAAGAAAGAAAATGGGATTATCATAGTATTAGAATGGTGCTTACTTCTGAGGAGAGAAAGAAAGTGATGGGAGAGAAGGTTCCTAAAGCTTTGGAATGCTGGCCATGGTGTGCTGGGTAATACTTACCTAGTTGCATGGATGTTCACTTTCTATATGTTGATCAAACTGCATACTTATTTTATGCTATCTAATCTAATGAAAGAGAAACATGCAAATTGACCATACCTCCGCTACACACACAAGCCACGCCCACAAGCCACATCCACAAGCCAATCAGGAGCAGATATGCAAATTAACCCAACTAAGATGGCAGTGGCCACGGAGCTGGAGTGAGCAGGCTTGGGTTGCCCCCGGTGATGGAGGACACCTAGCTTCCCGCCTGCCCTGGCTGGCCCTGGGCTACGCTCAAGGCTACAAAGTTTCAATTATAGAAGATAAATAATGCAAAGGATGTCCGACTGCAGTTTAGGCCTGCTCCCCTGGCAAGTGGACATCCCCCGAGGGCTCCTGGGCTGCCAGAGGGATGTCTGACTTCCAGCTTAGGCCCGCTCCCCCAGGGAGGGGACATCTCCTGAGGGGTTCCAGACTGCGAGAAGGCACAGCCGGGCTGAGGGAGCCCCCCGAGTGCACAAATTTTTGTGCACAGGGCCTCTAGTTTCTCTATATGCATCATATTTTACATTGTCATAAATTAACAAATACAGTAAGAGTTAGGGACTCCGAGGCCAGGGTATAGGACACTGATGGCGAACCTCTGACACCTCTGACACTCAAAGTCATTGTTTTGGTTGATTTTTCTTTGTTAAATGGCATTTAAATATATAAAAATAAATATCAAAAATATAAATCTTTGTTTTACTATGGTTGCAAATATCAAAAAATTTCTATATGTGACATGGCACCAGAGTTAAGTTAGGGTTTTTCAAAATGCTGACACACCGAACTCAAAAGGTTCGCCATCACTGGTATAGGAGGTCATCAATCTTCTTAGTTGTTCAAGTTAAAAAGGAAGTCCTACAACTTTTCCCTGCCACGGTGGCACCGACATGAGCAGACACTTGGCAGAGCATCGGCCTCAGACAGAAACCCTTTATCTAAACCGGGATTTAGAAAATATGGAAACATGCATGCAAGTGGAAAAAAACATCCTGCCGTGTTCCAAGGATTGTTATTCCTAGTTTCCCTTTCTTTCAGTCCTTATTTCTATCCTCTGTTCCAATGGGATATAAATCGATTTTCTGAGTGGCTTTTGGACTCAGAGTGTGTTCCTTGGTTGATTTCATTATGTGTCCTGGGATTAGAGATTAAAAGCCACAGAGGTATTTATTCTAATGAAACACAATCTGTCTGTTCTTACTTTGAAATTAATTTCATGGATTCAGAGATCTCTCAATTGTCAGCACTGAAAGGGCCTTATTTAATAAAAAGGATGGGACAGAGAAATTAGGAGTCTGAGTTTCCAGTTCACCCACTAACTGGTGGGAGTCCAGTCCTGGAGGCCGGGTCACAAACCTCTGCTGGCTTAACAGAGAGAGCTGTCTTTGTTGTATTTTTTCCCCTGGTCATTAATTTTCACATGAATCAAGAGCACTTTCTCATTGTATTTTCTAGATGATGACAGTTTAAAATGCTTAGTTTTTACTTTTCCTTGGTAAAAATCTTTCTGCATCCGAAATGTGCCTACTGAAGAAAAGTAACCTAATTAACGACCTCTGCATTATTCAGCTCTTCAACTGCTGGGAAATTCTGCTCACCAAGGGAAATAATCAGATGATTCATTAACAGAAAATAAATAATGAATACAACCTAAAACAAATTCACATATATTACAGAAGTGTTTGGGAAAATGATTTCAGTTCCAAATGCTGGTTTCCATAGGTGAAATGACAAATGGGCCAGTTAGGCAGACCCATGCCTCCCCCATATAGGAGTTGTCCACAGACACCCCTACCTCCCAAGGTTTCAATAAAACCTACATGGCAGCACTGGGGACAAACAGCACATGATCATTATAAAGATGGGTCATGGTCTGAAGTTCCTCTATCCAGGTTACTCCAACCCATCCTTCAGTTTTTCTTGACCTCCTGAAATTGACTTTGACCTTCATGCCTCTGCAGATATAATGCAATATAATTCTATCTAATAATAGGCAAAGATTCAAATTGACCATACCTTCGCTACACCCACTATTGGCTAATCAGAGGGATATGCAAATTAACCACCAACAAAGATGGTGGTTAATTTGCATACATAGGCGCGATGCGGTGGAGCGAAGACTGAAGGTGGCTCCGGCCAGAGCGAAGGCCTGGGTCCCTGGTGCCAGAGGAAAACTGGTGCCAGCAGCCAGGGAAAGGGAAGGCCTATTGCATGAATCTTTTTGTGCAACAGACCTCTAGTCCTATATAATAAAAGGCTAATATGCAAATCTAAAAATATCAAACAGTGGAACGACCGGTCGCTATGATTTGCACTGACTACCAGGGGGTAGATGCTCAATGCAGGAGCTGCCCCCTGGTGGTCAGTGCACTCCCACAGATGGTGAGGGCAGTGACAGTGGGCCCAAGCCATCAGTTGGACATCCCCCAAGGGCTCCTGAACTGTGAGAGGGTGCAGGCTAGGCTGAGGGACTCCCCCCTCCCTGAGTGCATGAATTTCATGCACTGGGCCTCTAGTACAATATAATTTCATGCAACACTCATGCATTTTTCTGGACCTGCAGACTTGAATGCAGGAGCCACATGTATGAATCTTTGTGATGGAATTCCTGAACACACTAGGTGCTCCAGGATGTGTGTTGAGTAAAGAAACAACAGGATAAATATTCAGTGAGAGGTTGACTTGTCCCATCAGGGTACGATTTCAAATGGGCCCTCCACTGGAAGGACCCTGCCCCACCTAAGTACCTGCAGTTATTGAAGTTGCTGTTTTCTTTCCTGAATGATCCTGGTAACAGTAATATAAGCCCCAGAGCTGAGGAATTGTCATTTCTAGACTTAGGCTGCATGAGAACAAAGCCAAAGCAAACACACTAGAGTTGTTTTAGACTCGTATGTCCACAGGAAGAGAGAGAAATGATTGATTCCCTCGGTGTCATCATTGGAGCGCCTGGATGCAGCCACCTCTGAGCCAGAGGCACCGCTGGACTTTTCAGTTACACGGGACAACATTTTCCTGGGTGACTTTAACCAGTCTGAGCTATGTTTCTGTTCTGTCACACCAAAAGAATCCTGATTCAGAGACAGAAATATCAGGGATGGGGACTTAGCCCACAGTTGAGTATTTTTCTCCTTCCAGAGTTGAGAGGAGCTTTGTGCAACACAGAAATCACTACGTAAGGTTCTGTGGAAGAGTAGACATGTGAAAGTCTAAGGCTCTAGATGCATTCTATTTTGGGGTTTAAAGCAGAGAAAATGCTCTTCTTTGCCACATATAAATATAGTTCTAAATCTGAGCCCCTGGATTTCCCGTTATTTAAGTGCAATGGGGAGATGGTAAATGAGACAGAGGTAGGCTCTCTCCTATAAAAGAAATCTCAAAGACATGGAGCTCCATTTCTATTTTCATCAGTGTATTAATGCTGTCCTCTCTGAAAACAATCTGTAAATGCATATAATTATAAATCAAACTTAATTGGCAATAGCATACTTGACTATTTAAAATGAATGACTTGAAAAACATTTCAAATTATGATCCCCAGATATGTAGGTAAAATGATATGGAAACACAAGGTATGCAAGGTGGATCCTCACATATTTTTAAGATTTTAGAGAAGACAGACACCTCACAGAATTATTTTCTTTACTCCTTTCTCATCGACCAGAACTTAGTCAATACCAGGCACAGAAGAAATGTTCAGTTAAAAATAAAAAATGTTAATGTCCATTAGGAGAGCGTGATGGAGGATAGGGCTGTCATGAGTGGAGAAGATTGGGGAGGGGGGTATAGTCATGTGCTCTCCTCTGGGAGTGCTGAAATTAAGACACCTATTAGAAATCTGAGGGGAGGAGAAGAATAAACAATCAGACATGCAGCTGGAATGTCATGGACACACTAGGCAAGAATGCAGCTTTGGAATTCCCTGTGACGTAGATGGCCTGTGAGGTGGATGACACCACTGAGACAGGGTGTGTGGATGAGAAAAGATAGAGCTGGGAACCAAGGCCTTTTATTTAAAGGAAACCAAGACATTTTTCTTTCCTTACTAGCACCAAATGCAGTCTCCTTTCCTTTTCTCAGGTTTAATGACTAGTAGGAATTTAGTATACTCCTGTGTGACTTTCAAGTCCATTTAAAGCAAAACAACTATGAAATCCTATCTAATAAAAGAGAAAAATGGTAATTGGCGTACGACGATACCCTTTTCATTGGCTAATCAGGGCTATATGCAAATTAACTGCCAACTATGATTGGCAGTTAACTGCCAACTATGATTGGCAGTTAACTGCCAACAAGATGGTGGTTAATTTGCATATGTAGGCACAATGCAGGGAGGCGAAAGGGAAAGCAGGAAGAAGCCCCCTGCCACTGACAGTGATCAGAAACCCAGGGGGGAGCTAAGAGCTGGGGGGCAGGGCAAAGGCGGCCCTGGGGCCGCCTTTGCCCTGCCCCCCAGCCATGATTGGAGAATCAGGCGCCTTTGCTGCCCTGGCCAGTGATAGCAGGAATTAGGGGTGGAGCCAGCGATGGGAGCTGGGCACGGTCGAAGCTGGCAGTCCCGGGAGCTAGGGGTCCCTTGCCTGGGCCTAAAGCGGAGCCCACGATCGCGGGGCCGCTGCAGCTGCGGGTCCCCGCTGCCCGGGCCGGACGCCTAGGCCAGAGGCATTAGGCCTGGGCAGGGGCGGAGCCTGCAACCGCGGGGAGCTGGGGGTCCCCTGCCCAGGCCTGACACCTCTGCCGGAGGCCTCACGCCTGGTCAAGGGGCCGATCCGGTGATTGTTGATCGGAGGGTGATGAGGGTCAACTCCTCTGGCCGAGGCATCAGGCCTGGGCGGGGGGCTGAGCTGGGGATTGGGGGGATATGATGGTCCCCTTGCCCAGGCCTGAAGCCTGGGTCAGAGGCGTCAGGCTTGGGCGGGGGGTGGAGCAAGCGATCAGAGGGAGATGGGGGTCCCCTGCCCAGGCATGATTCCTGGGCCAGAGGCCTCAGGCCTGGGCGGGGGCCAGAGCCAGTGATCAGGGGAAGATGGGGGTCCCCTGTCCAAGCCTGACACCTCTGGTGGAGGCGTCATGCCTGGGCAAGGGGCCGATCAGGCGATCGGAGGGTGATGGGGGTCTATGCCTCTGGCGGAGGCATCAGGCCTGGGCAAGGGGCCGATCAGGCGATCGGAGGGTGATGGGGGTCTACGCCTCTGGCCGAGGCATCAGGCCTGGGCAAGGGGCCAATCCTGCGATTGGAGGGTGATGGGGGTCAATGCCTGAGGGCTCCCAGTATGTGAGAGGGGGCAGGCTGGGCTGAGGGACACTCCCCTCCCCACACACACCCAGTGCACGAATTTCGTGCACCGAGCCCCTAGTATTTCATAATATGAAATCTTTCTGAAGGATAATATCAAAATGTATGTGCATATTATCACCACTTAAGCATTAAAACTTTCTGCCCAGTCAGTGTGGCTCAGTGGTTGAGCATAGACCTATGAACCAAGAGATCCCCTGTTAGATTCCCAGGCAGGGCACATGCCCAGAAAGAAGACTCGATCCCCAGTAGGAGGTTGTGGGAGGCAGCTGATCAATGTATCTCTCTCATTGATGTTTCTATCTCTCTATCCCTCTCCCTTCCTCTTTCTCTAAAATCAATAAAAACATAATTTTTTTTTAAAAATTAAAACTTTCCTCCCAGAAAGGTCAGACAGCCTACCATACAATGAGACAGCCTGGGTTTGCTTTCAGCCTTTTCCAATGTTCTACATGCTATTCCTCACCAGGAGGAGCAGATCTTCAGGACCCCATTGCTATAGTTTTCCAGTCAAACACGACACTTTCTCAGTCATTCTGCCTGCAATTTCTCTGAGATGTGATTTAAAGGATGGATGGATTCTGCTTTGCTGGCTCAATCTTCCCAAATTGTACTTACAGTGTTCTCAGTTAGCTGATGCTGCAACCACCGCAGAACTAGAGGTGTGACACAACAGGGATTTGATTGATCTTACAGTATTGTGGGCTGGATAGATGCTTCTTGTCAGATCTCTGCTGAACTCTCATGCATCGGTGGTTAGCTGTGAGCCACGCTGGAGTCTGGAGCTGGGATGGTCTCAGTTACAGTCCTGGCAGCTGGTTGGCCGGCAGCTGGGATGCCTTGGTTCTCTTCCACGTGGCTTCTTCTGCTCTGGAAGTTGGCTTGGGCTCCTTCTTATGGCAAACTTAGGATTCCAAGAACAATAAGTGGGTTAACCCCAACTCATGGATGCTTTAAACTTCCGTTTGAGTTATTTGGCCAATACCACATTTAGTAAAGCAAGTCATGTGGCCAAGCCAATTCCATGGGGTGGAGAAGCACACTGCACTCAGCCACATGGCAAAATGGACTGTATTCTAGCACAGGGAAACGTGGTGGTGAGTCTTGCAATCCATCACAATCAGGTTTGCTATTTGTGTTTCATTTGCCATTTCACACATTCTAGAAATAATGCAGTTGTGATAATCCTTTATCACATGTCAGAAATGTGGAGATGGCTTTCTTCAGAACGTCTTCTGTGGGGGTATTGCCAACCTTTCTGGCTTTACTTAGACAAAAAGCACTTTCAGGGCTTAGTGCTGATGGGAAATCTTGCCCTCATTATCCAGAAATCATTTGTTTCCTGTGTCACCTCAAATGTCTCCATCCTTTCATCCCATTTCCTGCCAAATATCACAACAGGGATAAAAATATGTCTGCTTCCTGTCTCACTGTGTTTCTGTGATTTTGCTGACTTGGCTCATTTAGGTACAGCCTTAGAGTTGTAGTTAAATACCTTCTCTAATAATAGTGTTAAAGTAAAAGCCTCCTGCACGTCCCCTACTGGGGATCGAGCCTGCAACCCAGGCATGTGCCCTTGACCAGAATCGAGCCTGGGACCCTTCAGTCCACAGGCAGATGCTCTGAGCCAAACCAGCTAGGGCAACATGGGTTATATTTTGAATTATGATACTTTCTTGATTATTCTGGAATTCTCATTTATGCAAGTCCTCATTAACCAGAACCTCATTCTGTATTGCTATAAGACATCAACAACATATGCTGTATATTTTATAAATGCCAGGAAATTTATGTGTGCTTTATCCTTAGTATGTCCACTTACAAGGAAGCTACATCTAAGAAGATATATCATTTGTTTTAAAACCAAAGTTAGGGTTTCAAATTCAGCCTTGCCAATTAATGTCTACACAAACCTATGTGAGCTTCACACATTTACTCTCTAAATGAATGCCGTTATGTTAACATCTCAATTATTACTGTAAACGTGAAAAGAGATCATGTGTATGGGAAAGCTTTGTGAGGTTATGCATGTATAAGAACATTCGCAGTCCTGAGAGTCAGTGTGCCTCAGAACTGTAGAGACCTCTAGAGTTTACTATCTGTAGAGTTTATAATCAGCCCAGCAACTTTCTTATTTGAGTGAAACAGGGAGGAAAAAACAACAACAAAAAGAAATGTGCTACTCATTTTTATCTCCAAGATTAACTGTATAAACCTTTTGGGCACATAAAGGCCTGCCATACCCTGGGGACACTAATGATTTACATGCTATAGAAGTTATCTCTGAAATTAATGGAACTTCTATTTTTTAAGTGTTTTTTCAATAAAATGAAACATCAATTTTTTAGTCCTTGGATTAGAGTACTTTCCATTAAATGTCCCCACGGTAGGTTTCTAATTCTGCATTCCTTTTGTGGCTGGAGAAATTAGTGGGTCAAATTTCCCCAGCACCAGTGGGGTGTGGGAGTACCATTGAAACAAGCATTTTTAGAAGCCCCCACGGGAGAATGAGATGTGGTTAAAAGACTTTATTTGTGTGGAGTTACATTCTCGGTTGCAAAGTCCCATGTCCCTTAAACCAGTCCTGAAAGAGGTGCAGTTGGGGTTTCAGCAGAGCCAAAAGGGGGCCAGTGTCCAGAACTTCCATTCCATGTTGCAACCGGGTCCAGTACGTTTAGTCCAGATTTAGTCCAGTAATCCATTGTGTGGAGTCCACGTAGCCATGAGCAATGTGGGTGAATGAAAGGGAATGTGGCCCCTGCAACTGGAGAGCCAGGTGTCAGGCAGCATGAGAGAGTGAGAAAGAGAGAGAAAAAGAGAGAGAAAGGCTCCATTGTCCAGGAGTTTAAACATTGCGCCCTTGCAGTGACCACGCCTATTATGGCCACTGACTTGTTCCCAGGTGTAACTGACAGGTAACCTTCTTCCCATATCACTTAGATCTTACTGAGCATGTGTCCAAAATGTCTTTATCCAGTCCCTTCCCCCATCGGTCAGTGGAGAACAGACTTAAAGAGTGTTAAATTACCAAAGCTGTATAAATGACATACCTATATTACCTACTCTTTCTTTTACTCCTTTCCCCTTCAATAATAACTAGATTATTACAATGGTATCACTTTGAGGCAAGATTTATATCTAGACACTTGATCATGGGTGAAGAACTAAACTGGGAAATATATACATGTTCATGTTGAATCACATACCTTTTTTTTTTTTTTTTTTTACCCCACAGACCAAAGGGGGTGAATGAATGAGGATTACGTCACAGATAGACCATATGGTTTTCTTCACACAGATTTACATTGGATCTGAGCCTGGGCGTGAACAGGTAATCCTCTACCATAGCATGTACCCAGCACAAACATGTTCTTGCGCATTAACCATTCATGAGCATCTCTCCAAAGATATCTTGAATTATTCACATGCAAGTACATGTTCAGTAACTGGGTGACTGTGAATGTTTAGCATGGTCTGATAGGGAGGTACACTCTGGCAGTTCAAGATTCAAAGTTAAAATACACTTCAAACCTAAAACATCATCTGTGGAAGAAGAAAAGGAGTTTAGATTTCTGCTACCAATGACTAAAGATGGCATCTTTGCCTCATTTTCAAGAATATAAAATTATTATTTCCCATAGTAGCTGATCTATATATGCATTATATATATCCTATATAATAAAGAAGCAATATGCAAATTAACCATCACACCCTCGCAAAAGATAACCACCACAAGATGGCCGGCAGGGAAGGGCAGTTGTGGGTGATCAGGCCTGCAGGGGAGGGTAGTTGGGGGGACCAGGCCTGCAGGGGAGGGCAATTAGGGGCAACCAGGCCTGCAGGGGAGGGCAGTTAGCGGCAAACAGGGCTGCAGGGAAGGGCAGTTATGGGCAACCAGGCCTGCAGGGAGGGCAGTTGGGGTGACAGGACCAGCAGGGGAGGGCAGTTAGGGGCAATCAGGCTGGCAGGGGAGCAGTTAGGTGTCGATCAAGCTGGCAGGGAAGTGGTTAGGGAGTGATCAGGCTGACAGGCAGAAGTGGTAAGGGGCAATCAGGCAGGCAGGCAGGTGAGCAGTTAGGAGCCAGCAGTCCCAGATTGTGAGAGGGATGTCCGACTGCGAGTTTAGGATCTGGCTTAAACCGGCAGTCAGGCATCCCCTGGAATATATATATATATATATATATATATATATATATATATATATATATATATAGAGAGAGAGAGAGAGAGAGAGAGAGAGAGAGAGAGAGAGATTATATACATTAAAATGCACATTTTTTTATACATCTTAATAACTTTGTCTGGTTAATATCATCCTCTGTGTACCTTTTTAAAAATAAACTAGTGAACAAACAAACAAAAATCTATCCTTTATTTTCAAAGTAGCAGCTCTATACTATTTTATGAGTCTGGGAACAAAGATCATGAAGCTAGTAAAAGAGAGAGAAAATAATTTTGCCTGTACACACTACTGAAAAATTACTGCTAAGCCTTTTTTTCCCCCCAAAAGCAGTAATTTAATAACTTCAATTAAACTTTCGATGAACTGCACTTGAGAGCCTTCCTGAAGGCCTTTTCACCGTGGTGTGTCATAGAACAGCTTTTCTTTTGCCTTTTTCTTTCTTTCCTTTTTCTTTTTTTTCTCTTTCCAAAAAAGGAGCAAATGACGTGGTTGGCATTCAGTGAAAGAGTCATGTCCTTACCTGCAACAGGCTCCTTTATTTCTCATACAATTATTTTTGTAATCACCGTATTTTTGGGAGAGGTGTTATATTCTCAGTAACAACCACTGCGTTGGAAAACTAATTATAGATCCCCATTCTTTTAGTCATTTCAGCTGTGAGTTATATTTATAAAATCATTTTTTTTGCCAGAGGGGGAAAACAAGGATTTCTAGCTGCATGCTTCATTTTTAGGGAAATAAATACAGAAAGATTGAGACTTGTAATTTCACAAACATGCAAAGAATTTAGAAGCTCTCAAGAGTTGAACTAAATGCATTCTTATTGAAATTAGGCAACATAATGAGGAACTTTATCAGCTACCTGGTGCTGACTTGACACAAGACTGAAAAGAAGCAGTGAGGGAGGAATGCATGCCACTGATGCCATCATTTGAGGGAGGCAGCACACCTGTGCTGGGCCCCATCTGCAGAGAAATGAACTGAGTCCTCCTGAACGAGGTGTGTCTGCAGAGTACCTGTACTCCATCAAGCCCCTTGTGAGTCCATCTGCAAACTGCAGGTTTGCTCTTCATGTAACTTTCTCTTTATAAATCTGAAGCGCTACAGGCAAACCCAGGTCTCCACCCGTTACTAAAAAGCACTTTGTCAAATTATGCAGTTTTTTTGAATGAGACATTTTTCCCTTACATGATACTGTGCCTCTTCAACCAAATGAATCCCACCTACAGGGATCAGCACGATGGGGCAGAAGGTTTTGTCTAACACAGTCAAGCGTGTGCATTCATGAATTCTGAGCAAAACAATGATTGCTTTCACAGCCGGGGATTTCTAAAACTCGTTACTCAGAGTATTTTGTGTATAAGCCAATAATTGAATCTTTTTATCAACGTATTGAAGCAAGATTTTATTGAATTCTCCTAGAACGGTTATTGTGCATGATGATGCGAGGACTGCCTTTTATTGTCTGCAGTGTTGCATACAATTTTTAAGACATTTTTGAGAGCAATTTGAGGTTTATAAAAAAATTGAGCAGAAGGTATGATTTCCCATATACCTGCTGCCCCCCTCACATGCACAGACTCCTCCATTATCAACACCTGTCACCAGAGTAAGACCTTTGGTACCTATACATGTACCAAAAATGTACATGTATTGATACATCATGATCATCCAGAGTTCATAGTTTTTCTTAGGTTTCCTTAGAAAATTCCAATAATATGATATTCTAGAAAAGGCAAAATTATAGAGAAAATAAGACCAGTAGTTACCATGGGTTGGAGGGAGGGTAAGAGGGATAAATAGGTGGATCACAGGACATTTTTAAGGTAGTAAAACTACTTTATGGGTTACTATAAGGGTATATATATATATCCCCTATCTAGTAATAGACAAACAGGGTAATTGACCATACCTTCGCTACGCTTCCCATTGGCTAATCAGCAAGATATGCAAATTAACCACCAACAAAGATGGCAGTTAATTTGCATATGTAGGCGCAAAGCGGCAGAGCGAAGACTGAAGATGGCTCTGGCCGGAGCAGCGAAGGCTTTGAAGGCAGCTCTGGCCAGAGCGAAGGCCTGGGTCCCCGGTGCCAAAGGAAAACCGATGCAGGCAGCCAGGGGAAGGGAAGGCCTATTGCATGAATCTTTTCGTGCAACAGGCCTCTAGTTAATATATAAAAACCCAGGATCTGTAAGGACCTACCAAAGGCTTGACCGAACACCTGATGTCAGTCCTGCAGTCAGTGCTGAGTTGCCATGGTGACCCAGTACTGACTGCCGTGTTGGAGGCACAGCAACCCAGCACTGACTGCTGAGGGGGCTGTGGATCTGTGGATCAGGCTGGAGAGAAGTCCAGAGAGAGGGGCAAGGTCTGATCCACAGCCTCTGTGGCAGCAGTTGATCAGCCATTGCCTCTCTCTTTCTCTCTGGGCTTCGCCAACAGCTGTGCCTCTATTTCTCTCTAGGCCTCTGCAGGGGCAGCTGATCAGCCCCATCTCTCTGATCAGGCCTGGAGATAGGGCTGGAGATCCTGACTGGAATAGAAACTGACCAACCAGAACAAAATCTGGGTGAACTGTGAGGTGCCAATTGCTGCCTAGGAGGTGGAGCTTTTGACGCTGACTGGCATTAAAACAGACCAATAAGAACCTAATCTGGGTGAACTGCAAAGGCAGAACCTAAGATGGGGGTTGAGGACGGGTTTTAAGGGCAACAGCTGTTTGGTGTAAGGTGTAAGAAAATGGTTCAATTTTTTAATGACCGGTTTGGCAGTATAGTGCATCTGGCTGGCTATCAGTCCAGATATAGGGATTATGTATTTTTGTCTGCCAAGAGCATCTCCTCCTGCTGAAAAAGGCTCCCCCCCTGCCATTTAAGCAATCTTATCCTATATAATTTATCCTATCTAATAATAGCCAAACATGGTAATTGACCATACCTTCACTACGCCTCCCATTGGCTAATCAGCGAGATATGCAAATTAACCGCCAACAAAGATGGCGGTTATTTTGCATACATAGGCGAAGCAGCAGAGCGAAGACTGAAGGCGCCTCTGGCCAGGGCCGTGAGGGCTTGGAGGTGGTTCCAGTTGGGGTGCAAAGGCTGAAGGCGGCTCCAGCTGGAGTGAAGGCCTGGGTCCCGGGTGCCGGAGGAAAACCGGTGCTGGCAGCCAGGGGAAGGGAAGGCCTATAGTACGAATCTTTTCATGCAACAGGCCTCTAGTCTATATTAATAAAGAGTAATATGCTAATTAGACCAGGTCAACCAACCATCTTCCAGACGTCTGACTTCCTTCCAGACAAAGCCATGGTTGTGGGGGCTGAGGCAGGGGCAGTTAGGGGCAATCAGGCCAGCAGGGGAGGTAGTTGGGGGCGAGATCAGACTAACAGGGGAGGGTAGTTGGGGGTGATCAGGCAGGCAAGCAGAAGGATTAGGGGCAATCAGGCAGTCAAGCAAGTGGTTAGGGGTGATCAGGAAGGCAGGCAGGCGAGTGGTTAGGGGCGATCAGGCAGACAGGCAGGCAAGCAGTTAGGAGAAAGCGGTCCTGGATTGTAAGAGGGATGTCTGACTAGATGTCTGGCAGTAGAACATCCCCTGAGGAGTGCTGGATTGCAAGAGCATGCAGGCCAGGCTAAGGGACCCCCCCACCTGTGCACGAATTTCATGCACCAGGCCTCTAGTGTGTTAATAATAGGAAAAACTCTCTGTTTGTAGTGATAGAGGTGAGTGGTTATAGAATGCTGTACTTTCCTTCACTTTTTCTGTGTCTGAAATTGCTCTAAGTAAACCAGTTATGTTCACCAAACCCTACCAAATAATTCACCAAAAACAAACAACAGACAAATAAAGCAGGCATGCCATTATGGTCTGAAGTTTGAATGGTCCTTGGAGAATTTTCATATCATTTGTAAAAGTCTTACATGTTTAGGAAAGTGAAGAAAGAATTAAAATTCTTATGAAATACTTTTCTCTACACATAAGTAACATTGCTTTTGGTAAGGGCCCAAGAAATAAATATTGTATATTTCTCAGGTCACTATTCATTTCTAACATTTAATTAGATATGACCTTGTCTTATTTATTAGAATGTAGGTATCCTAAAACCAAGAACTATGTTTTTCCTGAAGTTCATTTCAGAGTATCCTGCATGTAGTGAGTCTTTGTTATACATATTATTCTATTAATTGGTTCATTAATCAATGGGGTGCCTCTATCTAGGCATGCTTCTGTGCTCACTTCCTTTCAGATCCACTACTTGTGCTATGGATCAGCTGAGTAAAAAGGAGGTATTTGGATAAAGAAAGCTTTGTGATTGTCTCAGAATGGCTGTGAAAAGTGGGGAGAGTAGAGCAGAAAGAGCAAGTCAAGTAGAATATGACCCAGTCTCTCCTCCTCTCTCTGTGACTGAGAGTCAGACAATGAACTCCCATGAGCCTCAGTCTCCTCTTCTAAAAAATGGGTAATTATTAAAGCAGACATGTCATCCTGCTCACAGCACATTGGGTCATTCTTAGTTCTTTATCTCTGTACCCTTCCTTTAGCTGATCTAAGAGCTTCAAATCTTGCACCTGAGTTCTTGCCAAACCAGTTAAATAGATTTATTTTGATTCTGCATCTCAGTTTAAGCTTCTCTTTCTAAAGGAACAAGCCCCAGAGTGGAAGGCTTGCTATTTATAAGCAACGTGACTTTCCTTTTTTCCAAAGAGACTCTATTATTAGCTTTAGCAATATCACCAACATTTTGTATCTGTTATAATAAACTTATGTGGCAGAGATTTTTTTTGGGGGGGGGGGACTAAAAATGAAATGCAAAAATATTTTCTGAAGAAGAGAACCTTGCATTTTTAATTGTTCCTAAAGTGGTTTAAAAGAACTTAGACAAGTAGGTATCTACTGGAATGTTCGATCTGGGAGTGGAACTTAACAAATGAGCTCATCCAACTCCTCTATCAAAAGACCTGGAGACTGACTACAGAGAGAACCAATGCTCAAGGTCAGACAGCTACCTAAAATCAGAACTGAGGTGAACACCCAGGTACTGTAGTCTGTTATAAAATAGATATAAGTTGGAATACATATTAGTGTTGCTTTGAAATTTTGTTTCCATGTGGACAGAGAAGTAATAGTACATGGGTTCCAGCCATGTCAGGTAGTTCTATCTTTATAGACATTCTCTGTTCTTCTGCTGGACTCAGTTTTCTGCTTGCACTATATGGGAAGGTGTGGACCAGTCTGGATGTATCAATGCCACAAATACACTCTCAGGCTGTATCCCTCTCTGTATTCTTTTTTGCCCATCACTGCTAAGTGAAACTTTTTACCATCATTTGAATGGGCACTCTAAGACTTACATTTGAAGTTAGAGAGAGGAAAGCTGCTCTAGCCAAACCAGACAAGTCTAGGACTTCACAGGTTCTTCTGAACTCACTCTACCCTACCTGCTGCTTGAGACAAACACTCAGGTGTTGGTAAAGGGTCACTCTGCCTTTTATTTGCCTTCTTATTCTCCCTGCAGAAACAGAAGGGTTGACAAGTCAGAAAATTATATTCCTAAACCCTGTGGACAAAATTTTCCACCATCTTAACAGGATGACAAGCTTACACTGAATCCCCAAAAAGGATCCCCAATAAGGAAAACATAATGTACCAGACATTATTTGAGCTGTGCTATATACAATCATCCTAATCTTCAATAACCCTGCAAGCAGAGAAAGCCTGATATTAAAGAGTGGAATCCTAGGTCATTAGACTCTCAAGTCTTCTTACTTCCTGACATTAATAAATGAGAATAAAGTCTGGCTCTGAACAAAATAATAAATTTTATTTATCATTTATCCATCACCACCAATGACAACCCCAATAAAAACTCATAAAGATGGCATGACTTATTTTCAGTTGTGGAAATTGAGGTCCATGGAAGTGATATGAGGTGCTCAGAGGCCAAAAGGTTACTTCTGACATGGAGTCTAAAACTCAGGGATAGCAATTTCCGATATAGGTCTTCCCATAACAGCAATGCTCTATATTTGGCTTGAGAAATGATTGATGTTCCCTTTGAGAAAATGCTTTTTAAAGATACACACGTTTGTTCCCGTGTGTGCGTGCAGTTCTGGGAATGCGCTAGAAATAGGGTCATTAAGTGGAGCCTCGAGGAGCCAACTCAGGGGAAAGAAGGGAATTGTTTAGATTCTCCATCCTGACCTTGCTATGGCCTGGAATAAATAGTAGCAGCTTTCTCTAGTGACCTTAGAAAACAATCAGAAGGAGGGGCTATGAGGAAGGTGTCCTGAATCCCAAAGCTGATCAGATGGGAAGTTCATGAGCAGGGTAGGTAGAGGAAGCCCAAGGGCTACCATGTGGTGTGATTGGAGGAAGTACCAGCTGTGGTCAATAAGGGTGATGTATTCCAAGTCCATTACTTTAAAGTAAGTGGAATTCACACTGCTTCTTCTATCTGGAGTGCAGAAAATAGATTTATTAATTAAAGGACCCACCCAAGTAAAATGTGAAGCTTTACTCATTCCCTAGTTAGCTACTTCTTTGCATATCTTTGCATAATAATGCATATAATTCTGTAATATAAGTACAATACTTAACTTCTCATTCTCTGTATTTGGATTCTGCCAGGAAAGCAGGCCCACTCTGAGTAATGTGAGGAAAAGGATTTACTATAGGAGTGAAACCATACATAAATGTGGGAAATGGTGAAGAAATCTAGGAAGATTGTTGCCTCAGTATTGGAAGTAGATCTAATGTTGCTGAAGGTCAGCGAAGCCAGCAGCTGGATTAAAGCGCTAGAAGTAAAACTGAGAACAGCAGAAAAAAAACTGGAATCTGTAAAGAAAGTCAGAATATGCCCTGACCGGTTTGGCTCAGTGGATGGAACGTCAGCCTGCAGACTCAAGGGTCCCAGGTTCGATTCTCGTCAAGGGCATGTACCTTGGTTATGGGTACATCCCCAGTAGGGAGTGTGCAGGAGGCAGCTGATCGATGTTTCTCTCTCATCGATGTTTCTAACTCTCTATCCCTCTCCCTTTCTCTCTGTAAAAAATCAATAAAATATATTTTTTAAAAAGTCACAATACATGAGGACACCCTGAAAGCTATACCTGTCACTAGCTGCAGCCTCAACAAGGCATGTGGCCTACAAAAGCAACCAATGTCTTTGCCACAAGGTTAGAGGCTCACCTGGTTCAAGACTTGGAGAAGCTAAAAGAGAAAATCCAACTGGAGGCAGAGGAGCTGTAATTGTAATACAAAATTAAGGCTCTGCTTTTGTCCCAATGCTAGCGATTCATCAGCATATCAGCAACAATATGCAAAAGTTGCACTGGTGTTTGTCACCTTAAACCAATATTGGAAAAATAATAACTGAGGTTTCACTTCCACATTCCAAATCATGCTCCATTTTTCTTGTATAAAACCCTAACCTGGACTCATACAGGAAGGGAATTCTGGAAAGGCCCAACTTAACTCCATAGCTATAAGGCCAAAGGCCATCTTAGACTGTGATCTCTCCCCACCCTCATCCCCTGTTGGAGATCCTGCAGAACTTATTCACTTTTTTTTTAAGACCTTAAAGTGTATAATCTTGTGTCTGTAATAGAGTGAGAACTTGTAAATGTTAAAAGAATGATCAGCTCCCAAATTCTTCGACATATAGTGGTGCCTACATACCCCCTGCTTGAATCTGGGATCTATTTATGCTTGATCAATAGAGGATGACATAAGCAACCCTGTGCCAGTTTCTGGGTTCAGGGCCTAAGGAAAAGGCACCTTCCAAGTCCTACTTGTTAGAACATTTGCTCTTAGGGCCCAGCCATGCCACGAGGAAGCCCAAGCTATGTGGTAGGACCAAGTATAGCTGATCCAGCTATCAGCTGCGGTCAGCATCAGCTGTCAGGCATGTGAGTGTGGAGGCCTTTGCAATGATACAGAATTCTGAGGGATTATAATAAAATAGTTCGGAGGCACAATGTGAAAACATTCCTGTGGAATCTTGGTAGTAAATAAATGTGGAGCCAAGATAGTCTCTTCAATAAATGGTGTTGGGAAAATTGGACAGATATATGCAAGAAAATGAAACTAGACCATCAACTTACACCATACACAAGAATAAACTCAAAATGGATAAAGGACTTAAATGTACGATGGGAAACCATAAAAAAAATTCTAGAAGGATACAAAGGCAACAAAATCTGTAGAGGTCTTTGAAGAAGACCCTAACATTCTTTAATGCTCTTCTCATTGACAGGTGGGGTCAACGACTCTTCCCATAAACCAGCCGTGGGCAAACTACGGCCTGCAGGCCGGATCTGGCCCGTTTGAAATGAATAAAACTATTGAAAAAAAAGACCGTACCCTTTTATGTAATGATGTTTACTTTGAATTTATATTAGTTCACACAAACACTCCATCCATGCTTTTGTTTCGGCCCTCCGGTTCAGTTTAAGAACCCATTGTGGCCCTCGAGTCAAAAAGTTTGCCCACCCCTGCCATAAACTAAGCTCTGTGCCTGTTCTAATAGTTTACAGGAAAAAGGATACTTGGCCAGTTTTCAGGTCTAGGCTGTAAGAAACAGGCCACTTCCACTTCCTGCTTTTGAGAGGATTGCTCCCATAATCCAGGCAACATGGGAGGGAGCCCAGACGACACAGTAAAGTCATGGGTAGGTGTTCCAGTCGACAGGCCAGCCAGGCTCCCAGACAATGGCCAGCATCAACCACCAGACAAATGAGTGAGGACACCTTTGGCATAATTCTTTTCCTACCCACTGTCTAGTTGTAACCACATAAGAATCAAAAATCACAAAGCTAAGCCTAGTTAAGCCCCCAGAATTCTGATAGATAATTAAAAACATGATTATTGTTTTAAGCCTTAAGTTCTGGCAAGACATTACTGTAGATAGCTGAAATAACATTTAACGATGGTTGATGAATGGAGAAATAATTAATGATAAACTTGGGAAAAGTTTGATTACTAATCATATTTTATCAGTATGAAGTATTTTGATATTTGAAGTAATGACCTAGTGAGGAATGTGAGTACTCAAGGGTTCAACAAAGTATTTTTCTAGGACACAGAGTTAAGTTACTTTCTTTGATTTTCCATTTCAATCTTCTTTCTACTATATCATTAAGTAGCACTCATCATGAAATAAAGCACTGATTCAGAATTTATCTGTCATTATCACTGTAGCAATATAGACTGCCTTTCCATTTTCAATGTTGATAATGTAATTTGGATGCAGTAGGAAACAAATAACATGAGTGAATAGCTGGACTTGTAGAATAACCATTAGGTTAATAGATACAAAAATAATTTATATAGCTCATTATCATTTTTCTCTTTTTAGTTTAAACCAAGTCGGGACAATCAATGTCTTTTTCATTTCCTTTTCCAGGCTGCAACACTTAAAATATGGTGCATCCTTAAAGGACTCAGTCTTATATTTAGGGATCAAACAAACAAGCATGCTATAGGTTCTTTCAGTGCCATTCACAGGAATGTATATTGGAAGGCAGAAGTAGGAAACTGTTGTTCTAGGTCACAGATTGGCACATTTAGTTTCTGTAATAAGACAGATAACAAATAATTTAAACTTCACAGGCTATATAATCTTGTTGTGCTGAGCTCTGATGTTGTAGTGTGAAAGCTGCCTAGACAATATGAACATGAATAAATGTGCCGTGTTCCATTCAAACTTCATGAACAAAAGCAGGAGGCCCACTGGATTCTGTCTGCCAGTTGTCATCTGTTGACTCCTGTTCTAGACCTTGAGTTGTGATTGGTTAGTTGTGGGATCCACAGATTACTCATGTGGCAGCTCTGAGCTTCCTTTTGATTTTCTATAAAATGGGAATGATAATAGCTGTCTCCCTGACCTGACCAGTGTGAGGAGAAGCTAAAGAAAACACCTATGGGCTTTGAAATCTCTAATGTGCAGGGAGATGTTAAGTTAGGCGCCATGATTATATTGTTTTCTAAGCCTCCTGGCTCTCTGTTCTCTTAGCTCTATTCTGGACTTTTCCTGAGAAGCTGTAGTTATTCCTTCTCACTGGAGCTGGAGAGAAGTGTGTTGGGGTCCTGTTGGTCTCAATATGTTGAACAGTCATCTTCACTCTGTGGCGTATGATATTTTTAAAAAAATATGTTTTATTGATTTTTTACAGAGAGGAAGGGAGAGAGATAGAGTTAGAAATATCGATGAGAGAGAAACATCGATCAGCAGCCTCCTGCACACCTCCTACTGGGGATGTGCCTGCAACCAAGGTACACGCCCTTGACAGGAATCGAACCTGGGACCTTTCAGTCCGCAGGCCAATGCTCTATCCACTGAGCCAAACTGGTTAGGGCTCATGGTATTTTATAAGTTCCTTCCTTGACCCTACTATCTAAGTTAGCTGTCACCACTGTCCTCAATATATCATGCTTCTTCTTTTTTTTTGCATTTTTTATTGATTTCAGAGAGATGGAGAGAGAGAGAGAGACATTAATGATAAGAATCATTGATTGGCTGCCTCCTGCACACCCCCTACGGGGAATCAAGCCTATAACCAGGCATGTGCCCTAACTGGAATTGAACTGTGACCTCCTGGTTCATGGGTCAATGTTCAACCATTGAGCCATACCAGCTATGATATTTCTTTTTTATGATACTTATCACAAACTAAAATTATCTTGTCTTTTTTAAATGTCTTTGCCTCATAATTATCTGTCAGTTCCATTATGATATGAATTTATTTAATTTTTGATGTGTTTAGTAGTATCTCTTCAGCATTTAGGAATACACTTGCTCTATATAATGAGTTCAATGCACATTTGTTGGATGAATGAAATGCACAGTATTATCTCACACTATGTGCAAATGTCAAAGTGCTGTGTGCCCGGTCTGACCACTATCGTGTTCAGGATCTGGATTAGAAATTTAACTTTTATATCATTCATCAAAGTACAGATATCTATTACAATAAGTAAGATTTTATGAAGACATTGGAAGAAGTAATTGAGACTACTTTAACTATTGAGTGAGGACTGCGTACAACACATTTCATTTGAGCATAATCATTCACAATGCATTTTATGTAAAATATTGTAGAATTTCAATATTCACTTGCATTTTCTTCCTTAGCTGAGTGTGATTTTGGGAATTGCATTTCCTCTTGTCTGAATAAACAGTTCTCTTTTCATCATTCCAGGTATGTTTATTCATGTCCATGTGCTCTGGGCTTCTCTATACTAGAGATGGTCGCCTGCTTATTTCAGGCCTTCAATCAGACTATTTACAGAAAGTGTCCCATTTCTGCTTCTTTGGTTATTATAGTTCACTTTTACCAGAGTACGCTTGGTCAAGTGCATGTCTGCAGAGATTGCCCACCAACATGGTCTTTGCCAACGGCTTGGTATATTGTGGTTATCAATCTGTGTTCCCCCCTCTCTGTTCATGATGCTGCTTAGGAGTAGGACTGAGGTTCAATGGCACTCTTTTTTATTGGACATGCACTTGCCAAATTGAAAGCAGATTGCCTTTTGCAGAGAAACATAGACCCCCTCAGCTTGGTATAACCCTCTCAAACACTCATTCTGGCTAAAAGCAGGTCAGAATTTTACTCAGAATGCATTTTGGCACCAGGAATATGCAGGCACCAAAGTCCCAGCATTCATTACATTCTTACTGAACCTAACACAGGTGTATTTTATTTTTTGAAGGACACTGAAAAATAGTGACAAGGGGCAGTTTTAGGGCCAATTCTTTTTTTATATATGTTTTATTGATTTTTCACAGAGAGGAGGGAGAGGGACAGAGAGCTAGAAACATCGATGAGAGAGAAACACCGATCAGCTGCCTCCTGCAAACCCCCCACTGGGGATGTGTCCACAACCAAGGCACATGCCGTTGACCGGAATCGAACCTGGGACTCTTCAGTCCACAGGCCGACGCTCTAGCCACTGAGCCAAACTGGTCAGGGTAGGGCCAGTTCTTTAAAAGCTGGATTCCTAAAGGCTGATTAGGTACAGAGCTTCAGCAAATATGGAGAAAATCCCCTTAGTGTCTTCTCCATCTTTAAATGTAGATGATCCAGTTCAAAGTCAACACTTTAGGGCCTCATCTATACTAATAAAAGGGTAATATGCTAATTAGACAGGGAGACCTTCCTGGAGACCTTCCGGATGTCCTTCTGGAAAAAGCCATGGTGGCGGGGCTGAGGCAGAGGCGGTTAGGGGTGATCAGGCAGGCAGGCAGACGAGTGGTTAGGAGCCAGCGGTCACGGATTGCGAGAGGAATGTCCTCCTGCTGGTTTAGGCCCGATCCTTGTGATATTAGGCCTAAACCAGCAGTCAGACATCCCCCGAGGGGTCCCAGATTGGAGAGGGTGCAAGTTGGGCTGCGGGACACCACCCTCCCATGCACGAATTTCATGCACTGGGCCACTAGTATTTAATAACTACGGTGGAAAGGCACTAAGTTTAACATTGATGATCCATGGGCACCATAGGGTTAGAGAATGAAACAAAAATTATTGTGTCTATTTTCTATGTGCTATTTTCCTCCTCCTCTTTGTCCCTGAATTAATCTGGCGACACTCTCTGAAGGGGTGGTAAGAGACAAAGTGTGAGAATTTGTTTGGTCTGGCCTTGACAAGATTTTAAAACCTTCCTAAGGATTTTGAATGATGTCTTAAAGGGTGACTGGTAATCAGTGACCTATTTTAGGCAGTAAATTACTTTGTCAAATTTACAATTGAAAAGCAACTTCTGGCTATAGTGTGGGGGATGAATTGGAGTGTGCTGAGATGAAAAACAAGGAAAAGATTCCAAAACCTGCTGCTTCTATCTCTAAGAGCCATAGTAACTGAAATAGGGAACAGGAGTTTTGTGAAGGAGGGTGAGGAGAGAGATGAGGTTCTGGGTAGTCCTTTTAGAGGTGACTTTGAGCAGGGTTTGGTGCCTTTCTTGGTCTGACCTCTGGTTATTATGTTCCCCACTTTTATCCCTACCCACCAAAGCTTTAGCACCCCAAGGTGAGAAGACATATAGCAAAAGCCAAACAGATCATAATCTAATTCTGATATCACAAAAATGTAAATTGTCTTGAGTCTTGGCTTGTCCAGAAGACCTCAGTTAGATATGCCCTGGATAATCATTACTAGTGAGACTCACAGTACGCAACGGAATCACAGAGGCTCACATCCTCTCAGCATTCAAGTCCTCTTACACTGTGAGTTAAATATGGCACCTGCTGGGAGGACAAGTGGAGCCAAGGTTGACACTTGGCACTTCTGCCAAGTCCTAAATTTAACCCTACCTTTTAGGGTCCTATGCCTCCTTTCCCCTGACAGTCATTGGAGGTCTTCAACAGAATGGGACAAGGGCAGGGTAAAAACTGAGCCCCATTTCTCAAGGAAGTGGACGTGCAGATGGATGTAAAGGACCTGAGGACTCAGATCATAGAGAGGGTTGTAATCCAAAGGTGGAAAGTGCTTGAGTGACTTGATTCCAAATAATGACTGGAAGGCTCATCCCATGGTTTGCTACTTTGATTACAACCAAAAGCTTTGAATCTTTAATTTGTAAACATGAAGGTCTTGCATCATACATATATTTGACTTACATGTTTTAGCCATGCATGTTGGCAAATAATGACATTATAATAATAATGGTGTTGGTACTAATAATAATGAAGAAGGAGGGAAAACATGACAAGGAGAGTGCAGGTGGCTCTGCCCCCGTTTCTCCACTCCCCTGACTATTTTCTTTATTGCACATGATGACGTGGGAGAGAGAAATGTGCCTTTGCCCAGGTGGGTCTGATTCTTACATTACATATTCATACTTTCCCCACCACATGTTTCTTAGGAGCAAGTCAACAATGTCTTTTGTGCTCAAGAAAAGAAGAAGCAATCTGCCTGCACATGGGAGGGGAAGCTGGGTGTGTTAAGTGAATGAGATAATAATGTTAGTCTTCAGCAGAGGACTTGCCCAAAGAATTTTGGAGAATGATTTAAATGCAATTTTAAGTGTTGACTTCAGAACTAACTGTTATTAAAACCTGATTAGTAGGCTTCTGCATGTCTGCTACTAGGGTGCCTTTCATGTTTTGTAATACAGCAGATTCTCATGAAGTCTGAGTTAGAGAAGATAATACTATTTCCATTTTGAGAACAATGAGACTCAGGGAGGTAAGGGAATTTTCAACCAATTGGTACTCATCAGAACTGAGGCCAAGACCAGGATTTCATGGAAGTACTTTCTCTCCCTGCCTGAGGCTTTGCTCCAGAATCTTGTAGAATCTTGCTTCTCAGTCTTGGAGGTTTTTTCCCCACTTGCATGATTGTGCTTAGGTTTCCACCTCCCAGGGGCATGCTATCCCCAGGAAAACCAGCCCATGGGTCCCATACATGCTGACTCTTACCAGAATGGGTATTGAAGAGTTCTCAGTTAGAAACTTACATCCTTATTTCAGAAACTAACTCCATGAAGCCAGAGTGTCCAGGGTTAATAGTAAAAGAGCTAAATACCAGTAAAATAATAGTAAAAGAGCTAAGATGGTGCTCATGTTCCAGGATCTCTCTCTGATTAGCTTATGGGGTCTTAGAAAATTCATCTGTCTCTCAGTTCCTCCCTGGTACAAGGAAAAATAAAGTCTCCTGTACCAGCTCATAAATTGATGTGCTATCTAAATGGGAAAGCATGTGTGAACTTGTTTGTGAGTGTGAGGTGTCATAAAAGGAAAGATCTAGGCACAAGTAAACAACAACCACACGGCATCTTCTCCCCTGGACGGGGACTCTTCCCCAGTTCCCTTCCACAGAGTTCCATGTCCCAGCATCAAAAAGAAGAATTCACAGCTATGTCCCCATGGCCACCAGGGAGGAAGGACATAACTCCCTTCTGGAAACTACCTTGCCAGTCATTCATTTCATCCATCATATATCATGAATCCATCATACATTTAATGACAATCTATTTTCTTAAAACGAATAGATATAAATTAAAACAGGTCTCTGCCTCAAAGGATGGAATCTAGTAGAATAGAGTCTGCATATAAATAAGCACTTTCAGGACAGTTTAATATGAACATTTGTGGGTGGGTGTGGGTGCATGCACTCCTTAAGAACAGGCTCTTATGAGATGATAGGACAAAGCTAACCAAATTGGCAAGGCTTTCCTGAGAAGGCCACCCACCCACCTGTTGGATCTGCAGACAAAATAATATAGTCCAGACAGAACACGGGAAAGTATTCACAGGAGAACAAATTCCTGCTGTCTCTTTATGATTAGTGAATATGCTTCAGCAACAGGTAGGCATTTTCTGTGCCTGATGATACCGGATTCTCACCAGGAAGTGTCCAAACTTTAAAGGAAACAGAACAGAGACCCCTTCAGGTAAAGTTATCTTGCCTGATCACTCAGCTAGTGAAATGCCAGGATGTGTAACCTGGTCTGTCTGAAGTCCAAGTGCATGTAATTACTATTATGATCCTTTATGTCCAAGCAGAGCCTCCAGTAGTGTTTTGTTTAGAAGCAAACAGAAAATATTCAAGCTGAAAATCACGCTGAATTCTGTCTGCTTCCAAACCTCCTGCCCGTAATTCCTCCGCGGCTCTGGAAATACATCTGCAAATGCCATAATCTAAGAGCCATCCTCTGGAGATCATGTTACTATTTTGCTAGATCTGTCATAACAAAGTGCTACAAACTGGGTGGCTTTAACACAGACATGCATTGTCTCACAGTCCTGGCAGCTGGACCTCTGAGGCCAGGGCGTTGGCAGGGTCTGTTCCTTTGGAGAGCTCTGAGGAAAAATCTGGGCCAAGGCCCCACCCCGTCTTCTGGTGGTTGGCTGGCACGTTTTGGCATTTTTTGGTTTGTAGAGGCATCCCCCCGATCTCTTTTCCTTCTTCACATGCCATTCTCCCTGTGTGTTTATCTTGGTGTCCAAATTTCCCTTTTTTTCAAGGACCAATCATATTGTCTTAGCGCCCCCCTTACTCCAGTGTGACCTCGTGACTAAGTACATCTGTACTGATCCTAATTCCAATTGCAGTCGCAGTTAGAGGTGTGGGCTCAGCACTTCAACCTGTGAATGTTGCGAGGACACAATTCAATCTATAACAGTCATCAAGAATCACTGAGGCATGTAATGCATGGGGGGAATGTGTAGGAAATAACTGTGTTTTGAGAGATAGATAAGGGTGTATTGTGGAGAGCTTGTCTCTGCAGGACAAGGAGAAAGCTACGAGTCCTATGCTGGTGCCACTGCCTCCACCAGAGTACAATGCAAGAGCGGCCTTGTTTATTCCCACCCATGGCATCATGAGGACCCAAGCAGGAGAACTAGACTGGCAGCAATTATGCATAATTAACTAAGCATGAACCTGGCTGCTGGCATGCTCTCCCCTCTGCATATAGGGCCCTCACCAGGGTTCCGATCCAGGAATCCACCTGCCGGGCCCGGCCAGGGCCACCTGTGTACATTGAATCATTCATCAGCAGGTGTTCTATCTGCCTGCAGAACACAAGTGTCTTGGGCAAGTAGAAACTCGCAGCGGGGACGCGGCAGGGTGCCTCCGGTAAAGCTGCAAGTGAGAGAGACATCAATCAGGTTTAGGAGTGGGGGTGGAGAGAATGAATGAGCTTCCGTTGGAGTGACACCCCAGCTTTGTATTGCCAGGAAAAGCACCCCATAATACTGTCAGCTTCTGTCTCCCTCAGAAGGCCTTGCTTCCAAGTTGGATTGGAGGCACTATCATTATCTTCAGAACAGACTCTCACAGTTTTCTTTTGCAGACAGTTGCATACTGGGCTAATTTTAGATAGTACCAACTTGGAGTAATTCTGGGTACCAGAAGTTTACATTTAGGTCTGTTAAAAAAGCACAACCTGCACTTGTGTTTGTCTGTCAGAGAGAGAGAGGAAGAGAGAGAGAGAGAGAGAGAGAGAGAGAGAGAGAGAGAGAGAGAGAGACTCACCAACCTTCATAATAACTCTGAATGTGAGGTATTTCAGAAAATTGTTCAATGGATTGTTACTTTTATGCCAGAATTAAAATGGAACTTTAAACCAGGAAGAACTTACAGACAAACAGCTGTGCTCATTCGCTTTTCACCCCATTCTTTCTACCTGTGATTTTTTTCATTGTGATGTCTGTTTACCCTATAGATTTTTGAGGTTATGTTTTTGCCAAACTTGACTTTCTAAAGCTTTATTTTTAGTCATTGTAAAAGACGCGTTGATTGAGCATGATACATTCCCGTCTCTGTGGCAATTCTGAAGGTTAGCTCAATGTCAGAGGGATTAGAAAACAGAGGCTCACAGAAGGGACTTACTTCACTGAAGGCCACTAGCAGAAGGGGACATCAGGACCCACGCTTCTTAGCTTCCAGGCTGGTGCTGCTTCATGGGGACTCATGGTTCTGGACTCTCTGCATTCAGAGACCTGGCGTGCCTGCCAGCTGAAGGGCAGAGCTGAGTAAACACACTCAATGAGTGGAATCTTCAGGGCCCCTGAGAAGTTTAAATAGACATCCCAGCCCCACTCAATCAAATCAGGATTTATGGGGAAGAGGACTGAGGATGGGGTTTTCTGCCCACATACCAAAGAAGATGGATGGTTCAGGAGGTGATACACTGCCTACAGAATGAGCAGTAAACAAAGCCAGAACCCAGGATTTTTGCTCTGGCTCTGTCAATAGCTATGTATGTTTTGAAGGGAGATGGTTCATCTGTCCAGGTCTTGCATCTGGATTTGTAAAAAGAGAGCCAAAAAATCATTTGGTCGTAAGGATAGCATGAGATCAAATTTCTGAAAGTGTTTCACAGCCTGTGATAAAGTGCAAATGATATCTGTTAGTATTCCTAAAGGGGCAGACTTACTTTTGCTTATTGGATCACATTTTCCCCCTCCAATAAGTTCCGCCATTTCAATAAAGTGCTCACAAGGAGAAAAACAAAAAGTCTTGACTTAAACATGGAGTAAGAATAACATTTAGGAATGGTTTGAATCTGGATTGGAAATTATTTGCTATGGTTCCATAGTTTCTATGTCTGTTATTCTCTCTCAGTGCTTTAACTTTTTATAAAGAATTAATTAAATTAAAAATCAAACTACTTGAACTTTGCACATATTTTAAATATCCATCAAAGCAAATACAACCAATAGATATTTTTTCTTAATGCTGCTGCCAACCACAGCTTTATTAACTAGAGTCCCAGTCACCTGAGAAGTTGGGGGACTCTTGTTCAAAGCCCATCTTCCCACCTCAGTGCAGGCAGAAGTTTTTAAAAGGAAGGGGAGGGAAAATAGAATAAAGAAATCAAGGGGGAGGGGTTAAAAAGGTCTCTATGTGCAAGCCAGCACAGTCTGTTTTGTTAAGGATCTCAAAACCAGTCAAGTGACCCACAAGCCTCAGATAGTTACTGTCTAGTGATCAATTTGGGTAGAATTGACATCTTACAATATTGAGTCTTCTAACCCATGATCATAGTGTATTTCTCTAATTCTTAGATATATATTGGTTATTCTCATCAATATTTGTAGTTCTTAGCACATGACTCCTGCACATATTTTGATTAATTTTAACATAATAGTTTCTTATCCTTTGATGAATATCACTAGCCCAGGAAAAGATCAAAATTCTAAATTCAAAGTATGATTTATACTGATTATATATATTGCTTTATCACCATTGTAAAGTTGAAAAATTGTCAAGGTCAGTCAAGAACTGTCTATACAGAGAAATAAGATTGATTTTTCTATATTTATTTTGTATTCTATGACCTTGCTAAAACCATTTATAAAGTAGTTTTTTGAAAACTCTTTGGGTTTTCTATGTAGACATTTATGTTGTATGCCAAAAGAGAGAGGTTTATTTTTGTTTTCCAATTGGTATGTCTTTTTATTTTATATTTCTGATTTAATGAATTTGGTTAAAACACCCATAAGAGGTTGAATAGGATTGAGAAAGCAGACACCTTTGCCTTGTTTCAGTCTTATGGGGAAAACATTCAGTTTTTCACCATTAAAAATATTAGCTATAGTTTTTTTTTAGATGACTTTTATCAGAATAGAATTGAAAATATTAATTCTCTAAATGTTTGGTATATTTCTAGTGAAGCATCTAGGAAATGGGAATTTAAAAAAATGAGTCTACTTGCCATAGAGCTCAAATAAAAATAATTTGAGAATGAAAAATTCTCACCTTGATTGACTTGACTTAGGGCTTTTACCCAATCTTGGAATTATTGCCATGGACAGTTGATTACACTGACAGGCTTAGCACAGGAAATGTTCCTTCCTGTAATGGAGCAGGTCTCCCTTAAAAGACTAAGGCAAATTCAACCACTGATGAAGTTGACATGAAGCCAATAAGCTAAGAAAGACTAACTGACACTCATTAACTGCAGGAACACAATTTCTCAAGCAGTTCCAAGAAGGATAAAGGAAAGTAGCTTGGATTTTTCAGTTTCCAATCAAAGCCACCAAAAGGTTCAAAGAAGGTTTTATAAAGGTGAGTCTACGGTGAGTACAGTAGACAGAGGCTATGGATTTCAGAATGCAAAAGTGCTTGTTTGGACAAAAGGAAAGTAAATGAATGAAGAGTGAAAACAAAAGAGCCCATTTCTTCTGTAAATCTTTCAGTGATATTGCAACAATGAGGACTTTTTCTCCTGGGAGACAGGTTCCTAACAGGGAACATGAAGAGAAAAATAAACTAAAAGAAGAAAACAACAAAAAACAAAATAACCTTAAGGTTCTGAGATATATCCTCATTCTTGACTGTTTTATATCTTAATTGTAGTTGGTTTTATTTCTTTTTTCACACAACAAGTTTTCTGGGAAAAGACACAGCTTTTTACAATGCAAGCACTCAATCAATATTCACTAGAGAGCATTTGGCTCTAAGCTTTCTTTCACAGTAATTTTGCAAATTTTTTTTTTTTTTTTTTTTTAGAAATAAGCCATTTTCATGTAACTAAAGGCAAAATTTGGGAGTAAAATAGATCATTTAAGCAGGGAATAATGACAAAAATAATTCAGAAAGAATTCTAAATCATGGCGTTTGGCATTGGAGAATACATGTCATTTCTGGTCATAATTTGGCCTTAATTAAGACTAAATAACCCAATAATTTTGAAGATTCATATACATAATCTAATCCCTAAACCTTTTCATGATGCTATTATCTTCTCTTCCAGCAGGACCATCAACATTAGCACACCAGATATAAAATGCCACAGGTAGGGAAGACAGCTGGCCCTGGGAATAAGACATAGGGTCAAGATACAAAGGAACCAATATCTGTAGTTCATTGGAAATATTGTTCCCCAAATGAGACAATGAACAAAGGTGACTCCATAAAAATTCAGAGAAAGGGGCACAATGTCACTGACTATGAGGCGGATAGGAATATGACAGTCCCAAAGGGCTTACGGTTTTCTTCTCTGTTCCCATTTTCAAAAATGCCAAATGCAAGCATAGGTTATAGGGTGAAAGAAACAACCTAGAACATAGAGCTGAGAACCTACTATAGAAGGAACTAGGCAGGTCATAGAAGGGCTCAAGGGAGTAGTAGATGGTCCTGAATGGAGGAAGTATGAGAAAAACAAGGTCTCAAGGGAGAAAAACTCATCAGATAGAAATTTAAAAAAAAAAATGCTTTAGATGTTCTTGAGTGTGGTTGTCTAGCCTGTGCCAGGAAAATTACATATTTGATACTGATTTTAAAATATATATATTTTAATTGATTTCAAAGAGGAAGGGAGAGGGAGATAGAGATAGAAACATCAATGATGAGAGAGAATCATTGATTGGCTGCCTCCTGCACACCCCCAATAGGGAGTGAGCCCACAACCCGGGCATGTTCTTTTACCTGGATTCAAACCATAACCTCTTCATTCACAGGTTGACACTCAACCACTAAACCACACCAACCAGGAATTGATACTGATTTTTTAAAAAAATCTTGAAGTTTATATCAGAAAAAGAAATAACATACATTGTTGGTGATTAGCTTAAAATTCTAAAGTAAGAAACTAGATCCCTGAGGACTGCAGTGAGGCAACTATTGTTTAAGAAAGAAAGAAAGAAAGAAAGAAAGAAAGAAAGAAAGAAAGAAAGAAAGAAAGAAAGAAAGAAAGAAAGAAAGAAAGAAAGAAAGAAAGAGAGAGATAGAAAGAAAGAGAGAAAGAAAAGACCAAAGCTAAATGGAAAATATTAAAAGTTTGTAATTTGACACAAGTATTTAGTGCCATGCTTATTGCAGAGAATTAATCAGAAAAAAATTGTTGAATAACTGCATAAATTGGTACTTAAGTAAAAGGCAAGAATTAATTTAAAAACACACAAATAAATACTAGTTCATAAAAGTTGATTCAGGGCAAACTAAAGTTATTACTACTTTTGACAAGGTTGTCAGACTTAGAAATAAGTACATATTTCTTATCTGAATTTATCATTGGCAAAAATCTCATGGTCCCATTATGTTCAAGATACAGAAATGTGAGATATATAGCAGTACAATAATTTAATTCATAGGTGATTGCATAACTCATAAAGAAAAAATGAATGAATCAATGTCAAACTCAATAGAGGTTCTTAGTGGTGCAGCTAAGGGTCTTGTTTTTAACCTTGTTTATTCCACATTTTAATTAAATGCTGCTCTGATTACAGATACATGAATACTTGTAGATGATGATAGAATCAAGATTCTCCAAGATCCTGACAATGTCTGGTAGTTGGAAGGAAGGAAGGAAGGAAGGAAGGAAGGAAGGAAGGAAGGAAGGAAGGAAGGAAAACATCTTTTTATTTTTAATTATAAAGAGTAATTCATGAGGTCTTGTTGGGCTCCCTCACTCCCTTGCATCTTAATTATCTCTTTCAGATGTCTGAGAAATACATCACCATGAACATAAATGACAATTAGACTTATGTATACTTTTCATTATTTTTTAAAATAATATGCTCTGCCCCAATTTACTTTTTTTGTGTGTGTGTGGCTCACTGATGATTTCTCTTCTAAAGGAACATGTTAGCATAGCCCCTTCTCTCCTTTTTTGATTAAAAGTTGAAGATAAGCTTAAGAAGTCAGCTATTTGCTATATTTTCTCTGACAAAGCCTTCCTTCCTTGATGTATTAAATCCAAATATAATATGTCAATTAGAAGCATCCCCATGTCAAGACTACCATCTTAAAATATAAATTTCTCTTGGGTGAGATTATATGCCTTTATTTTACTCATTTATTCATTTCTTTGATGATTAACCAAGTACCAACTTTGTGTTGAAAAGAGTAAAATTAATAAGGTAGTTTTTGTCCTTTATAAAATAATAATTGATAAGGGTGGGCACTCAGAAACATTAGTAAAGAATTATAATACAATATGATGAGTTAAATAATAGAGATAAACATGGGAGTTATTGGGAAAAGGAGGGAACAGAAGGGTCTCAGGGAAAAAAACCACAAATGGAGCAGCAAAATTTGATACAAGTTAAAAATTAAATTAAAAAACAGAACAAAACTGTAAAAGAGGTAGAATTGGGGAAAAGGATTTTGTGATTGCATTAAAACGCATCTCATTCTCTTGCAGCAGTGATTTTCTACCTTTCTCATTTCATGGTACATGTAAACTAATTACTAAAATTCTGTAGCATACCAAAATATCATATTTTTTGCGTATCTGACACAAAATAGGTATAATTTTGACTCATTCTCACAGGATAGCTATTGTGTTTGATCTTGTCATTTTTTTTTTTTATCTGACAATATAAGTACTGGAGGCTAAAGCAAACAGAAGTTAGCATATTAATGCAAAAAGACCTGTTGGAAGTCCAATGGACTTTGATATTCATCAGGGCTGAAAATCAGCATAATAGTGCCCTGCTGTGGGCTCAATGACTCAAGGCAATTTCCTAACCTGATAATCCACATGCTGTTTACCAAACTTTACCTTTGATCTGCCTGTATGCATTGCTAAAGGGCAAATGTGTATTCAAGTAAATAAAAAGCTGAGGGCCAGAAATCTGTGTACCTCTTCAAGAAAGAAGGTCTCCACCTGCCCCCCTACCCCATGCCTTCTAAATTCATATATTTTGTATAGAATTTTCATTTGTGTGTTGGCCCCTCCTTCAGATCCTGAACCCCGCCGCAAAGGTTGTGGCAATGAGGAAAAAGATATCAGTGCCCCTGACAAAATAGTTAAGTATTGCCTGTTTTAAAATTCTTGCAGCACACTGGTTGAAAATCTCTGTCTTGGAGAGATAAAGGATCAACCACCCACCTCTGGTTTCTTCATCACAAAGCAATGTACTTTGCAGACTGTAGAACAAAAATCGTGGGCCGCACTCTCTCTAGTAGTGAATCTACAAATTATCCCTCTGCACTTTCCTAAATTGTAAGGACATGAGTAAGATTGTGCACATGAAAGTACCCATTACTTAAACAAGCACTTAATAGCTGTTGAATCTTGTAAGAATAAATACACCGGTACTGTAGGAATATAAGTAAGCAATTCCAACAATTCAAAAACTATAGCTATAAGATCTCACCTTAGGAGAAGTGGCACCAAATAGAAAACACACATGCAAAGATATTTAGGGACCTAGACATCTACAAAAAAAGCAAAGGATCTGGAACAGGAAAGGCCTGATTTTGATTCCCAGCTAATTTACTTGCTGTGGATGCTGATGAGTCATTTCAGCAATCTATGTCTTAGTGTCCTTAACTGGTACACTTGGATTGACCATATGTGTCCCGGTTTGCCTGGCACAGTTTAGATTCATGTTAGTTGTCAGGTAATTGTTAATAACATTTTATTTCGCTCCCTAAAGAGCCCATTTGGGTTATAAATTACATGGTAGCCTGAGTTATATGATGTAAGGGCAAAACTTCTTTTTTCTTTTTTTAATTTTGATGGGGAGAATTAAATGAGCATGGGGCAGTTGTTTTGTAGTGTGACTTAGATGCTTGGTTCTCACTTTCTGTGTTTTTACACATAAACTTTGCCTTTAGGGTTCATCTCCCCAATGACTCTGATCAATGTCTCACTCTGTCTTCAATGTGCTATATTAAGAATGAATGGAGAGGTTATGAATTGTGGATCATCTCATAAAATTATTAAAGTGAACTTTGTCTAGAAAATAATAAAGTCCTCCTGAATCACACATGTCTTTGCAAACTCTGGCCTCTTGAGATCCTTAAATTTATCTTTTTTCCATCTTTCATAAATAATTATGGAACATTGACATTTCCACTGAAATCTAAAAGCACATATGGAAAGGAAAATGTTCCCAGGATAATGAATGGCCTGTATCTTGGATTTGGGTGAAGCTGGGCATCCCCACAGCTGCACATTCAGTTCCTCTAAAACAGTGGTTCTCAACCTTCCTAATGCCACAACCTTTTAATACAGCTCCTCATGTTGTGGTGACCCCCAACTTCATTGTTACAAATTGAACATAATTAAAGCATAGTGATTAATCACAAAAATAATATGTAATTATATATGTGTTTTCTGATGGTCTTAGGCGACCCCTGGGAAAGGGCCGCGACCCACAGGTTGAGAACCACTGCTCTAAAACCACACATATGAAACGACCTTAATATTCTAATAATGACTGCTGGAGTAAATTATAGAGCATCCGTTCAATGGGACACACTCCAGTCACAAAAAATGATTGTATACAACTATGTTTAGTGACATGAAAAATTGTTCATAACATATTATCAACTGACAACATGCAGATGCTGAGAAGCAGGTGTGACATTATAGTCAAATTAAGTAAAATTATATAATACCTAGTTTGTGTGTTCATGTGGATATAAAAATGTCTGAAATGTTCATCAAAATATTAATCGTGGTTATCTCTGGGTGTGGTGACTTAAAAGGACTCTTATTTCCTTTCTATTTTTTAAGTAATACATATCTTTCCTTTTAGTAAAAGCATAAAAATATAGTTTACATAAAATTACAAAATGAATATTTCTTAAACCATAGTCTCAGAGGTTGGAAGTAACTGCAAATGATGAAAAGAGAAACATAAAATAGCTAAACAGCTAGAACCTGAACACATCTAGAAAGCTTTCTCCCAACAGAAGTGAGCCTTTTAGCCATTCCACTTTTCATAGCCAGTCCTACCCCAACCAAGAAAAACTCAGGAGAACCTAAACACTAACACCAGGGTTCTTGTAGATGCCACCTCAAAGATGATCACTGGGCCCCTTGCCTCCTGGCACTAATGTCCTGTATAAACCTGTCCCATTGAGTGTCAGCTGCACTCCGTGGCTCCTAATGAAAAGAATGTGGCCAAAGTGATGTGTGTGAGGCAGAGAGTTGGTCATAGCATGGTATCACCACCCCCACCCCCATCTCTCTTCTCTCTCTCTCTCTCTCTCTCTCTCTCTCTCTCTCTCTCTCTCTTTCTTTGGGGGAAGCCAGCTGCCATGTCATGAAAACATTTGGTAGTTGAATGAGAAGCCTAGGGGGTGAGGAACTGAGGTCTCCAAGAGCGAGGGAGACTCTGAGACCTCCAACAACTTCAGCCCTAGCCAACAGCCTGATGCAATCTCACGAGAGATCCTGAGCCAGAACCACCCAGCTAGTTTGATCCAGGGTTCCTGATCCACTGGAGCAGAATGGGATAATGAATGCTTGTTGGCATGAAATGGTAAGGTTTTGGCATAGTTTGTTCCAAAACGATGGATCACTAATTCATTCCCAAGCACACTTGACAAGATTTCTGCCTTAGAAGCATGTCCTTAAGGAATCCTAATCTCAGACGCCTGTTGCTTACATGCTAGGCTCCCTCCCTCCCTCACTGATAAAGGTTTCCTTGCATCGGCTGGTATGTTTTTTCATTGTTAATCGTATTTCTTGTTCCTGGCACTAGGTACCTAAGTCAGCTATCTACAGCACATGTGACAGATGATTTCGGTTGAAAGTTTGGCTGAAATTGGGATTCCAGATACACTGTCCATTCTGACTGCTGACCGGTTAACCTCAGGGCAGCTTCCTCTAGTGCTGGTCCATCATCCAAGTTTCTCTTCCACTTCTCCTATTGCTGAGAGCTCAGCATGGAAAGCACAGCTCTGCCTGGGATCTGATCCCAAGGATAATGAGGCACTTGTTAGTCATGGGAAATGATGATGATTTAGTATTAAATCTCAAAACAAATAGGAAAGCACTTCCCTTTTGGTTATGATGGATAATGGATATTGGACATATTTTTTGTCTGGAAAAGCAATAACAATTTTAAAAACTAGGTATAGTCTATGAAAATGTTTCCAGGCCTTGGAAACAGAGCTCACAGGGCTGTCATCCATAAGTGCAGTAAAACACAAGCACAAAACAAAACAGATGAGAACAATAATAAACAAATAGCAACATGATAGACTTAAATCCAGTCATAGCAATATTTATATTGTATGCAAATGGCCTAAATATGCCACTAAAAGGCAAACATTATCAGCCTAAATAAATAAAGAAGACCTAACACTGTGCTGTTTACATGAAACAAACTTTAAATAGAAACACATAAATAGCTTAAGAATGGAAAAAGATACCTTGAAAACTAATGATAAGACAAATGGTGTGGCTATAGTAATATCAGACAAAATCAACTTTAATTCAAGGAGTGTTAGTAGTGATATAAGAAATTTTAAATGCATCTAATAATAGAGCTTTACAATCCTATCTAATAAAAGAGAAACATGGTAATTAGCGTACATCTGCTACCCTTCCCATTGGCTAATCAGGGCGATATGCAAATTAACTGCCAGCCAAGATGGCGGCTGGCAGCCAGGCAGCTTTAAGTTAACATGAGGCTTGCTCTCTTCAGTGACAGAGGAAACCAACGTTCCCCGCCTGCCTTGCCGGCCTCTGAGCCTGCAGTTTGAGACATTGTTACAAATATAGAAGCTAAACAAAACCCCAGAAACCTGCTTTTAGCCCGCCAGGATCTCAGAGCTGGAGTTGATACAGTGTTTCGATTATAGAACCCAAACAAACCAGATACCTGCTTTCAGCAGCAGAGGCCTCAGAGCTGGAGCCAGAGCTAAAGCTGGCCCAGAATAAAAAAAAAGAAAAAAAGGAGCAGTTGGGAGCTTCAGTCACCCGCCAGCCTGAAAATAGCCCTTAGCCCTTCACCCAGACTGGCCAGGCACCCCAGTAGGGACCCGCACCCTGAAGGGTGTGTGATCAGCTGCAAACAGCCATCATCCCCTCACCCAGACTGACCAAGTACCCCAGTAGGGACCCCCACCCTGATCCAGGACACCCTTCAGGGCAAACCAGCCGGCCCCCACCCATGCACCAGGCCTCTATCCTATATAGTAAAAGGGTAATATGCCTCCTAGCACCGGGATCAGCGGAGCCACAAGGCCTCCTGGCACTGGGATCAGCATGACAGGGGGCAGTGCCCAAACCCCCTGATCGTCCTGCAGCTCTGTGTGTGACAGCGGGTGGAGCCACAACCTCCCCATCTGCCCTGCTATGTTCGGGACAGGGGAAGGCGCCCCAACCCCCTGATCAGCCCTGCTCTGTGCCTGATAGGGGGGAGCTCCCCAAATCCCTGATCGCCCTGAGGCTCTATGTGTGACAGGGTGTGGTGCCCCAACCCTCTGATTGGCCCTGCTCTGTGTGTGACAGGGTGCGGTGCCCCAACCCTTTCCCCCCCCCCCCACGGACCCTGCTCTGTGTGTGACGGGGTAGAGCCATAACCTCTCCATCGGCCCTGCCCTGAGTGTGACAGGGTGCGGTGCCCCAACCCCCTGATCCGCCCTACTTTGTGTGTGACAGGAGGCGGTGCCCCAACTCCCCTATCGGCCCTACTCTGTGAGTGACAGGGGGGAGCTCCCCAACCCCCTGATGGGCCCTGCTCTGTGCGTGACAGGGTACGGAGCCACAACCCCCCTGATAGGCCCTGCTCTGTGAGTGACAGGAGGCAATGCCCCAACCCCCTGATTGGCCCTGCTCTGTGGGTGACAGGGGGTGGTACTGCAACCTCCCCATCGACCCTGCCTTGAGTGTGACAGGGGGTGGTGCCCCAACCCCCCAATTGGCCCTACCCTGAGCTTGACTGAGGGTGGCATCGCAACCTCCCAATCTTCCTTGCTCTGTGCATGACAGGGGGCTGTGCCCCAACTCCCCAATCAGCCCTGCTCTGAGCCTGACCAGGGGCTGCACCTAGGGATTGGGCCTGCCCTCTGCCACCCGGGAGCAGGCCTAAGCCAGCAGGTCATTATCTCCCGAGAGGTCCCAGACTGCAAGACGGCACAGGCCGGGCTGAGGGACCCCCCCTCCTCCCCTGAATGCACAAATTTTTGTGCACCGGGCCTCTAGTCCTATATAGTAAGAGGGTAATATGCAAATTGACCCTAACAGTAGAAAGACTGGGAATCACTGGTCACTATGACACACGCTGACCACAAGGGGGCAGACGCTTAATGCAGGAGCTGCCCTCTGGTGGTCAGTGTGCTCCCACAGGGGGAGCTCTGCTCAGCCACAAGCCAGGCTGATGACTGCCAGTACAGCGGTGGTGGTGGGAGCCTCTCCCGCCTCCTCAGCAATGCTAAGGATGTCCGACTGCAGCTTAGGCCTGCTCCCTGCTGGCAAGTGGACATCCCCCAAGGGATCCTGGGCTACCAGAGGGATGTCTGACTGCCAGCTTAGGCCCAATCCCCCGGGGAGAGGGCCTAAGCCAGCAGGTGCTTATCCCCTGAGGGGTCCCAGACTGCGAGAGGGCACATGCCAGGCTGAGGGACCCCCTCCCCCCCAGTGCACAAATTTTTGTGCACCAGGCCTCTAGTACATGAATAAATACTAATAAAACTAAAGACACTAATTAAAAAATAACAATTGCAGTTTGAAATTTTAACATTTCTCTCCCAGTAATTGACAGAGTAGACAAAATATCACTAAAAATCTAGAAGAACTGAAAAACATAATCAAATAACTTAATCTAATTGATACTTACAGAATACCCCCAAAGTGTAGAATACATAGTGTTTTCAAGTGTTACAAATATTCACCAAGGCAGTCCATGTCCTGTAGCATAAAACAAGTCAATGCAATTTTAACAAAGTAAATTATACCCAGTCTGTCCATATGAAATGGTGTAGCATTGAACAGACTGTAAAACAACAGCGGGAAGGCTGGGGAGGGTTGGGGGGCAGGGGCGGGGGGTAAGAGATCAACTGAAGGACTTGTATGCATGCATATAAGCATAACCAATGGACATAAGACACTGGGGAGTAAGGGAGGCTGGGGGAATGTCAAAGGGGGGAAAAGGGAGACATATGTAATACTCTTTGTAATACTTTAAGCAATAAAACAAACAAAAAAAAACAATTTAAAATATTTGGAAAATATAGGTATTTAGTAATTAGAAAAATCTAAATCACCCATGGATTAAAGAAATAATTTGTAATATTTAGCATTATTTAGTATTAAAATAATATTAAATACAAAATAATAAAAGATAAAAGTTTTAAAATAGTACATACAAAATAGTTGTTAATATTATGCAATGGATGCTTATAATAAAAGATAAATTTATCAGAAGTAGCTAAGCACTAGTTACAAGGAAACCTATAGCTTCAAATTATTTTATTATTATTAATATATTTTTTATTGATTTCAGAGAGGAAGAGAGGGGAAGAGAGATGGAAACATCAATGATGAGAGAGAATCATTGACTGGCTGCCTCCTGCATGCCCCACAATGGGATCAAACCTGCAACCCAGACACATGCCCTGATCAGGATCAAACAATGACCTCCTGGTCCATAGGTCAACACTCAACTACTGAGCCATGCCGGCCCAGCTAGCTTCAAATCTATACTAATGAAAGGGTAATATGCTAATTAGACCGGGTCAACTGGCCATCTTATGGATGTCCGACTTCCTGGACAAAGCCATGGTGGTGGGGGCCGAGGCAGAGGCAGTTAAGGGTGATCAGGCCAGCAGGGAAGAGCAGTTAGGGGTCAGATCCGTTTGGCAGGGGGTTAGGGGCCACCAGGGCAGCAGGGTAGGGCAGTTGGGGGCATTAGGCAGTCAGGGAGGTGAGTGGTTAGGAGCCAGTGGTCCTGGATTGTGAGAGGGATGTCCCTGTGGGATCGGGCCTAAACCGGCTGTCGGATATCCCCTGAGGGGTAAGAGATTGGAGAGGGTGCAGGCCGGGCTGAGGGACAGCCCCCCGCCCCCCAATACACAAATTTTGTGCATTGGGCCTCTAGTAATTTTATAAGAGAAGAACATAGGTTTAAAGTTAATAATCTAAGCTTAAACTTTAAGAAGCTCAAAAAATAAGAGCAAACTTAAGTAAAGAAAGGAAATAATACAGATAAAGCAGAGATACATAAAAAAGAAGAAGAAACTATAAAGGTAACAAAAGCAAAAAAATGATTCTTTGAGCAGTAAGATTAGCACCTGCTTAATTAGACAGATCAAGAAAGAAAGCCCTAGCTGGTTTGGCTCAGTGGATGGAGCGTCAGCCTGGGGACTAAAGGATCCCATGTTCGATTCAGGTCAAGTCCATGTACCTTGGTTGCAGGTTCCTCCCTGGTCCAAGTCCTGGTCAGGGCTCGTGCAGCAGACAACCAATCAATGTGTTTAACTCACATCAATGTTTCTCTCTGTCTTTCCCTCTCTTTTCTACTCTCTCTAAAAATGAATGGAAAAAATATCCTCAAGTGAGGATTAACAACAACAACAACAAAAAAGAAATAAAAATTAAATTACCAATAGCAGGAAAGAAGGAGAGCATGTCACCAATAGAATCTGACCAATATGAAAAGAATCATAAGAGATGATTACAAAACTCTTTATGCTAATAAATTCTTCAGTTAAAATAAAATGGAAGATTTCCTTCAAGACACATATTACCAAAAACTGCCTCAATAACAAATAGATATGAATAGCCCTATATTTATTAGAGAAAGTTAATTTGTATTTGATTTTCCACAGAGGAAATTGCAGGCACAAATGGCTTCATTGGTGAACTCTAGCAAGCATTTAAAGTACTATATGGCCCAGCTGATGTTGCTCAATGGTTGAGCATTGGCCTATGGTGGTCATGGTTCAATTCCTAGTCCGGGCACATGCCAAGGTTGAGGGCTCGATTCTCAGTAGGGGTCATGTAGGAGGCAGCTGATCAATGATTCTCTCTCATCATTGATATTACTATCTCTCTCTCCCTTCCTCTCTAAAATCAATACAAATATATTTTTAAAGCACTGTATATATTCTTTCGGAAAACTGAGAAGGAATTATTTTCCAACTTATTTTATGAGACATCATTATTAAGGCACTAAAACCAGGCAAACAAATGACAAGGAACAAAAACTCAAGACTGATATCAGTAATGAATGAACACAAAAATATTTAACAAAATAATTATTTCTTACAATATATAAAAATGATAATACATTATGATTAAGGAAGATTTATTCAAATCAAACAATATTTGTCAAACATGACTAAATAAATTAATATACTTCACCATTATTGACAGATAAAGAAACAACTCTACACAGTCATCTCCAGGATATAGTGAAAAATAACAAATTGGATTTTATAAAAAATTGAACTTTTCATTTCATCAAAGGACTGTCTTATACAAAAAAGTAAAGGCAGATCACAGACTGAAGATAACATCATTTGCATAAATATCTGAGAAAAGATTTTTATCAGAATAAAGAATTTCTACAACCAAAAAAAAAAAAAGAAGTTAAAAGGGAGATATAAATTGGTCTATATACACATTTAAAATTTTTTCTAAAGTGCTGACCATAGTTAGTCATAAAGAAATGCAAATTTAAGCTACAAAAAGATACCACACATGTTCATAAGATTAGCTAAAACCACTACACCAGTGTTGGCCATGCTGAGGAGCAATCAGAATTCTTGGGTATGGTTTTTGAGAGTATAAAATAGCACTGCCTCCATCTTGCAAAACTTTTTGATAGTTTCTTACAAAGTTAAATCTATAACTATCCAATGATGGGAGCATTCCACTCTTGTGCATATACCCAAGGGAAATAAAACACAGATGCCACAATAAAACTTTTAAAAGAATAATCAGAGCATCTTTACTCAGAATATAAGTAAAACATAAAATTAATTCCAATATTATTAATATTATAGTGTATACATAAATTGCAGTATGTTTATGCAATCAAATATAACTCATCAATATATACAAACAACTACTGATACATGAAAGAATATTAAACAACTACTGAAATGACATGAATGAATATTAAAAAAATCCACATTATGTTGAGCCAATAAAGGCAGAACAAAAAGAAAGAGTACATATTTTAACGTTTCATTCCACTAGAGGCAAAACTTAATCTATGCTGGTAGGAACAGGTTGAACTTTCTTGGGGATCTTTCTGGATTGTTGCAAATGTTCTCTCTCTTGATGGGGTGGGGGCTACATGAGCCTATGAGCATGTGAAAATATATAGAATGTCCATTTATGTCTTGTGCATGTCACTGTAGGTAATTGTATTAGCACAGGCTGCCAAAACAGAATTACCATAGGCTGTGTGGCTTAAACAACAGATATTTATCTTCTCACATTTCTGGAGCTAGAAGTCCAAGATCAAGGGGCCATCAGAATTGGTTTGCGGTGAGAGCTCTCTTCCTGGTTTGTAGATGTCTGTCTTCTCGCTGTGTCTTCTCATGACCTGTGTGCATGTAGAGATTGTTGTACCTCTTTCTCTTCTTATAAGGACAGCGGTCCTATCAAATTAGGTCCTCACTTATGACCTCATTTAACCTTAATTACCCCCTTATAGGCCCAATCTCCAAGCAGTCACACTGGGTGTTAGTGCTTCAACATGTAAATGGGTGAGGGGTAGCAATTTAGTCCACAACATTAACTTATAGACTAAAAAAAAATTAAAAAAGAAACTAATAAAATAGGACTGAGAAAGCTATATTTATTTTCTTTGGGAATTTTTATTTCTAGTGATATAAAGACTTCATGTTATTTGGGGTCACATTTCTATAAACAAGTATAATAAAAATGTTCTGAAGTATTAACCAAAGGAAGCAGATGTAATGGCCTGGAATTCAACACAAGTGAGCCGTTTGGATTACACGGCCTTCCTGGCAATGATATTTAGTTAGGAAAGTGGTCAGCTATGAGGTAGCGTCCCTTGAAATAAGGCTTTAGATTTGGAGAGACTAATGCCACTATAAATAATAATTCTCGTCAATCCATTTGTCCTTCTGACATCCTAGAGTGATTTTCCAAGATCCCACATCAATTACCCATCTCCACATCATACACACGTGACAAATTACTACTTGATAAAATCCAATTCAATTCCAGGGTCAAAGTTGCATAGGAAATAAGCTCTTGAGGGCTAGAAAAATTTGAGAAATTCAACATATTAGTGCTTATTATTTTTCCTTCTTCTTCATAGGGATCACTGTAGAAATCCATGGCAAATGCCTTCCCGGGATCCCCACCATGAACCACTGTGCTCACCTGAAAAAGGCAAGACCTTTCCTTCTATTTTTGCACTAAACACATTTTTAGCATGTTCTCTGTTCCCAAGCACTGTGCTGAGTGCTAGAGATAGGAGACAGGTATGTTCTCTGCCAGGAGAACACTCAGGTCTACAAGGATCATTCTATGGGGTGTGGTGGGAACGTGGGAAAACAGATGAGGAAACTCTGCTGGGGGCTGACAAGGAGAACAGATGTGTGAGTGCTGACTCTTGAAGTAAATCACTATAATTTGCCAGCAGACATAGAGTGAAGAATTCCAGGAACAGGAAAAAGCAAGAAATATTGCAGGGCCTAGAAAGAGCCTGGCACATGCTGTCGAACTCAGTGGCTTATGTCTTTGTGGCCCAGAAGAAAAGGTTAGAGAAGAAAGGTAGATTAGGATGGCACTTACAGCCCAATGGGCAAACAAATTGTAATTGCATAGCAAATAGAAACAGTGGGGTGTCCACACTGCTGGCAGCCAGGGGTATTCTGGACCACACAGGGAGCTGTACAAGCTCTTGTTGGAATTAACTGAGAAAGGTCATAATAGGTGGCATTTAATTAAAAATGCTATGTCAACCTCACAGGCAGTTAACTTTTTTGTAAATTATCTCCACTTCTAGGTGAGATTAAATATAGCTCTCTTTTGCATTGAGATAACCAGCTAATCCATTTTATATGCAAATTATATACAGTTAAGATTAACTCTGCCAGGCTACATTATTATTGCTCAGTTATCTCACATTTAAGACTTATTATGGAGCCTTGCAAAGTTGTGCAGACATTTTAGGGGTAACTTCAATTGCTAATGAGTTCAGTTCTTTTTATTCTTTTCAGTCAGTTTTCTCTTATCATCAGCCATCTGATCATACCAACTACAAATTCCAAACCTAGGTCTGCTGGTTGCCTGACGTTTTCTAGAGCCCACTTGTGACTGACTCCAATCTCAGGCCTGATGCCTTCAAAAGGCCAATATTCAAAATGTCAGACTTTGGAGTAAGGAAAGGCTTATTGGTCTAGAAATTTCCAGCTCAAGAAAATGGGGGACCTTAGCGGTTTCTCAAATCCATCTTTTGAGAGCCCAGAATTCAGGCTTTATTTTATGTCAGGGAAGGGAGAATGGAAGAGACAAGAGGTGACTGAGAGCCACATATATCTGGGAGCACAAAAATCTCTCAACCTCTTCGTTTCTACTCTATAAGCATTGCTAATCTGAATCCAGTTTTGAGGCTCCTGCAAATCTTTGATAAATAGTCATTATTTTGTGCATATTTCCCTCACCTCTTTCTTAGAGGTGCATTCTGGCAAAGGGCAGTCTTTCCAAAATCTCAAGCCCCAAGGAGAATTTCTCTAATAATTAGCACATCTGTAGCTGGCACTATTAACCCAGAGGCCTTGGGAAAAATGAAGACTAGAATTAAGAGAGAGTCAGAAAGACCAAGCACAGCACTCAGCACCCACCCACAGGCACTTTCTCCCCGGTTCTCCACAAAAGCAATAGAATTAGTATCACTGTTTCTCTCTCTCTCTCTCTCTCTCTCTCTCTCTCTCTCTCTCTCTCTCTCTTCCTCTCTCTCTCTCTCTTTCTCTCTCTCTCTCTCTCTTCCTCTCTCTCTCTCTCTCTCATCCTTGGGTGATTCAAATGTGCAGCCAGAGTTGATACCTACTTTAATAGATGTTATTATGCTGAGCTAATGCATGCTCTTTTTTTTTTTGAATACTCATACAAGGATATGTTTCTTATTAATTTTAGAGAGGGGGCGGGGAAGGGAGAGGGGTTTTCCCCACCTGTGTTCTCGTCAGTCTCCTAAGAAAGATTTCAAACATGTGATAGACAGCTGTGTTGGAGCAACATAAGGGAATTTATTAAAGCAAATGTATTAAAAATACATTCGGCATAAAGCACAAGTGTTCACCCAGCTAATTTGAGTGTGCACACAGTGGGGATTTGAGAGGTTTTATACCTTTCTTCCTGTAGGTTTCAAGGTTCCTCTACCAGATATAGTGGGTAGAAGATTAGATTTCAAAGTATCTTTTTACATTGTAAAAAGATGTTTGTACATATACCTGGTTATCTTGTTTGACAAGTCCTAAAATGGCTGACTTCTTTGTTCAGTGAGTGAGATACAATTCTCCCTTTTTTCCATCTGCCCTTCCCGCTCCTGCTTTAGCAGTTGCAGGGTGATTTAAGCTATGTATTTTCTGGTTAGAGAGGAGACCTTTTAACCATTTGCTTTCAAGCGTCCTTAATTGGGGAAGATAAAGTGTTATGATTCACCAGCTGGCTGCAAGCTGCCCAAACTGTTTGGCCTTGGTTAATGTTCTTGTCTCAGTTTCCCTATTCCACTAGCCTTGGCTTACTGGCCTGTCTCAATACCACCGTTAATTATGGGCTTCTGCAGTACCATTTGACTTCTCTAACTGCATGGAAGCCACAATAAAGTAGCTCTTCCATTTGTCTTTGTTTGGTTTATGTGTTTGCTTTTACTTTGTCTTTAAGTAAATGCATGGGGAGGGATTGTTATTTTACTTGACTATAAACTTGATTTTTATTTCTGGTGTTATATGAAATCAAAGGCCAGGTAGAGTACAGTAAAGAATAAAAATGTGAAAATAAAAAAAAGGGGAAGTACCAAGGCTGGGCAAATTTTAGATGCTTGCCTGAGGGAATATACATCCCGCTCCTATGAGAACCCAGGTGTTTCAGCATCCTTGTCTGTAAGACACTGGGTCCTGAGAATAAATATGCAAACCATTCTGTCAAGAGTAGTAAGATCCCATATACACAAGGGTGTGAAGCAATCTAGATTCTTCACTGTGGTGCTCAATTTATTTTAAATCCAAGTCTCTTAGTGCCTCCATATTAATAATTTTATATTGACAAAGGATGAAACAAGCTCACTTTCCTCAGCAGGATATTTCCCATCTGGACCTTGTCTATTCCAGCAATCTGATCTCCCACCCCTCCCCAGTGTATGCAATACCTTCCCTGACAAGGAAAGACTGGTAACTCCAAACCACGGCCACACCCTCCTGCCTCTGCCTGTATCCCCCAACTGCCCCACCATCTCTGCTCCCTTCACCTGATAAAAATCCACTGTGTGTGGTTATTCAGGTCATTTGTCAACTAATTAAAGATACACCTTTGATTCTGTCCGGGTATAACGATGGCACTAGATGGGGTGACCTGCTGACCTGGTTTGCCAGGGACTGAGACGTTCCCAGTTTTCTAGACTTTCAGTGCTAATGGTGGAAAGACTCCTGGGTATACAGTGGTTCCTCTGAGATCTAGAGGACTTTTGCTCTAAGTATAACATCATAAAATTCAATTCTTTTTCTTACTGTGTGTAGTAATCATAAAATAAATCATATTTTAAAAATTTCTTTATCTTTTAAAATAAAGATTTTGGTCCAATCAAATCATAAATAATATTCCCAGGAAACATAAAAGCAAAGTAGTCAGTCATATAAATTTTTTTCCAAATTTATGAAGAAAGCTAAGTTAAATTTTCTCAATTTTGAAATTTTTCCCCCTAACCTTTTTTCTAATAAGGTTAGCTCTTAAGATATGTCAACAAATTGAATGTACATAGAGTTAAGTAAGCAGACGTCATCAACAACAAAAATAGTAGAAAACTTCATTGGAAAGATGCCCTCCCATTACCTCCTCCTTAGATCCTGTTATGTTTTTCATATTGCATTCCTGTGTCATAATCACATTTTCTGATAGTAATCACTTCCTCATATGAACTTAAATATATGATAAAATCATCATATCACAGTACTCTATGGAGATCCTAATTACCAAGAGTGTAATCTCATGAATGCCTTAGTAATTCACTGAACTAGATCTTAAAAATCCCCCATGGCGGTAGTGGTTTAGAGTATGCAGTGTGCTTACTCTAAATCAGGCTGTCCTAACTAATGAGTCCCTCATGATAGTCCCAATATGCACAACTTTAAACATTAAGGAATAAAGACACCCAGAAGGTTTGTAGTATGACAAAACTTGAGAGGAGGGAAAGTAGTCCCTGAAGAATGTTCTTTTTTTTCAAATGGTGGGGCACCAAAGCGTCTCCATGTTGCTAGCTATATCATTAACACTCATAAACATATGTTCTCCCCACCTGTTGTTCAGGGGTGAGCTAATATTCTGTGCCACATACTATGAAATTCACAGCCAATATTTTCAGGTAGCTTCTGTGTCTAGTGTAGTGTCTAAAAGTACAACAAAGATTCAGTGACAGTCCACGGAGTTCAAGTCTTTCAATATTAGCACCTGCTATACTATCCTATGCAGAGAAAGGACACAAGGTGATGGGAAGTCATTAAGCTGGAAAGCTCTAAGGGAAATGTGAGTGATGGAGACATCAAGGGAAGATGAAAGGGTAGAGAGTGGAAGTAGAAAACCAAAGAAAGAAGACTGTAATAAGTAAGATATGATAGGGTATGGACAGAATCAGTGACAATGGGCTGAAAAAAGTGGGAGCAGATTTGAATGAGTTTTTGGTGATAAAGCCAACACGTTTTCTGCCAGATAATATGTGGAAAAGTGTACTTTGATATAAATTTCTAAGTAAGGAAGAGGTTTTTAAAAGAGAAAGGAGTTTGTGGGAAAGGAAAGCTGGATTTTTGAGACAATTGATTTTGAGGTGCTTGGGGGACATTTGGGTAGAGCTACCGTGTAAAATCAGAAATGACTCTCCAGTAAGAGAGCCACTGATTGGAAGGCTTTAGGATTTATCCCTCCTCTTGTCTTCTTCTTCCATTCTCTTTCTGAGTTAGGACTTTCTTGCACTAGTCACATAGCTGAGATGATATCAGTTCTTCCTCTCCCATTGCACATTGAGGTAAGACACTCAGAAATGAAACACACCGTGAGGTTGGGAGCTGAAGAAGGGTGGCTATGGCCATGTCTCCAGTTTCCTTGGCATCAGATGTGTCCTCGCACTATTTTGAACAGCCCTCTTTCTCTTATAATAAAAGACTTGTTCTTGGTTATTCATCCTTACCCTTATCATTGCCATCATCATCATCATCATCATCATCATCATCATCATCATCATCTTTGTGACATTGATATTTTTTACTTTATACAGTGTCTAAGAGTTTAAAAACATTTTCACATGTTTTATTTATTTTGATCCTTATGGTAATCCTGTAGGGCAGGTTGGAGCAAATTTTGCTCCCATTTTTATTTATTTATTTTTAAAACATATTTTCATTGATTTCAGAGAGGAAGGGAAAGGGAGTGAGAGAGATAGAAACATCAATGATGAGAAAAAACATCATTAATGAGAAAGAATCATTGATTGGCTGCCTCCTGCACACCTCACACTGGGGATTGAGCCTGCAACCTGGGCATATGCCCTGACCAGGGATTGAATCATGACCTCCTGGTTCATAGGTTGATGCTCAACCACTGAGCCAGGCTGGCCAGGCTGCTCCCATTTTTAAAAATAAAGAAACTGGGTTTTTGGTAGCTGTACAATCACATGGATGCTCAGCAGGGAAGCAGGGCTTGGATCCATGTTTCTGAGCGCCCAACTGTGAGCTTTTCTCACTGCATCATGTTACTTTGTTAACTTGATAATCTCGTGACTTTTTGACTTATGATCTCATGGGGTAAAAATTTGAAAACAAAACCAATGGGAGTTCATCTGTCAAAGCAAGGCAAATACTAATAAGAACATTTTAAGAGACCTGCCCTTAGTTCACAAATTCACATTTCTATGCCCAGATGTTTCCTCTTGCCTACCATGCCCTCTTACCGCTAATTGGCCTGAAGGCTGAAGTCAGCAACTTTTCTTTACCCTCTCTGCCTGGATAGGGCAATAGAAAAATTTTTGAAAATCCTCAAAGAGGCATCCTATTGAAAAGGACATCCTATGAGAGGAAACACATTTTTTTTTTTTTTTTTTTTTTTTTAGCAAAGAAACAAAACTTTGGAGTTGGCACTGAGAGATATGACAAAAGTATCTATGTTTCTTTCCTGGTTCACAGGCCATAACTACTAACATTCCTTTGTTTGAATTTCACTCCTTAAGTTAGGGATACTGGTGACAAGGACTAGGGAAACTGGTTCTCCTATTACTTCTGCACTGAAAACTTTCCCCATGTGAGCACCTGTGTGCTCCCAGTTGAAATTATGGTCCCAAATATGTGTGATATGGTACTTTTTGAAGATAAGTACATCCTGCTTGCCCCAGAGATGGGTTTCATCTCATGTTGAACTGGGAAAAATCTGAGATCAATTTTGACCTTCAAAAGACCTAGAGCTATTTGACATTGAACATAACCTTCGCTCTCAGTGAGTCTTCCTTTCCTCATTCAGGGCTCACCAACCTCACTATGTTAGGCTTGGCTGGCCATTTCTGTCCTTTGTGACTAACTGCTCAGCTCAGCTGTTGTACCTCCAAGCAGTCATAGTTCAGATTTAAATGAATGAGGGTGGCTGTATTTTAATAAAACTTTATTTCTAAAAAGAGGTGGCAGGCTGGATTTGGTCCATGGAACATAACGTACTGCCCCTTTACAGGGAAAAATATTTACTTCACATGGTTGTTCTAAGCATTGCATTGACTAAGGAATGTAAAGTTTTTGATAAAAGATCTGCTGTCAAAAATTACAACTCATTTCTTCTGTCTTCCTTCCTAATTATTTTTGAATGAACACAGCAGGGGGGCCCTTATAAAATGGAACAATGTAGACGATACTTCATATCTGTAACAAGCATTTTTTGCAGTTGTTTCCTTTTCATTTTAATACTTTGGGAGAAAAAAAGGGACCTGAAGAAATTGAGTTATTAATCCAAGAAACTTATGAAGAAATTTGAGCTCTAGTCAGTGTCATTCCCTCCAACCCCCATTTAGTCTTTTAAAAATGCTAATTAAAAACAGTCCTTTTAGTGAAATTCAGAGCAGGTATATAGAGAAGTATGTGGTTAGGGCCAAAGGTCCAGGCAACAGCTCTGGGTCTTTATTTGAATAACAATAACAATGAAGACTCAGACACACAGTCATTTATTTTAAGCTTGACCTCTTGTGCCTGTATTTCATGTCCTTTTCTGCCCAAAGCCATGAGCAGTCTCTCTCTACCTGACCCTTCATTTCTCTGAGTCGGTGTATTGTTCTTTAGAGCTTGTCCTCTTGACCTCAGTTTTTCAATTATGTTTTTAGTGCTCTTACACATTTCATTTGTGTGTGTGTGTGTGTGTGTGTGTGTGTGTGTGTGTGTGTTTCCCCAAGTACCTTTATGGTACTGATGCAAAAGATGAAATACCATCATGCACTAAAATATGGTAAATTGGAGTAAATACACTAAGTTTGTAGTCAAATGATCCCAGTTCAAGGTCTGAGTTTTCACTGTTTATTTAAACAACCTTGAGCAGACTACTTGACCTAGATATAGCTCAGGTTTCTCATCTGGGAGTCAGGATAGGGACTGTGATTCTTCCTACTTCCCTGTGTGAATAAAACAGTGAAGGGGGAAATAAGGCATTTTGGGAGGCTAGCTATCTGAATCTGTGCCAGTAACCTGCATTCTGACACATATTCTTGCTTGCCGATATACTCCATTCTTATTTGTGATGCCTGTCCTACCTTGCAGAATCTGTTTCCCGGAATACTCCCATTTTACAGAGGCCATAAGCCACGAACCATATACAACCCCTGAGGGAGATGGCAGCGTGGGTGCCAGACAGGCCTCTGAGTGTAATCTTACTTCTCCCATCCCAACTCAGAGGGGCTGCAAAGCCCACATAAAGTCTGAAAGGCTGGCCCATATTTGGGGGACAAGGAAGCTAAGGTTATAAAGGGAAAGCTTCATCTATATTCATCACTCAGGATTTGGAGACTGATTCCCCTGAGTCACGGCACTAGTGCATCTGCAAATAACGGCTACTTTTCTGAATATCCTTTGAGTGCCTGGCTGATTAATTCTCCCTTGCTGCCTGGCAGCTTATCTGCAACAACAGGACACTGCGGGTAACTTGTTGCTCAACTATAACTATTATTAACATCACAATACTAGCCATAATTTAAATAGCACTTATTGTGGGTCAGAAAGTATATTAGGAATTATTCATAAAGTAATTAATCTCCATAACAAATGTATGAAGCAAATAGTTTTCTACTTATTTTACAGATGAAAACACTAGGAAGCCCAGTGGTGAGATAATATGACTAAGTCTCATAGTAAATGGATGAGCTGCCAATGAGACTCTAGAATTTTGGACTCCAACATTCTTTCTTTTAACTTGAAATAAACACAAAAAGTTTATATCTTCTTTATCAAACCAGAGAAGATCTAGGCATTCGGTGTTGGACTCACACAATACTTCACAGTTAAAATTTAAAATTAGTGCCATAAAAAACATTTTCTTTTTATCAGATTTTCTTCTTAAGAAATTAAATAAGTATATATACAAATAATTTACAAATAAATATTTTCAAGATCACAAAGACATGTTTTGGATCACAATTTTAAAATATAAGTTTATTATAAATGGTTAGGTGAAACAGAAAACATAAGTAAGAATATTGAAATTTGAATAATAAAATCCAAAAGTTAGAGATAATAGTGACAAGGCATGATAAAGATAAAGAGAAAAAACTTTCTCCCAAAGAATAAAGAATATATTTTTTAGGCATATTTATAAACTAGTGGCCTGGTGCATGAAATTTGTGCATAGGGGGATGTGGTGTCCCTCAGCCCAGCCTGCACCTTCTCCACTCTGGTATCCCTTTCATAATCCAGGACTGCTGGTTTCTAACTGCCCCCACTGCCAGCCTGATCACCCCAAACTGCCCCCTCTTCCAGCCTGATTGTCCCCAAAGCCCCCTCTCCCCCACCGGCCTGCTCGCCCCTAACCCCTGCCACCATGGCTTTGTCTGGAAGTATGTCCAGTCTCTCGAAAATGTCTCCTGGTCTAATTAGCATATTACCCTTTTATTAGTATAGATATTGGTCATAAGCTACACTATAAAGTAAGCTTCTTTTATGTTCTAAAGATAAAAATCTCATGAGTCATGTTTTCTACTCACAATAAAAATTAAATTAGAAAATAAAAGAAAAATAAAATATATTATTTAAAAATCTATTGAGATAAAAAAATCAATGAAAATTACAAAATATATTGATTATAATTACCATGCAAACACAGTATATCACACTCTTCAGTGTGCACCTGAAGTAATGGTATCAAAGAATAAGCATGCATCCTTAAGTGTACTGGAAAAGAAGAAAGAAGGAGAAGGAGAAGGAGAAGGAGAAGGAGAAGGAGGAGGAGGAGGAGGAGGAGGAGGAGGAGGAGGAGGAGGAGGAGGAGAAGGAGGAGAAGGAGGAGAAGGAGGAGGCAGAAGAAAAGCTGGAGTTCAGAGTTTCTCCAGAGTACAGAGAGCAACTCTTTCCATAGTCATAGGGGGAAATAGCAGAGTGCAAGGCATTGTGGTCACATTTGATGTTTGATGACCAGTAGTTGAGGGAGCTTCTTAGTGTTCCAAGAGTTGAACTGACCTTATTTCTGGGTATATTGTTGATAGCTCTGAACCCTTGTTTTTGTTTTGTTTTATTTTTTTAAAAGGCACTTCTGAAGGCAGGGAAACTAAGCAAACTGATGAATGTCACCAGGTAGATGTAGTGAAAGCAAACCCTCCCCAAAATGGGATGAGTGGGCTATGACTTAGTTGCTGATCCTGTCAAGAAGAAATAAGGCTTAAGTCAACATATTCTAAAAGTGGATATATTCCAAGATGTGGCGTATTCCTTCGACTTGAAATAAAATTTCTGGCTGGTCCTGCTTTCTCGAGAGGCAAACCATTTTGTCCTCTGATTAATTTATGGGTTGTCTCTCATGCCAAGGAGAAGCTCAGTGTGTCTGGAAAACAAGGCTGCCTGGATGAATTTGTCCAGCAATAAAATATAGTTACAATTTGTCTGGCATATAACTTAGAGATATTATGTCAATATACATAATAAGCATGTACGTTGTAGGTATCTTACATGGTTACTCTATGTCAAGCATGTCAAACTCATGGCCCATGGGCCACATGCAGCCCACAATGAATATTTTTGTGGCCCAGCCAATATAAGAAATGTTTTAATAAAAATTTCGTAACTTAATTTTTACAATATCCTGTTACACATAGTTATTAAAAACAAGCTACAATGTTCGATACTGAGTGATTACTATAATCGTGTTGCATTCATTTCCCTTATGCGCAGGCGCACCATTTCTCTCCAGGAACACTAGCAGTGAATATTTTAGCAGCCAATGGCCACATCGTTAGTCTTGTACTGACTTGTTTGGTGTGCGCAACAGGAAATGTTTCACTTTCAGAGAATAAGAAAAATAGGTTTATTTGCTTATTAATTTGTGCAGTTATTCAGTGTCTGGTAAGTTAATGTTCAAGAAAAAATATTAATTTTTATTAAAATGTTCTATTATTTTATGTTAATGATTACTCACTTATTTCAGTTCTTTGTATTCAGCATGCCTCTATGGAAATAAACCTACGTTTCTATGAAAATTGAAGCTTTTGTTTTTTTGTGGCCCACACAAACCTGAACATTGTTTATTTGGTCTGAGTTAGCCTTTGAGTTTGACATGCTGGTCCTATATGTATAAAGAAACAATGTCTTCAAATGTGTTCTTTCTCTTGAGAGCAGTGTCCACATCTTACTCATTGTACTGGCAAGAGCCTAGAATTTTTTGTCATTTTTCCTTCTGTATTTGTACCTTTCCTACACACTATATAATTGACTTCCAAGTGAACATCATGGATTCAAAGGAGGACCGCCTTACTTTAAATCAGAATGGTAATCCGAGCTTAGCACTTGATGTGGTAGGTTGCCAAGGAGAGTTCTATTCCAAAGCACTAGATACCTGTTCCTGGCAGTCCTATTATCTGAGAATCTTTGGCCCTAATTGTTGGACTTTTAGAATCCTCATTTCAGCAATCTTCAATTTTTGATGGCTTATGAAAATCCTTTGATTGCTGGACCTGTTTAAATACTTTCTGTGGCAACGGTATCATCTGAAAATTACACTGTAAGTGCTGAGCACTTCCATCCATCACAGCATGCATTGCTGGACACAACTCTGAGTCATTAAGCAAGTAATTGTGCTTTTAGATTGTGTTACACTTAACTTTTGTTCTGGGTCCTTTAGACACATCTTAACTTAATACATTACATTTCAAGTAATCTCCCAACCTCTTAGAGGATGAATGATATTCAAATATGTAAGAACAGGTCTGCAAGGGCGAAATGCAGACATTTACAAAAATGCAAACTTGAGAACAGACGTCCTGTTTGTGCAGGGAGTGTCGATTTGCTGAGATGCATACGCATTGTGAAAAGAGATTAGCGGTGTTTGTTGATAATGTCCATGGTAATTTGGCATCTGCATATTTTTCTAGTTAAAGAAATAATCCTAGAGTGCTAATTTACTCTAATGTCATAGACACCACTTGGCTTCAGGAAAACAGAAAACTGAGCTAAGGTCTATTGCTTATTTCTGGGGTGTAATGTACAGCATTCAGCGGCAATGTTCACTGAAGTTTACAAAAATAATTCAAACAAATATAAAGAATGAGCCCTTGGCCAGAGCTCTTGCCCCCAAAAGGCAATTTCACTTGAATTACAAATGATATCCATATGAATTTTCTATCAACATTTGGAAAAACACTCAGCCTTTTCTTTGTCTTCTATAACACTTGTCCATTTGATTTGTATTCTATCATTCCCTAAATCAAAACCTTTTTCAATTATTTGTTTATAAATCTTTCTCTCCCACTAGAAAGATGTGAGGACGGCAAGTATATCACATTTTTTTCTAAATACTTAGGATCTAGTCTAATGGCATTTAAGCATTATGTTAATAATATATGTGTTGAATTAATTGGATTGCTTTCTCTTTCATAAAGGTCAAATAATAATTCAACTTTTTATTTTCTTTTTCTGCAGGTTGCAAAGCATATCAATTCATTTACCACAAAAATGGCATTTGATTATATAGCATTGTCCTTTAGTTCTTTTACTAATTATTCAATTGATTAGTCTGTGGATGAAAGGGGCCACATGCTAACCTGACAAGCTCAGGGAAGGCCTACATAGCAGTTTTTCAAACTCAGAGACCTAAAGTAATCACAAAAGATGGTCTGAAATTAAACTTGAACCCAAATCAGTTATGGTGGATAGTTACATATTAGGTCAGTATTTTCACTGACAAGGTCAACCTTTACCTTAACTGAGCCAATTTGTCTTTTTGCATCTATAATAACACTAGAGGCCCTGTGCATGAACTCTGTGCATGAGGGGAGTCCCTCTACAATCTAGGACCCCTTGGGGAATGTCCGACTGCCGGTTTAGGACCGATCCCATAGGCAGTTGGACATCCCTCTCACAATCCTGGAAAACTGGCTCCTAATTGCTCACCTGCCTGCCTGCCTGCCTGCCCCTAACCTCCCCCCTGACAGCCTGATCATCCCTCACTGTCTCTGCATGCCAGCCTGGTTGCCCCTAACTGCCCACTGCTGCTGGCCAGGTTGTCCCCAACTTCCCCCTTCCTGCTGGCCTCGTTGCTCCTAACTGCCCTCCCTGACGGCCTGATCACCCCCAACTGCCCCCCTCTGCTGGTCTGGTTGCCCCCAACTGCCCCCCCCCACCGGCCTAGTCTCCCCTCACTTCCCCCATGCCAGCCTAATCGCCCCCAACTGCCATCCCTGCTGGCCTGGTCGCCCCTAACTTCACCTCCTGCCAGCCTGGTTGCCCCTCATCTGTTGGCCTGGTCACCCCATGCAGCCTGCTGTTCAGTCATTTGGTCATCCCTCACTAACACCCCTGCCAGCCTGGTAGCCCCATGCAGCTTGCTGTTCAGTTGTTTGGTCATCCCTCACTAACACCCCTGCCTGCCTAATTGTAGGCAGCCATCTTGTGAGGGTGTGATTGCTAATTTGCATATTACCTCTTTATTATACAGGACTAGAGGCCCGGTGCACAAAAATTTGTGCACTCGGGGGGGAGGGGGGGTCCCTTAGCCCGGCCTATGCCCTCTCACAGTCTGGGACCCCTTGGGAGATAACGACCTGCTGGCTTAGGCCTGCTCCCAGGTGGCAGAGGGCAGGCCCAATCCCTAGGTGCAGCCCCAGGTCAGGCTCAGAGCAGGGCCGATTGGGGAGTTGGGGCACTGCCCCCTGTCATGCACAGAGCAGAGCGGATCGGGAGGTTGTGATGCCACCCTCAGTCACGCTCAGGGTAGGGCAGATTGAGGGGTTGGGGCACCGCCCCCTGTCACACTCAAGGCAGGGTCGATGGGGAGGTTGCAGCACCACCCCCTGTCACACACAGAGCAGGGCCAATCAGGGGATTGGGGCACTGCCCCCTGTCATGCACAGAGCAGGGCCCATCAGGGGTTTGGGGAGCTTCCCCCTGTCATGCACACAGAAGGGTGGATCAGGGGGTTGTGGCGCCGCCCTCTATCACCCACAGAGCAGGGCCAATCAGGGGGTTGGGGTGCCGCCACTGTCACACTCAGGGCAGGGCTGATGGGGAGGTTATGGCTGTACCCCATCACACAAAGAGCAGGGCCCGTGGGGGGTGGGGTTGGGGCGCCTTACCCTGTCACACACAGAGCCACGGGGTGATCAGGGGGTCGGGGAGCTCCACCCTATCAGGCACAGAGCAGGGTTGATCAGGGGGTTGGGGCGCCTTCCCCCGTCATGAACAGAGCAGGGCAGATAAGGAGGTTGTGGCCCCACCCCCTGTCACACACAGAGCCGCAGGGCAATCAGGGGGTTGGGGCGCTGCCCCCTTTCACACTGATCCCCGTGCAGGGAGGCCTCTCAGCTCCGCTGATCCCGATGCTGGGAGGCATATTACCCTTTTACTATATAGGATAGAGGCCTGGTGCACGGGCGGGGGCCGGCTGGTTTGCCCTGAAGGGTGTCCTGGATCAGGGTGGGGGTCCCCACTGGGGTGCCTGGCCAGCCTGGATGAGGGGATGATGGCTGTTTGCAGCTGGTCACACACCCTTCAGGGTGGGGGTCCCCACTGGGGTGCCTGGCCAGCCTGGGTGAGGGGCTGAGGGCTGTTTTCAGGCTGGTGGGTGACTGAAGCTCCCAACTGCTCATTTTTTTCTTTTTTTTTTATTCTGGGCCAGCTTTAGCTCTGGCTCCAGCTTTGAGGCCTCTGCTGCTGAAAGCAGGTATCTGGTTTGTTTGGGTTCTATAATCAAAACACTGTATCAACTCCAGCTCTGAGATCCCGGCTAGCTGAAAGCAGGTTTCTGGGGTTTTGTTTAGCTTTCATATTTGTAAGAATGTTTCAAACTGCAAGCTCTGAGGCAGGCAGTGGCAGGTGGGGAACGTTAGAGTCCTCCGTCACTGAAGCAAGCAAGCCTCATGTTAACTTCAAGCTGCCTGGCTGCCGGCCGCCATCTTGGCTGGCAGTTAATTTGCATATCTCGCTGATTAGCCAATGAGAAGGGTAGCGGTAGTACGCTAATTACCATGTTTCTCTTTTATTAGATAGGATACCCTTGAAATGTCAGGGTAACTTGTAACTACCATTTTTCTGGACCTCTTGAGCACAACCTAATGTACCTGGGCACCAGGACAGATACGACAAATTCCTTCATTGTTATCATGTTCATTGTTCCTGTACTCTGCACCCACCTAAGTATCTGGTATATGTCTATCATTTTGCTCTTTATCCAGTCCCAGAGATTTCCCTCCCCCCACCCCCCCAACCCCCCACTTTGCTTTCTCCCACCTCTCTGGTCTATCACCAGTAGATTTTATGTAACCCACCCAAGTCCCTTCCTTTGATTGCAATGTATAAATATAAATGTAACCTGCCATTCTCCGGAGCATTATCCCAATCCATTGAGATTCTGCTTCCTGGCTATTGTGGACAGATTGGCTCAAATAAACTCACAAGAATTTTATGTTAAAAATTCATTCATTCATTTATCTAATTATCAAATATTTCAATGTTTTAATTTTAATAATAGGTGATGCATCTGTCATATAATTTTTTATTTATCCTAAATTCCTAGTCCTGTGCTAAGTACTTACACTAATGATGTAAATTTGGGCAAGGTATTTAATAGCCTCTTGCCTCAGTTTACACTGTTATTAAATGGAAATTCAATAGCATATTGTATTTATGCTGAAAATTAAATGAGTCCTGTAGGTAAAGTGTAGCCACAGAACAAATACTATGTAATTTGTTTGTTGTTATATTAGCTGACCAATAAAATCATGCTAACATGCCTGAGAACACACCTCCTGGCAGGAGAAAAAAAGCAATTCAATTAATTTTTTAAAAAGGTTTTATCTAATTTCATAAAAGGCATTTTTATAATAATCAGAAAAGAATTCAAAAGATAAAAACTATATAAATCAAGGTGATTTATTTATTTATTTTGTTGTTGTTCCTTGCCTGAGGATATTTTTCCATTGATTTTTAGGGAGAATGAAAGAGAGAGGGAAAGATAGAGAGAAACATCGATGTGAGAGAAACACATTGATTGGTTGCCTCCTGCACATGCCCTGACCAGGGCCCGGCCCAGAAGAGCCTGCAACCAAGGTATGTACCCGTGACCAGAGTCAAACCCGGGACCCTTTGGTCCACAAGTCGACACTCTATTCACTGTGCTAAACTGGTCTCAGGTGATATATTTAAACAGTCCTGAGTAATAAATTAATGAACAAATTATTTAAATAACTTATCTATTTTGCTTAAATGTACCATATAAAGTAGGTTGTCTGTGAATATGTTTAGTGAATATATTAGAATATGTTGACTGAAATATTTAACTCTGAAACATTTAAGTCATTATTTTTTAGACTTTTCTTCTATTTTATGTTTTGGGTAGGTTTGTTTACCTGAATTTCACAACTCATAACCACAGGTGTTTTTTAGTACCTTTAAATTATTCTACAATAACCAAAATAAACAGTGAAGTTTCAGATGTATTCATTTGAGTCATAGACATAATTTTGGACTTTCCTTATTACTTTATATATTTTTTCAATTAATTTAGTTCCTATCTTTAAAATATCTAACTATAATATAGTTGGCAAAATATAGAGCTAGCAGGGAGTTTGAAAGTCCAGTCTCACGTCCTAGGTCTGTGACTTCCTCACAGTGTTGACTTTGAGAAGTCATATGAGTTCTCTGGATCCTAGTGTTCTCATTTGAAAAACCGATGTGCAGAAAAAATAGAAAATGTGCCTCACAGTGTTCGGTACAGTCAGTGCTCTTTGAAGATTACTTCCATCACCCTGAGACTTTCCTTCTTAGAGCTGTAATTTATCCATTCAAAGTAGAACAATGATTTTTTTTGTTATTTTTATTGAACATTCCAGCATTTATTTTCTCATAGAATCTTTATAATCAGTGTCATTGGCAGCTGCACTTTATTAAAATTAAAAGCATGTAAATTGCTTGAAAAACAACTCATTATATGTTCCTTGTGGCACTCCAATCATCATCGCCAAGGCCCTGCAACCCGATCATACATATTTTTCTCGAGTATCTCTATTTTTCAGGAACTTTCTTTCTGTAGAGTGTGTATTTTAATTCTATTCATCTCTGCTAAAATCTAAAACTATTCTCCCTTAGTTTCTGTCCGCCAGCTCCACCCTGACTCTTCAAGTATCCACATAAAAAGTCTGATATCTCTTCCAACATCAGTCTTCCTACATCCTCTGGCCTGCTGACCCCCTTCATCTCTTTACCTCTCAGGGGAAGCCTATTGTTTTGCTCGAAGGTTTGGAGCTAGTTATTTACTACCATTGGACTCCCAGTTTATTCAGCTAAAAGTACAGAAAAGTCTATCTACTTTTATTGATAGTGATGAATAAATAAAATAATATATACTATTTAACATATATGAGCAACTATAGCATGTCAGACATTAGTCTTGAAATCAGGGATAAAACAATAAACTTAATACACAAATGTCCTGCTTCATGAATTTACTTTCTTATAGGAAGGCAGAGAATACAAAACCTACAGCATGGTATAAAAAAAATAAGCAAAATAGCCCTGGCTGCTTTTGCTCAGTGGATAGAGTGTCTGCTTGTGTACTGAAGGTTCCCAGGTCCGATTCCGGTCAAAGGCACATGCTCAGGTTGCAGGCTTGATCCCCGGTAGGGGGCGTGCAGGAGGCAGCCGATCAATGATTCTCTGTCACCATTGATATTTCTATCTCCTACTCTTTTCCTCTCTGAAATCAATAAAAATTTATTTAAAAAAAATAAGCAAAATAGATAACAGGTCAGTAGGTAGTGACAAGTACTAAGAAGTAAAACAGAGTAGTAGGCTAAATCAAACCTTGGGACAAAGGGTGTTACAATTTAGGTAGGATATTCGGGGAAGACTTAAGAGACAAGTAATATTTGAAGAGATCTAGAGGACTGGGAATGAGCTAGATGGATTTTGGGAGAAAGAAAATTTTAGGCAATTGGAATGGCAAGCATGGAGACCTTGAGGTAGGATCTTGGCAACATCACCTCTCCTTAGTGAAAGTCAATAAATATTGATATATATTTTCCTCTACAATGTGTTAAATTTAACCCAGTGGCCCAGTGGTCACAAAACTTCCATTAATCATGCTTAATTATTAAATCTAGGTCATGATTCCCAAAACATTTTGCTATGTATTTTCTTTATTTTTAATAATTTATACATATACTAGAGGCCCGGTGCATGAAATACGTGTGGGGGGCGGGAGGGGGGGGTGTCTCCTCAGCCCGGCCTGCACCCTCTCCAATCTTGGACCCCTTGGGGGATGTCCCCCTGTGGGATTGGGCCTAAACCGGCAGTTGGATATCCCTCTCACAATCCAGGACTGCTGGCTCCTAACCACTCACCTGTCAGCCTGCCTGATTGCCCCTAACTGCTTTTGCCTACCAGCCTGATTGCACCCCAACTGCCTCTCCTGCTGGCCTGGCCACCCCCAGCTGCCCTCCCCTGCCGGCCACCTTATGGTGGCCATTTTGTGATGACATTTTGTGTGATGCTACCGGGGCTTTTATTATATAGGATACTATTTTGCCAATATATTATATAAGCTCTACAATAAAACCAAAACAAAATAGACATAAACATGATGGAAAACAAATATATAAATGGGAATTATAATATTTTCTTCTATACTCAGAAATATCTTCTGATATTCTCTAAATCAGCGGTTCTCAACCTGTGGGTTGTGACCCCTTTGGCAGTCGAACGACCCTTTCACAGGGGTCGCCTAAGACCATCCTGCATATCAGATATTTACATTATGATTCATCACAGTAGCAACATTACAGTTATGAAGTAGCAATGAAAACAATTTTATGGTTGGGTCACAACATGAGGAATTGTATTTAAAGGGCCAGAAGGTTGAGAATCACTGCTCTAAATGTAAAATTATAGCCCCTTGGATATAGTAAAAATATTTTACTACCTTTATATTTTTCCAACTTTTCATTTTTATAAACTCTTTTTACATGTTTTATTTTCTTAAAGTTTTTCAGAATTAACCATTAGAAATAGAGTAACTGAAATTTTAGCAGAGATTTCCCAGGGTAAATTTTTCCATTCTTTACTTTTTCCCCTGAAACATAAATACACCACTATGTAAAGAGTGAATGTTAACTTCAAATCAGAATTTGTGAATTAGACAATTAACACATCAAACATGCCTCCTGTTTATTGAATTCCATGTGCATGAGCAATGAGTGGTACAAAAGGGACTTGCTTTCTCTTTATGATCCTGGGGAATAGAATTAGAGGCAAACTTTATATTTCTCTAGCCAGATTACTTGATGGCGGGTATTTTGAACTCTCATATTTCAGAGAGAGGAACAAACTAAGAAGGAGCCTAATTTTACCTAAGGTCACCTTTTGAATCAGTAATAAAATGCAGATATGTGAGTGACTGGTTGGAGGTTTAGCTCCTAAAAGAAATAGTTTAATGGAAGATACTGTAGAAGAAAGTTAGAAGACTTTAAAGGAGTGATTTCTGATTATCCTGATATTAGACAAATAGAAGAACTTTGCTCAGAAAATTAGTAACATTCTATGAATTAGAAAAAAAGCAGTAAAACTGAGATTTGGCATATTTATATTTTAATTCTAGCACTATTTCATGCTGAAATTACATGTTTTCACTTGTAATTTTGAACCACAATCTCCATGACTTTTAAAAAATGCAACTTTTCTAATTTCTTTGTTTGGTTTTGAGATTCCTAAATTTTAGTTGAGCTTCCCTTTTACAACATTTCCTAGTGCAAGCATGGGATCTGAGATGGTTTTGGAATTCTTTGTGTTCTCTTCTCGAAGTCGATCCAGTAAAAGTAGTCCCTTGAATCTTTTGGGGGAGAAGGAACAGGTAGGTTATCATCATAACCTTAGTGTCAAAGGAAATTTTGATCCTATGTTAAGTGCTGATGTTTTTGGTGTTAACTGCTGAGCACTAAGAAGTTCTGTTCTCTCTGCCAGAGGCTATTAATGTCAAGTTCTTGCCAGCCTGCCTGATGTTGAGAAGCTTATGTAAGGGGGTAACCCTAGTGCTTCCATATCCAAACCAAATCTGCTAAATCTGCTATTTAAAGTGAGGGGATGTGCCCATCCTGTATGGCTCATTGGTTAAGCATCAATCTGGGAACCAGGAGGTCATGGTTTGATTCCTACTCAGGCCACATGCCCAGGTTGTGGGCTTGATCCCCATTGTGGGGCGTGCAGGACACCGCCAGTTTTCGATTCTGTCTCTTTATTGCTGTTTTTATCTCCCTCTCCCTCTCCCTTCCTCTCTGAAATCAATAAAAAAGATGTATTAAAATAAAATAAAGTTAGGTGATATGGTAAAGACACTTCTCAAAAAATGTTCTACCCAACAGTGAAATGATGTTTGTCATAATGAGCTGAGGTGAGGTAATCACCTGGGCCCAGCTGCCCATCTCCCTGACCTCAAGGCAAGAGGCTTTTAGAAGTGCTGTAAGAACAGCCCCAGGCTGAACTTAGATTGACCTGACTTGGAACCCATCCCCTAAAGCAATCACTCTGGCGGTGCAGACGATGTTACATGACAGTCTAGACCAGCATGGAACTACCAGGACTCAGTGATGAAAAAAAAAAAAAAATGGGTGTGAAGCCACGCAAATCAACCATTAATACAGCTTAACCTGGTTATGTTTCCTGATATTTCAAATAAGTGAACCAATTGCTTAATTCAACATGCAAATCTAGCTCCATTGCTTACAAATAAAATTATGGCAGAGGCCTGAAGGCTTATCTCGTCTCATCTTCAACACAAATCTCTGTTTTAATCATTGTAAATCGTTTCTACCTTCGTTGTGTCTCATGCTTTATCATCCCTGCTTGTGCTAAAACCTTTTTCTTCCTGAAACCCCTATTATGCCTATCCTACATCCTTCTCCACCTACATCCCCAGACTTACTCCACAAAAAAAAGATTTAAAACAAATAAATTTTAAACACAAAACAGATACAAGCGCACACCCACACCCACACCCACACCCCCCCCACACACACACACACACAAACTGTCACATCTCTCTGGTTGTTATTATTTCCCCTAATATCAGAATAAATAATTCTTTCCTGAGCTCCCCCGCACCCCAAAATTCCCTCTCTGATTACACTAACCACATCATAAAGTATATTTTCTTGCCTGGCCCTACTAGATTAGTGCATAAATCATAGATTTTTTAATTAGAAATGGTAGAATTCAAACTTGAAGTGTCTTATTAGAACCGGAAAACAATTGGGAGGACCCAGGAACTCCAGACCTTCCAGAGGCCTCTCTGTGTATCTCTGGTCTCTGCTGGGTTTGCATGTCTGTCTCATGCTCTCCTTTGTCAGATTCGCTGAGATGTATAAGAGTTGCTAATTCCCACACCAAATGCCCTGCAGCTATCACTACTGATTCCCTGTCCTTGGTTCCACTTAGAAAATCCCTGAGAGGTCTTTTGAGAATGGTCAGTGGGGTGTGGATCATATTAAAAGGACATGGCTATTGAAAATTCTACACCATGCATTTGAGACAGTAGCGGGCACATGATATGCACTCAGTATAGGAATGAATTCAAAAGGGACATCATCACACTGATACAATCTTGGGCTTAAACAATGGAAAACGTTTCCCATTCCCAGCTCATCCAATAGTTCCCAGTCAGTGTATCAGCTCAGTGCTCCTTTGGAGAGCCCTTAGGAGCAACTGACTTTTCCAGACTTCAGCTCCTTGAACTTTTCATCCTTATAAAAAAGGTATTTATATGATGGGTATGTGGGCTAAAGGCACAATTTCAGATTAATAACCCAAAGCTTTCTAACGGGATCATACTATAGTTATTTTTTTTTCAAAGCTGTATTTTTTGTTTCTGATATTTTTCTCTACAGTCAACAAAAGGTTGAAGAAATCAAAGGCCAGCTTGGATATAGAAACACAACTCTACTGCAGGGCAAAAAAACTAATTCTTGTCACAATATTCATGAGTGGTTATTAATTATGGAGATTTGCAATGCTTTTTATCTAAATGATCTTGGCCATGAAATTAAAGAAAACACAAATTACTTTCCATTAACGGTAAGATAGCACAAATAAAAGACTAAGTTTGAAATAATTAGGACAGGTTTCACATGTTTGCCCTGCACTCAACTTGTGACATTTCCATTTATTTGTTGAACTTCTGTGATGCCATGTTCCCATTCATACAATGAGCGTTTTAATATTTTTCCTACCTGAGTCAAAGGAATGGCATGAGAACAACATTCATTTTATTCAGTCTTAACGCTTCTATAAACATAGTCTGGATCTCTCATGTTAAAATTATTTTTATTTTTTGCTCATCCTCAAGCAAAGGTGGTTCCAAAACCTCTTTATGGGAGGAGCTCAGAGAGGAGGCATGCTGTTGGACCAAGAGAGAGGGAACTTGCCCTGAAGCTCTATTTGTATATCAAGCACATTGTTGTAACTCAGAGTGGGAGTTAGGGATAAAAATATAGCAAAGTGCTGTAATCATTTCTCTACTAAGTCTACTCATAATTAAGGAATTTTCAGTTCCTTTTATCAAAGTATAAGTACATCAAAGGAAGTTTTGGGGCGAACTAAAGGAGATTTGAGGGGCATGGCTAAAGCCCCAAAGCCTTTTTCAGGACCACAGACCCCTTTTCCCTGCAGCTACTGCTCCAAATTGCTGGGCTCTATCCCTACAAAACTTCTGGAAAGAGTTGTTATATTTCTGATCCTCATTTTTTTTTCACTTCAGAACAATTATGCCTTTTCTAATGTAAGTATCTTGTTACCTTATCAGTTTCATGAAACAGATGACCTTTGAGACAGACCTTGAAGGAAAGGTGAAATTTATCTTGGAATAGAAGTGGGATTGGGCCCACCAGAGAGTGCTGTTTGTGGATGTAAAACCACCTAATCTGGATTCTCTGACAGGGATAGAGAACAAGGTTGATATATATATTCTATAGACACCATGATTGGGTATGAAATACAACAGGGATGACAAATATCTTGTCATTATGAATAACAACACTTTTTGAGACTAATCATATACCAGCCACATTTCTAAGGACTTTACATTTATTTACTGTTTGCTAACTATTGGAGCAACCTTAGGACATAGGGATACATCTGTTATCTCCATTTTACACATGAGGAAACTGAGGAGTGGAGTAATTATTTAACTTGGATAAGGACTTGCAGCTCAGAAGAGGCAGAGCCAGGACTTCAGCCCTGGTACTCTGGCTTCCGAATCTATAGTCTTACCACTTGTAATTACAAATGTGAAGCTAAAATGATGCTTTTTATATATGATAAACCAAACAAAAAGAATAAAGGCTTAATGATGGTAGGAAACTCATTGGATGACACTCTAGTCCAGAGATTCTCAAGTTTCCTAAGGCCACGACCCTTTAATACAGTTCCTCGTTATGGTGACCCCCAATTTCACTGTTACAAATTGAACATAATTAAAGCATAGTGATTAATCACAAAAACAATATGTAATTATATATGTGTTTTCCAAAGGTCTTAGGCGGCCCCTGTGAAAGGTCATTCGACCCCCAGAGGGGTCGCGACCCACAGGTTGAGAACCACTGCTCTAGTCTGTATCGAAGCTTAGACTAGACTCTACAAGACTAAAGGCCCGGGGCTTCTTCTGCTACATGGAGAGGTTGTGTCGGTATTGTTATAGTAAAAAAAAAAAAAGGGGGGGGGAATAATATTGACAGAATTAAGAAAAATATGTTTACGCTACAAGAGGTGAGAGTGTTGCTTTCTTTGGTATTGATCAGACCAGAGAGAGAGGTGCCAAGATTTAGTTTTGCTTGTTTCACTCTCAAAATACATCACCTGGAGCCTGAGAATAATGTGTTCAAAGGCTTGGGCGAACAGAAAGGCATTGTGATGAGGATGGCTCAGGCAGCTCCATGCTTTTTTAGTGAGTATGGTGCATGACGTTGTACAGTCACAAAGACATCCTGCCATGAACACCCTCATGGGAACTGGCTTTACTTCCTCCAGGACTTGAGCTACAGTGAAACATATATAGGGATTTTTTTTAATTTTTGAGAGTACATTTATTAAAGTTGGGGACAGTGAAACAAGGAAGGGCTTAAGGTAGAAGCAGCAATAGGAGAGTAGGTGGTGCTTTGCTTTGGCTCCCTAGAAACCTTATAGGAAAGAATTCAGCCAGCCAGCAGGGCTGCTGTTCACTCGCTAAAACATTAGAGAAATGGGGGCCTTGGAGACAGGTTCAGAGGGCAAACCAGGGACTAGCTGGTGCTGTCCACTACTCCCCTGTTTTTGAGTTTTTTATAGTTTAAGAGAGAAAAGTAAAGATGCATGCCTGAGAGGGAAGACAGGTGTGGACATGTGCCAAAGAAAGCCCAAACATATAGAAAATATTGATGAAATGGACTCGGGGTTTATTTCTCACTGAAAGGCAGATTGAGTTGATGTCAAACATAGAAATTAAATTAATTCAGTTTCGTTCCCAGCATTGCTTCAATTGAGCCTGACACATAGGGACAATTGATGCTGACTCAGCTGTTTCCAGACGGAAAGAGCACATCCCACACCATGCTGGCCTAATGCCAACCCAGCCTCTCTCCTTACTGCCCCATCAATAAAGGACATCTATTACAGATGACAAGGCTCCACTCACTTTGGGCCCTTTTCCTTCCCTGAAAGTTTCTGAAATCCCCCCTTTATCTATGAAGATTAGTACTGAAGAAAAAATTCTCAAAAATAAACTAGGTAATCATTAGATGGAAGCAAAATTCACCTTTATTAAGGACACATCATAGACTGGAGGATGTATTTCATCTGTCCAGGCAGGCAGGCATTTCTTACTGTTGGCCTCCTCCTTGCATTACAAACACTTACTCCATCTACAGGTGTTACTAGACCCCCTATGAGCCTCTGTTCTCAGAAGAGAAAACTATATAATGTAAGATAAAAGAACAGAAGAGAACTCAGAGTGTTCCAAAAAGAAGTTGTGCCAAGTATGTATAGTTTATTTATTTATTCCAAATGACTCCCAGATTAGTCATTAACTTCTCCATCATGCAGTGAGCAACGGACCAGAGAGAAGCTGGTAGTGTTCCACTGACTGGTCTCACTTAGAAAGGAAGGATACATGAGGAACCGGGGTGAGGCGGGGAGTGCTTCCCTTCACCTCCTCCCTCCACATTGTGTCCTCTTAGTACTGCATTCTCCCTGCCCAGGGAGGAGAGCAACCCTTTAAGCAGCCGGTTCTTCCTTCACCCCAAAGGGGCCCCTCTCCCACTGCTGACACTGCTCCTTGAGAGTCCCTTCAGGAGTAGCTATGAGTGATCCTTTCTTCCCTGATCCCCCACCCAAAGACTCTGAAATGGGTTGGAAGAGCACATTAGTTAAATCAACTCCAAGCCTGAAATTTTAATCTCTAATTGATTTTCCCCATCCACATTTTCTTCCCCAACACATTGCCCAACAAAACCTGTTATGAAATCTGTTTTGAGCTTGACTGATACCATAATTATACTCCAATAACAACATATCAATAGAGAGATGGCCCAGATTTGAATATAAACACTCTGTTACTATAACATTGTCTGGGAATCATTAAAATGAGGAGATTAAATTCTTTTGTAAGTTGAAGTTTAAATATATAAATTTCCATGGAATTAGGTCCAAAATCAAATTTTCTTAGGCTTTTGAGTTAAAATTCCAAAAATTGCAAAGTTTTCCCCTTTTGGTTTTAGTCCATGTAGGCTCGGTTGGAAGGATTCTCATTGTGGGTATAGAGACAGTGCTCCTTTAGCATTTGAAGATGGGGTTCTTTTTCATTGAAAGGAATCTATTTCCTCCTTCATGGCCTCAGAATGGTATTTGTTTAACATCCAGTCTCTGATGTCCCTCAGTATTTTAAAGATTCTCAGGAGTTACTATGAAAAGCAAGATAACACAGCATTGGCATCGTATCCCCAAAACTGAAGCAATTCTGTTCCTAAAACAGTTATCTCAGATGAAAGTATTTCACAGCCAATCCTTTGTGTTGCCAAAGACCACAGCAGAGAATTATTATTATACTGAAAAAAAAATGATGGCTATCTTGGTTGGGACCTTGCTGGGATACATGGCAATTTATGCCAATTTTCTGATATCTAAGACTTGGAATTTAAACTCAGATGGGAAACTCTCTCAGCAAGAGGCTAATCTGGGCACTATTTACTATATCAATAAAATCCACTTAGGAAAACTGCCTGGTATGCCTGACTGGTACTTTTCTTGCTTTCCCACATTGGTACTGAGCATCATGATCCAGGCAAATAGTGCTTTGTTGAATGGGGGTCTCTAGAACTAACATGGAAGCCACCACACTCTCTATGAGAAGGCATTTCAGTCCTAATATTAAAGCTATTCCTCTTTCACTGATACTTTTTAATTTTTAAGACAAAAATTATTACTTCTTAGGATTTCTTCCCTTAGAAGTAAGCAATACAGAGTTGGCCGGATACCAGATGGTGGAGAGACTGGGAGGTGACTGGCTTGATGCTGATACCATGGAACAGCTAGTTCTAGCCCTGGAATATCTGCCCCTGCCCTTGGCCTTAAATCCTTATTGCACTTGGACGCAAGCATTCATGTCTCTTACCTCAGGCTGGTGTCAATCGCTTAAAGCCAGAATGTCCATTGTGCTCTGCAATACATCGAAATTGGCTCCCTTTCAGGCCAAATACAGCATATATTCTCCAGCCACCAATGCCTTAAAGTTCTCTAGTTCCGTGGTCGGCAAACTGTGGCTTATGAGCCACATGCAGCTTTTTGACCCCTTTAGTGTGGCTCTTCCTAAGCCTTAGGAGGACCCTAATTAAGTTAATAACAATGTACCTACCTATATAGTTTAAGTTTAAAAAATTTGGCTCTCAAAAGAAATTTCAATCGTACTGTTGATATTTGGCTCTGTTGACTAATGAGTTTGGTGACCACTGCTCTAGTTGATGAACTAGTGTGGACAATAAAATTCTTTCAGTGTTCACTTTTTACCAAAGCTTCTGAGGAAAGCCCCTATGAGACATGGTTCATTCTCTTCACACATATAAACTAAGTAAAAGACAAGGTCAATGTGCTGGAACCTGCACTCTGAGGTAGTCCACGAATTTGTCAGGGTTTGGGAAGACCTCAGGACATTTGTTGGGGCATTCTTTTAGATAAACCATGCAGCGTTATAGTCTCTGTCACCATAAGCTATAGTAACCTGCTAAGGTCAAACTACTGCAAAGGGTCAAAGGATCATAGCCTCTTACTCAAGCCACACAGTCATAAAGTTAATTTTACAACTGAACAATCAGTTGCATTGTGCAATGCAGGTTGCAACTCACTAACATCATCTTTTCAAAGTATGCTCAAAGCCCAGGACATTCCATGCATAAATTCTCTTGCCAAATTTTCTACCTTGCTTATTTGTCAAGGTCCACAGTTCTCACATGAGATTTACTTGAAAAGAGCTAAATAAACAATATTCTTCTTTGCTATGACCTGGGTCATGAACTAACTGAGAAATAGTGAATAGGAGCCAAATGATTCCTTATATTAATAATAAAAAGTAGGGGAGGGCAAGATTTTCATATGTGGGAAAACATGGGAATTAGCCACACAGACTGCTCCAACTGTAGGTTACCCTATATGCATGCAGACTCCATGAAAGTCACAGCATGAAGAGACAAGAAAAGTGGTGTTTTCTGGGGTGAACTCTTTCCCAAGAGGATAAAAAGAGAGCAAAACATGCTCTCATAATATGACTCACTATTATTATTAGACTAGTGGCCCAGTGCATGAAATTCATGCATGGGGGGGGGGGTGTCCCTCAGCCTGGCCTGCACCCTCTCCAATCTGGGACCCCTTGGGGGATGTCTGACTGCCGGTTTAAACCAGCAGTTGGATATACTTCTCACAATCCGGGACTGCTGGCTACTAACCACTTGCCTACCTGCCTGCCAGCCTAATTGCCCCTAACTGCTTCTGCCTGCCAGCCTGATCACCCCCTAGCTGCTCCCCTGCCAGCCTGATTGACATCTAACTGCTCCCCTGCTGGCTTGATCACCCCCAACTGCCCTCCCCTGCTGGCCCAATCTCCCCCAACTGCCCTCCCCTACCAGCCTGATTGTCCACAACTGCCCTCCCCTGCCAGCCTGATCGCCCCCAACTGCCCTCCCCTGCCATGACCCGCCTACTCCATGTGAGTAGGTGGAGACGCTGGGACTAGCCTCCTCCACACCGCACGGAGCTGCAGGACCCCCCAGGCCTCACTATGCAGAGCGGCTGATGGGCTCTGCATCTGCTGTGGGCATGGCCATTTGTGGAGGCCATCTTGTGGTGGCCATCTTGTGATGACATCACACACGAGGGCCACCTAGGCTTTTATTAATATAGATTGTTATTATTATGACTAGGGGCCCGGTGCACGAAATTCGTGCACTGGGTGGCGGGGGAGAGTGTCCCTCAGCCCAGCCTGCCCCCTCTCACATACTGGGAGCCCTCAGGCGTTGACCCCCATCACCCTCCAATCGCAGGATCGGCCCCTTGCCCAGGCCTGACGCCTCTGGCCTAGGCATCCGGACTGGGCAGCGGGGACCTGCAGTGGCAGCAGCGGGGGGGCCGCAATCGGCGGGCTCCGCCCCTGCCCCTGCAGGACGCCTCTGGCTGAGGCGTCCCGCCCGGGCAGCGGGGACCCGCAGCTGCAGCGGCCCCACGATCGTGGGCTTCGCTTTAGGCCCAGGCAAGGGACCCCTAGCTCCTGGGACTGCCAGCTTCGACTGTGCCCAGCTCCCATTGCTGGCTCCACCCCTACTTCCTGCTATCACTGGCCAGGGCGGAAAAGGCACCTGATTCTCCGATCATGGCTGAGGGGCAGGGCAAAGGTGGCCCAAGGGCCGCCTTTGCCCTGCCCCCCAGCTCTTAGCTCCCCCCTGGGTTTCCAATCACTGTCAGTGGCAGGGGGCTTCTTCCTGCTTTCCCTTTTGCCTCCCTGCATTGTGCCTACATATGCAAATTAACCGCCATCTTGTTGGCAGTTAACTGCCAATCTTAGTTGGCAGTTAATTTGCATATAACCCTGATTAGCCAATGAAAAGGGTAGCTCGTACGCCAATTACCATTTTTCTCTTTTATTAGTGTTGATGACAATGAACTTTAGCCACCACAATTCAATTAGGTTATTTGGTTGCATTTCAACTGTGTTGTCACCTGACTTTTGTTATCAGTGGAATTGAACAGTAAGTAAACCCAGCTCCTTATATTTTCTGTTTCTTATAAAGGTCCATTGATCTGTTTTTCCAAAGTTGTTAGCCTTTAAGTTCCTATATCTACCAAACATCATTTATTCACAAGTAATAGCTAATAACTCGTCTCCTATCTTTCCTTCCTTCCTTCCTTCCTTTCTTTCTTTCTTTCTTTCTTTCTTTCTTTCTTTCTTTCTTTCTTTCTTCCTTCTTTCTTCTTTCCTTCTTTCTTTCTCTTATCTATCTATCTATCTATCTATCATCTATTTATTACAATAGCAAGGCTTTAGTTAATAATCACTAACTACTTTAATTGTGGCAATATTTTCTACTTATTTAGTGGCTATTATTTTCTGTACATTCATGTATAATATTATTCTTTTTACCAAAGTCCTACAAATTGGGATTATTAAACCTACATAAAGATGGAGAAAAACTGCACTGGAGAAAATGAGCAACTTGAGTTCATTCAGCAGGTAAGCAGTGTGGAGCCAAAGTACACCTTCTCTCTGCTCCATGACACTGCCTCCACATAGCTGGAACATGCTAGGAGGAGAAACTCTGTGTATTATTCATGCTAATGACCACACTTTTTTTTTTTAAATATATTTTATTGATTTTTTACAGAGAGGAAGGGAGAGAGATAGAGAGAAACATCGATGAGAGAGAAACATCGATCAGCTGCCTCCTGCACATCTCCCACTGGGGATATGCCCGCAACCCAGGTACATGCCCTTGACCGGAATCGAACCTGGGACCTTTCAGTCCGCAGGCCGACGCTCTATCCACTGAGCCAAACCGGTTTCGGCATGACCACACTTTATAGAAGGGAAATCTAGGCTAATGATGTGATGAGCAAACATTATTTAATAAACAATATTACTCAATATGCAAATGAGTTAACTAAAAAACTTTATATCAAATACCTGAGAGCATAGAAAGACCTCCATCTAAAAATCTCTGGTAGCAACTATTGGACCTTATCAGAGATTGCTTTAAAAAATGTTCATATTTACTGTCATTTATTTCATGTCCATTCAAGGCTTGCACTCTTGTAAGAGGTTTTACTGGGTCCTAAGGACACACCAGTTAATGGTTTAAGAAGTCAGGTTCTAAGTGAGACCTAGTATGGTAAATATATCATAAATGTACATTTATTAGGACCAGCAAGCCACTAGTCTCATTTTCAAGGCACTCTGGTTGCACACAGGAACGTCCACTCTGCTTCTACGAAGTGCATAGAGTAGGCTGGCCCGGGGCGGGGGGGGGGGGGCGGGGGGGGGCGGTGGAGGGGCGGGGGGGGGGGGGATTGATCTTCATTTGAGCTGAATTTATAAGGTTTAGCAGGATTATCCTAGGTAAGAAAATAGATGGGGGGATGCTAGGATTTAGGAACACACTATGCAAGGGGAAAGACGTTGGCTTTTCTGAGGAAGAATAAGGAATCTGCAATTGGAACGTACAGCATGGGGGAGAAGTAGAGGGCTGTGGAATTAAATAAGGAGATATCAATTTATGCAGGAAACCCATTTAGGAGGCAATTAGGAGCCTCTGCAGGTTGTACACAGGAAAAATTCATGATCATATATGCCTTGCCCTCTGTTGCTTGTGTGTCCAATATTTCTGATAATATAAATATTGTCTGGATTCATATCTCAGCTTTATCACTTACTAGCCTTGTGACCTTTGGCCAGTTACTTAACTACTCTCTGATCAGTAAAACAGGGTTAGTGACAATACTTACAGAGTAAGGTTTCTTCTGAGTATTAAATTAGGCAATGTTTGTAAAGCACTTATTATAGTGGCTGGCACATTCCATAAAGCTAGCTATCATTATTCATAAAATGATTTTAACCTGAGGAAACTAAGGCACAGAGTTGTGTCACTTTCTCAAGATTAAGCAGCTAAATGGTAGAGGTAGGATTTGAACGAAGAAATTATGGTTTTGTAAACCATGCATTTAATCACTATTCAATGTTTCCTCTTTAAACATGGTATGACTTGGGCTTCTACCTTACTACGATCAAATCTTGCTTTAAAAAATATGACAATCTCAACTATATTATCAAATACTAGAGGCCCGGTGCATGAATTCATGCATCAGCGGGGTCCCTTGGCCTGGCCTATGGGATAGGGCCAAAACCGGCTCTCTGACATCCCCCTAGTGGTCCTGGATTGTGAGAGGGCTCTGGCCAGGCTGAGGGACCCCACCGGTGCATGATCCAGACCAGGGAGGGATGCGGGAGGTTGGCCAGCTGGGGAGTGACCAAAGGAGGGCTCCAGCACATGCCCGGCCCATATCATTCAGTCCTGATAGGCTGGACCCCAGCAGCAATCTAACCTACCAGTTGAAGCGTCTGCCCCATGGTGGTCAGTGCACATCATAGCGACTGGTTGACTGGTCAACTGCCCCCTGGTGGTCAGTGCACGTCATAGTGAGCCATTGAGCAGCCTTAGCATATCATTAGCATATTACACTTTGATTGGTTGAATGGATGACTGGACTACCAGAAAACTGGACACTTAGCATATTAGGCTTTTATTATATAGGATTATTTGTCAATGACTGAATTCTACTGACTTATCCAGTCATCTACCCCATACTTTTAAGAATATCTCTTGTTTAAACCAATGCCTATTTTATATAGATGTATGTTTTATAGATATAGATATATAACATTTTACTATATATAAACATAAATATTTTACTACATATAATAATTGTTATATATATATATATATATATATATATATATATATATATATATATATATATAACAATGTTTCATCTATGTGGTTGTTCATTGCTTTTGAAATGCCATCGATCTATGGTGTTGAGTTGTATCTATTTTGCGATAAATTTAAAATCATGGGGAAAAAACAGACTAATGCAGCTGTTCACTTCCTCCAGTGACTTGTCTCCATCTGTTGTCATCAATCCCTCAGAATCTCTGCCAATAATTGAATGTCCTTTTGTAAAAATGGCTTTACTCCTGGATTCACCCTCATCACAGAGGAAAATACACTACAGTGATGAGACACAAAGCAGAGAATCATCAAAATAGCCAAATTAAACTTTGACTGTGTCTCATCCTCAATAGTGTAGGATTCCTTCTTCTCTGCTAGAAAATCAGTGGGTCTTGTTGAACAATCACTTGCTACCTGCTAAGATCAGAACCTGGCTCAGACCCAACATTTATGCTGACAACTCTGCTCCCATTTGATCCTCCTGTCAGAGACATGTAGAAATTTTTGAGTGTCCCATGCTTTCTAATTGCCCTGAGTTTTTAATGTACTGTTCTATGCACTTGAAACATCCCCTCCTCCCCAAATCTGTGTTTTTTGGAAATCTCACATCTTTGGCAAGCCTTCATAGACAGTCCCTATGTATTGGTTTGCTAGGGCTGTTGTAACAAAGTACCATAGACTAGGGGCTTACATAACAGAACTGTATTGTTTTAGAAGTCCAAATCAAGGTGTCATCAGGATTGGTCTCTTCTGAGACCTCTCTCCTTGGCTTGTAGATGGCCTCCCTCCCCCACCTATATTTTCTCATGATCTTCCTTCTATGTGTCTCTGTGTCCTGATCTCCTCTTCCTATATGGACGCTAGTCACATTGGACTAGGTCACACTCTTATTTTACCTTAATTCTGTCTTTACAAAACAGTCACATTCTGAGGTACTAGGGGTTAGGATTTCAACATCTGGATTGAGGGGGCACACTTCAGCCCATAACACCTTTCAACCTTGGTGAAGTCCCTTCTCCCCTTCTCCTGAGACACCTGGCAAGCAATGAATGTCTCTCTCAAGTTCGGTGTAGCAGTGTCGTTTTTCTATGTAAACTTATTATCTCCTTAAGATGGAAGATCTTTTATTGGTCCTCTTTTCTCAATTATATAGCATGCTTTCTGATAGTGTATGATACACACACACACACACACATACTAGAGGCCCGGTGCACAAAATTTGTGCGGGGGGGGGGGGTCTCTCAGCCTGACCTGCACCCTCTCCAATACAGGAGCCCTCAGGGGATGTCCTACTGACGGTTTAGGCCTGCTCCCTATGGTTCTCTGCTCTCTGCATGGCCTGCCTGCTCCACACCATGGCAACAAGCAAGCAGGCCTTTCTGAGTGCTACCTGCTCCGGGTTGCCACACAATGCCTGCCAGGCTCACTTTGCCAGGGTAATGCCACCAGCGTCCTGTCCCAGATGCTATGGGCACGGCCATCTTTGTTGTGGAGTGATGGTTAATTTGCATATTACTCTTTTATTAGATAGAATATATCTAATGATTCAGGGGAAAGGTGGAAATGTAAGTTAATTATAAATATAAGTCTATCTATCTATCTATTTATCGATCATCATCTATCCACCTTTTTCCATTTAGAAAACTTATGTCTATCAGATCTTTTATATTTGAAAAATTATTAGAAGATTTTGATTTTTATCAACATTTAAAATAACATTTAGCTCCTATTCTTGCTTAAGTTATTTTTCCCTTTCCTTTCATATTTCCAGGTATTTTAAATAGGATCCCATTTTGTGCAATTAGCAACTGTTAATATATGGCTATGAGGCATGGTTCCTTGAATGAATTTCCACATGAGCCATGACTTACTTTGATTCTTAAACATGAGGACATGTGGGGTGCAGGTAGGCGATTGAGAAAAATAATCACTGTCTGGTTTCTGAAAAGCACGGTGTGATCCTAATTGAACACAGCTTTAAGAAAAGGAGCCATCAAATTGTATGCTTTCTAAACTGCTTCTATTTATTTGACTTCACCCATCACCAGGGGACCTTCTAAGGAGGTAGAAAGGACTAGGAAATAAATAACAAAAAGTGGGACATGAAGCCTGGGATGAGAGTGTGGTAGAGGAGGAGAGACAGAGAGGACACCTGATGGATGGTATCTTTGGTGGGGCTGAAAATCACCTGTGCTACCATCTGCTGCTCTGCCTGCCCAGGTAATGTTTGTTTCAGGTGTTGAATGAACTTCTGAGGGATCAGTAGTCTGTGGCAGACAAGGTTGAAAAATTTCCCTTGATTCAGTCAAGTGTTTAATTCCTCGTTAAGCCTGGTGATGCAGATCCTTTGTGACTAGCATGGTCATTAAATATCCACTCACCTGTGTTGACAAATTGTAAGAAATTCTATTCTCTTAGACCTCTGAACTCTGCCTGGGGTTAGCACTTCATCAGGGCTGATAAGCTGTGAGAAATTACCTTTCCAACTTTCCAACTGGTAAATCCATGTAGTTAACCTGCTGCAGACTCAGAAGGGTATGTTTTAGAGAAAATATTTCTCCTCAAAACATTACATTCTGTATACATATAGGCACATACACACAAAGCATGTATTCAATTATTAAACATGTATTATGTGACCAGTTTATATCCAACATTGAATTAAGTTTTTAATACACAAAGACAAAACATTCAGATCTGGATGAGTCCAAATGTGAGAAGCATATGTGTGATCAGATGTGTGAAACTGGTTTCTTTGTCCAAGCTGGGCTTGGGAAAGTAAACAAAAAAACAGCTTTATTCTTCCCTCCATGGTTCTTTCACATCCATTCTCTGGGATCATGCTTTCTCTATATACGTTTGACAGGTTAGAAAAGATTCCATAGCTCTTCATTGTTCCACCACCCTTTTGGCTTTAAAAATCCACTCTGGTTTAATCAAGTAAATCCAGTTTAGGTCAATAAACATTTAATGAACTCTCAGCCAGTGGAAAGCCTGGATCTGACTCAGCCTTGGACGTTAGCAAGGGTCAAAGTTGGCTTTGTCTCTCTTCTCTTTCAGCGCACACTTTTCAGCTGCTCTTCCAATGGTAACAGAGGGGCAGGCAATTGGAGGGACATGGCTAGCAAGGTTGTCAGTGAGCATTATTGACCTTATGGTGTCAAATGTCCTTATAATGGCTCTTTCTCTCATTGAGTACTTTTGTGGATTTCTCAGAGGTCCTCCTCCTGGGAACTCACCTGCAGTTTCCTTTATTTGGGTGTTGCTTCTCTTCCAGCTGGGTCTTTGTTGCATTGCTCTCTCCTTTGGTCTCATATCAGAGAAGGACAAGTCCTGAGATTTCTTTCATTTTTAGACATTTCCCAGCCAGAATCAAGTGCAACTCTGTGTTCTGCTAACTCTAAAACACCTGTGCCAAGCTCTCTGGGAGGTCCCTTTGTAGCTACCACTTTCCTCAGCTGAGATCAGGGATGGGCACAGAGGACATCAATGGTGTTCTTCAGAACAGTTCTGTCTTCTAGACCATTTCCTGCTCAAGTACATCCTTGACAAGGTGCACCTTCTACTTGGAGTAGGTGTTGATGAGAAATGATTCCTTTGTTTACGATTGAATACATTCAACTATTAGAATCATTTTCTACAGATTAGATGCTGCTTCCTTACATTTCAAACCTTATTTCTCCTCCCCTATCTACTAGTTTCTGGTGCTGGGCTTCAAGCAACATGTTTATATCATTGTATGACCCCTGGTGCTGCCCCTTTGTGCCATAATGTACACCAGGCTTAAAAGTCCTGAAAGTCCTTTCTGTACTTGGAAAGCTAATAAATAACACAACTTGGAAGTGACTATGAATTTCAAAAATACATTCTGCTAAGATCCAAGGTAATACATCCCTACTTTAACTTCCCTACAGCCAGATCCCAAAACACCTGTGACCACACCAATGCCATTCACCATAAAGTTAGAGTTGCAGAGGAATGAAATAATAGATAATATATTTTACATTTGAAAATTTACAAAAACAGGAATATGTGAACTCCCTAACACAAACCTGGATGATAAAGCCTACCACACACCTAGGACATAGAGTATAGGGTGTCCCAAAATTCACGCAAGATTTGAAATTCAATTCAATTGAAAATCTTGCATGAATTTTGGGACACCCTATATATAGCCTATTGCTCTAGGCCTGTGGTTCTCAATCTGTGGGTCACGACCCATTTGGCTGTCGAACGACCCTTTCACAGGGGTCGCCTAAGACTATCCTGCATATAAGATATTTACATTATGATTCATAACAGTAGCAACATTACAGTTATGAAGTAGCAATGAAAATAATTTTATGGTTGGGTCACAACATGAGGAACTGTATTTAAAGGGGCAGAAGGTTGAGAACCCCTGCTCTAGGCTACAAGCTTTTATGGCACATTACTACACTGAATACTGCAGGCAGCATGTCTAAATGGGAAAGGTACAGTAAAATACATTTCAAAAGATACAAAATAATACTCTTCTATAGGGCAGTTACCATGAATGGAGCCTGCGGGACAGGGAGTTGCTCTGGACGAGTCAGTGAGTGAGCAGCAATTGATTTGAAGGCATAGGAAACACTGTGCACTGCTGTAGACTTTATAACACTGTCCCACAAGCCTCCCCCTGCTTCCTCAGATAAGGTCAGAACTAAAACTAGGAAGCTGTCAGTACTGCTCCATGAACAGGGGTGTGGGCTGGACTGATTGGAAAAACCGAGAAAAACTAGCTGGTGAGGCGTGAGTCACTGTAACAGTGACTGTCAGGAGAGGGTGAAAGGTGGCCTGGGGGTCAGTACGAATCACAGAGATCAGGATGGAGACATACAGAGACATGGGGTGGTCATGGCAACGTGGTTTGGCTGAGGTGTGTGGGAGCAGTGCCAGATTAAGAAACTTTGAGGTATTCATTTAAAAAAGAGGTGCTGAGCCGAAACCGGTTTGGCTCAGTGGATAGAGCATTGGCCTGTGGACGGAAAGGTCCCAGGTTCGATTCCGGTCAAGGGCATGTACCTTCGTTGCGGGCATATCCCCAGTGGGAGATGCCCAGGAGGCAGCTGATCGATGTTTCTAACTCTCTATCTCTCCCTTCCTCTCTGTAAAAAATCAATAAAATATATTTTTTTTAAAAAAAAAAAAAGAGGTGCTGAACGTGGAGAGGGTGTAGAACTGAGGACTCACCACTTTGACTGTAGAAATTGGCTTTTGGTCCCCTTGGCCCTGCCAGGCACAGAGGGCTCTCTCTGGCATTGAACTGATAGAAAAAACAAGACTCATCTGTGCTTTCTATCATTACAACCTGAAAGTATTTCCAAAGTGCAGGGCAGGCTGCTCCCCATGCTGTGAATGCTGCAACATGTGGGGGCTAGGGTTCAGGATCTGAAGAAAGGGCCACCCACAAATGAAAACACTAGATAAGAAATATGAATTTAGAAGGCATGGGGAGCCAGACGGAAAACTTCCCTCTAGTGGAGAAGCTCGCTGGAACTGGGTCCTGTCTGCTTTTTATTCACTTGAATACACATTTGCCCTTTAGGAATGCATGCAGGCATATCAAAGGTAACGTTTGGCAAACAGTAAATGGATTGTCAGTTTATGGGATTGCCTTGAGCCATTTGGCCAATAGCAGGGCAATATTATGCTGATTTCCAGCCCTGCTGGATATTGCATTAATATGCTAACTACTGTTGGTCTTAGCCTCCAGTACCATGATGCAGAAAGCTGGCCCTTAATACCTGTTACTACTCCTGTGGACCTGTGTCTTCACACAGGACCTGGGTCCTCAATGGAGGACAGGTATCACTGTGCTCTGCAGGCCTCAAGCTGGGTCTGGGAGCCTCTGGCTCCCTCTGAATGTGTAACACTGGAGAGGTGGGGTCCTGGGTGCTGAAACTGGCCAGTGGCTGACAGACTGGGCTGTAATTTGTGCACTCAGAATAGAGGTGCTGTGAGCAAGAGGGAACCTGTTGCCAAGCCCCAGAGACACTGCTCCCATCAGTGGAAAATTCCTCCTGAACCACAAATCCTTCTATTTCTTAAGATGTGCATTCAGCTCCATCATAACCTTTAGGACCACTGTCATATGCAGTCCAGCATTGACCAAGATGACATTATGCCTCACATGGCCCTAAAATATGTACCACAAATACAAGCTGCATATGTATTGTTAAATTTTCTTCAGGTCACATTGAAAAAAATAAAGAGAACTAGGTAAAATTAATTTTATTAATATATCTAATTTAATACAAAATATAAAAAAGTTATTACTTCTAAATAATGAATTTAAATATTATTAGATACTTTACATTCTATTTTTTAAAAATAATTTTTAAAATCAAAGGTGTATTTTATACTTGCAACACTTCTCAATTTGAACAAGTAACATTTCAAATGCTCAATAGCCACACACACACAGTAGCTGCAATATCAGAAAACACAGATCTGTGATTTACTCCAACAGGGAATTAATTCTAAGATATATTTATCCAAACCACTAGTGTCATCTTCAGAGTTGTATTTGGTTGCATTGAGGGAACCAAAATGTTCTCCTGCATGGATTAAAGGGGACTTTTCAGACAACTTAGTTATAAAGATGGGTCAAAGTTTTATTATAAGCTTGCATGAGGGATGAAAAATAAGGATTAATGTGCCAGTTCAAGGATTTACTCCTAGATATTTTATACGTCAAAAGAAAGAACAAGTAGCCCTATTGGATTACCTATAAATACAGATCGTCATGTTAGGTACAGAAAGAAAAGAAAATCTCCTTAAAGGTCATCGGATTCTTGACTGACAATTAGCTGAGAGTCAACTGGGTGGGTAAAGCATGCAATGTGGGTGGTGAGAAATAGTTTGGGCCACAGGATTACACACCACCCTTAGGCATCTGGAATTCATGAGTAGCTCACATCCAAAGAAGTACAGCTGACTGAATAAGACATTGTGATAAATCCAGAAAGGAAATATTGAGATTACTATCCAAGTGTCAGCATCCTGATTTCCCAAGCCTTCAAGACTTTGTTGTTGTTGGTTTTTTACTGAGTCATGGCAATTGAATAAAAATGAATCCAATTTTCATGTACAGATTGTGGATAATAAGTATTATTCACCAACTTCCGAATATTTTGGGATATTCTTATAAGAGCTTGAATTTCTTATGATCCCTTTTAAATTTTATATTCTGTTTACACTCAATTCTTAATATTTCTCCTACATTGTTTCTTGTAGCTTTCTCCCTTTTTGTGCCAAATATTTTTTAAAAACCTTTGGTATGTATTTTTTCAAAGCAATCCTCTGACAAGGTCATTGTTTTAAGTAGAATTTAATTGAAATGGAGGGGGGGGGTAATGCCAATTATATAACAGCAAAGAGTCAGTCACCAAATAATCCTATATAATAAAAGCATAGTATGCAAATAGTCCCCTTGTCCAGGAGTTATCCGGGTGTTCACACAGGGTGCAGGGCAGGCCCGGGGAAGGAAGAGAGGCCCCGGCCTGCAGCTGGCAGCCGGCAGCCATTAGGGACCCTACCAGTGCATGAATTTCATGCACCTAGCCTCTAGTTTAATAATTAGGTGTTAAATTGCATTATACAATTGAGCTCATTATCTTTTGTATTCCTTATTCTTCCAAAGTCACTGCCTCTTATCTTGAACTTGGCCTTTTTACTCTATCACAAACTCTTGCATCTTTTTTTTATTTCTGGGAATCTTTACTGCTTTCTTCCTTGCCTGCCTGTGTATAGAAAAAGCCTGTTTTAATGCAAAGCAGCCAAGTTCTTCTTATCCTAAGCCCAGGTCATCTGGGTCTCAGGATAAGCTCACACCAAATGTTCATCAGTGAGCTTTGCGAGGCCACAGCTATACGCTCCCCAGGGAGTAGTGTGCTTGACCCAGAAACCATTTCTCCTGCCCACATTTCATCCCTTGCAAACTTTTCAACTGTCTCCGAAATAATTCCAGGAAATGTGATGTACAAATGCCAACTAAAATAAAGGGATAGACTCCTCCCAACAGACAGAGGGCTCCGGTGACAGCTCAACACAACAGGCACTCCTCCCACACCTACAGCCAAGGGTACAATGTGAAAAATAAGCAGTGGAGATCTCCTCTGCAGGAGCCCGATGAGGTCATTCTAAGTTGTCCCAGGAAATGCAAATCATAATGTAAAAGGATTGCATTTGCCAAGAAATTATCTGAATGCTTTCTAGTTAATGACAGGTTCTGGTCCACTTTCTCTAAAAGATACCTCAAAAAGACACCTTCCACTTAAACACACACACACACACACACACACACACTCCCATACAAAACTATGTAATTAAATCATTCCTTCAAATGATTTTACCTCCAGAAGAGAGGTGTAGTCTGTTGTCCGTGGAATAGTCTGGATGGAGACGTTTTCCGTGGCTGGTTTGTTCCCCGTGTGAGAAAATGCAATTTAGACTGCCAGGTACATCCAAAGCAGTCATTCTGCTTCTGTGTTCCCAGCGGGGAGCCACTTTGCCAGGTGCTGTGAGCCCACATTGCCTCTAAATGGAGGGCCCTTGAAACAAGGGGCTCCTTGGGGCTGCCTCCTCTGCTCAGGCTCATGCTCAGTTCAAACTCTGGACTATTACCAATTCAGAATCTTCCCTTCGCAGCTGAGCTCTCTGGGAGCTAAACATAAATACCATGTGAAGGGCCTCGCATGTATTTTGGTTTCCAGTCTTCTTTAAAAGAAAGATGAAAACAAATAGGACCTTTCAACCTATTCATCCAAAACATGTCTTTGGAAATTTACATTAGTCTAAAATGCCCCTACCCATCTTTGGTATTTCATTGTCACCTAAGGTAATGTAAAATATGAAACTGTTTCAAAAATGCTAGGCAGTGCCTCCTTCCCTCCCTCCTCCCCAGCAGTGCTCCCCCTGCATCCCTCGCCTCTGGGGATGGAGGGAGGGCAGGAAAAGAGAAAAAATATCCCCCTCCCTCTCCCTCCTTCTCCCTCCCTCTCCCTCCCTCTCCCTCCCTCTCCCTCCCTCTCCCTCCCTCTCCCTCCCTCTCCCTCCCTCTCCCTCCTCTCTCCCTCTCCCTCCTCCCTCCCTCTCCCTCCTTCTCCCTCCTTCTCCCTCCCTCTCCCTCCTTCTCCCTCCTTCTCCCTCTCTCTCCCTCTCTCTCTCTCTTCCCCCCCCCCCCCCGCTGCATTCGAACTTCAGGCCCTTCAATCCCCGGGCCGATGCTCTATCCACTCAGACAAACCAATGTGCACTCTTCTCCTCTCTTTTTTTTTAGGGCCTAAAGTAGAGGGTTTCAATCACCCTTTTTTCTGGTAGATTCAACTAAGACCACTTGTAGTTAAAGCCCTCACATTTGCCTCTTGTTGACCACTGAGAGAGAAAGAATTCTACAGGGCCCTGTAGTTCAATTGTGAAATCCCTACATGAGGAGAGACAAAAGGAGAATATGTCATTTTTTCCCATTTCTCTGATATTCGGAAATATTCCCTGGAGAAAATTGGGAAGAAGAGACAAGGAATAAGTTTATGTGTGCCTAGCTCCTGAGAAGCCTTCTGAAACTCTGAAAGAACAGGATAACTCCCTGTGGACTAAAAGGCATCTCTGGTCAGCCTCAGTCTTGAAGAATGTCTTGGCTTAATAGTCCTCTTCCAGAGAGCAGGTTGCCTAACTTAGTGAAGAAGTTGCACCGTGTGTATGTTTTCCATCCCATTCCTCTGACCTCATCCTCTTAGGTTTCTTCTCCGTAAAGCCAGTTTAACAGTTGTATCTCAGACTCAGGCTCAAAAACCAGGTTCATCTATTTGCTTTAACATAACCCCTCAATTGAAAATTGAAAACAATTCAGGAAGGAAGACTTATAACATAAAAGGCACCTGTGAATGCTCTGGAAATTAATCTGTTATACACATCATTCTTTTTTGAGGTTGTTTTATCTTCCTTCTAAAGAACTCAGAAACTCAATGGCAACTTGAAACAGAACCCAATTTAGTCCTGTCATTAGACCAAGAGGGTTTTATCCTCCCTGGTCCTCTGTCTGATTTTAAATGGATGTCGTTTTATTCCCCTTCTCATCTAATACTGGAACATATCCATCTACAGAAAGATCTCACTTTTAAATGAGGTTCTTGTATTTCAAGAGACCTTTTACAGGGGAAAAATAATAGCTCCCCTCTAGACAAAGCTCATGGCTGGTAAGTGAGTCTATTTATCTCCAAAGATTCAATAAATTCCTACAATGTGTTGGGCCAAAATTCTTGGTGGCTAGAGGAGGAGGTGGGGTTCTGAAGGGGGACATGACTTGCTCAGAGTCACTTAGCTAGGTTAGTGTATTGTAGTAGAGCTCGGGAAGTATGTCTCAGCGCTGTGGCTGTTGCAATGGTGTGAGCACACTCCACCATGACATGCTTCCTCGGCACACCAGGAAGTAGCAATGCCCGCCTGAACTAACTCCTAGAGCCACATGCATAGTACCCCAGCCTTTCAGCCATTGGTCGCCTATAGCAATGTGTCTCCCTCTGATTGGTCGCCTATAGCAATGTTTCTCCCTCTGATTGGTCGCCTATAGCAACGTGTCTCCCTCTGATTGGCCCCCTCATGCTATATATACCCCTGTAGTTCCTAATTTAAACGGATCTGCGTCAATGAACCTGGTCCCCAGAGTCGTGCATGCAGACGCCCTAGCGCGTTGGGGCTCCAACGTCCTCACCCCTGAGGGACCCCCTGCTTCAGTGTATCACCTGTGTGCTTTCTCTCTTCTCATAGCTATTGGGTACTTTCCCTCAAAGTGAGACCCAGACTCTGGTTGGAACAAGAATTCCTGTCCTGTGCTCCTCTGAGATATAGCACCCAAGACAATTAAAATGTTCAGCTGTTGCCATTGTCTGGTGTAAATCTCACTATATTCACCTGTTTCCCTTGGGAGAGAGTGACTCACTGGACCATGGCTGAAAACCCCACATAGTCCAAACCTTGGTGACCTGTTTGGTTTATTCTCTCAATGGACCTCTCCTCTGTAGCCACCCACACCCTCTGTCCATTCCTTGTACTCTTTATAGTACCTCCCATCACAGGGTCTGTGCTTTATGTATTTCCCACATTCAATCGTCCTAGCCCACCCTACCAGCCACTGTTCACCCGCCTAATCCTCTCTCATTCTTTAGGTCTTATTTTAAATGTCCCCAAGGCAACCACACACACACACACACACACACACACACACACACACACACACACAAAATGCTTTGCTTTAAGTTGAGATGTTTTGTTGGAATTTATCAGAGAAGACTAAAGAGTTTCCTGCATTGGAACAAAAGAGTGATGTACAGCAGGTAAGTATCTCTAAAACTCATGGCGTTTCTGCTATGAGATGGGTAGAAATTGGCTGCGGTGTTTAATTAAAAAAAATTTACAACATTTAGCATTTGTTGCATTAACAAAAATCATTTAACAAGCTAGAATAACCCCAAAATTTTATTAGTTAGAAAAGAACAGCAGAGTGGGAAAAATATAATTAACATTTGGTGTACAGATAATTTACCCAGGTACCATAATAGGCACTTGACATATTTAGCCATTTAATCCTCACAAAAACCTCATGACATAGCAGTTATGTGCCCACTTCACAGATAAGGTAAATAAAGCCTTAAACGTGAAAGTCTACAGAAGTTGTATAGGAAGTTTAAACTGCATTTTGCTAATTTGGGGAACTATTTGGCTCCATGGGCATTAAATAGAGCCATCAGGAGAGGAATAAATATAAGAAAGAGAGTGAATGTGCTGGCAATATTGATATGTCATTTTGTAGCCAAAGAGGGTGATCAGAAAAAGACTTCCTATGCATTTGGTCAAAGCATGTTGTAAACTTTCCATTTGGCCCTGACTTCAGACACAGAATAGAAGCCACAGAGAAACATAAATCCTCCTATGTTCGAGTCACACTGAGTCACTGATTCCAAGTGTTACCGGATAGGAGAAGGCCTTATCTCCCCTGTTGCTAGTGGAGGTGGATTTCTTGTGATATCCCGAGAAAATGAATTTTCTGAGGCTTGCACAGGAGGATATGGAAAAAAGCGTTATTTCTGTGGAATTATACCCTTGGGTTTCCAAAGCCTCATTTCCCTTTGTCCCTGCAAGAAGAAGTGTAGCTGGGGCTTTAACAGAGCTAAACTCAGAGCCAGCGTTCAAAGTTTCCTTTCCATGTTGGAGCCGGGACCATTCCCTCATCAGGATAGCTTGTGTTTCCCTGACACGGTCCGTCAGTCCATTGTATAGGGGCTCTATGTGGCCACGGGCCATATAGGCGAATTCAAGGAAGCCAAGAGAGTGGCCACAAGTCACAAGAGCAGCAAAAGAGAGAATGCCTTTGTTAAGGGGATTATGTATTCCTAAATTTCACACATTTGCAGTAGCCACTGATCTCTGTTGTGTGATTGACAGGCAAGTATTTTCCCTCTGTCACCCCAACTTTACTGGACATGTATCTATCGTCCCTTTGTTGAATACCTTCCCCCAGTGATGTGTAGAGAATTGGCAGTGGTTCCTTGGGGAGTGTGAAATTGTAGCTTCCTGCTGAAGCTGCCCAAATGACACACCTATAGTATCTGGCCTCCCCCTTTGCTCCTTTCCTATTATTAATAACTAGTTAATTACAACACTATTACAGACAGTGTACCTGGCTTCTCCATCAGCCATCTTCATTAGTCTTGGTTGCAAAAGCTTTGGGAAGTTTGAGGTAATCAGTTAACTCTTAAAGAACCCAGACTTTGCCAAGAGTTTTCACTGGTTGTATGGGGAGGAGTGAGCCCCAGAGGCAGTTCTCAAGAGGAACAGCTTCAGAAATGCTTTTGGAAATCACATCTCTGTTGGTAAAAATGTACAACCCCCTCTATAGGGACAGTTACTAAAGGAATCACATTCATTTGAATATAGATGCTAAAATCTCACGTCTTCAAAAATGATAGGAAGATAAATATAGATATTTCTGATTATATAAAGTTATCTCACCATATACAATGTATTAGGCCAAATACCTGAAATGTGTGTGTGAGAGAGAGAGAGAGAGAGAGAGAGAGAGAGAGAGAGAGAGAGAGAGAATGTGTGTATGTATGCGTATCTAGGAGCCAAATGGATATAATTTCTATAATTCCAGCAATGGAGATATATTATGTCATATAGCTATTAATTTGACACCATAGCCCAAGGGTAGGAAATGAATGGAAGCCATAGCTCTGGGGAAAAATATTTTAAAACTTCTGTTTAAAATATGAAGTGAGATGATCAATTAAGGTGCCAGAGGTTCAAGACGTTAATTGAGATCCAGTCTACTAAAAGTTTCAATGTCAAAGTAATATTTCAGTTATGAACCTAATGCAACTTTCATCTGTTTAATATTTACTACCAAGTACAAGCAGTGTATAATTTTGTCCCATTAAGATATACCAATTCAGGAATCAGAGTATGTTATAGTCCAGCAAAGATCGCTGCCTATAGACAGGACCTAACTTGGCTATTTGGTTTATATTTTCAAATAACAATTTTACTAACTATGTTCCCTTTATTTAAAAAAATATATTTTTTAAAAAATTAAATAATTAAAAAATATGTACTCAATTTCCATAAAGAAAAATAAGGCATGTAACAAAAACATGGAATTAATGAGGATGAAGATTTGGAGGCTGTAAAGCAATCAACCACTATCATGTCATTTATTTTTTGTGCCTGATTTAAACTACTAATATGTTATGTTCACTTCAAGTGAGTAAATTGATTTTTTAAAATTTAAGTTTATTGAGGCAAAATGTACATGAAATTAAATTTACTCATTTTAAGTGTTCCATATGTTTTGACAGATGTATATACCTGTGCAACCATTACAATTACAGAGTACATATCCACATATACTTAAATACACATGCTACACACATACATTTAGACATTATATATGTATCTATATACATATATAGATACATATATATCATTACTTACATATACATATATACATTATATATTATTTATATATAACTGTTTTTCATATAAAATGTGCATATGTATGCCACATATAAGACTAGTTTACATTACATATTTAGTTATAGAATGTGTAATAAAAGCCTAGTTTCTAAGTGACCCTTTGAAATACATTTAATTGGAAATCAGGCAACCTGAATGATGGTGTTTGAGGAAGTCTGACAAGCAGGCCCATCCTGTATAGCCGAATCCTGCCACCTTGAGAGAAAAGAAAGAACGAGTGAAAAAGAGATAGCGCTGAGCTCAGTCCATCCCCTGCCAGTTTGCAAGAACCAATTCTATCCATCCCTTCTCAACTTCTCATTCAATTTATCCATGAGGTGTCCTGAAATAATCTCAGTTGGGTTATTTATGCCACAGCACTCTGCAGATGCTTCAATCTGGGCTTTTTTGTTTATTTCCCTTGGCGGGCTACTTGCTGAGTATTTACCAGAACACCCTTATTTAAAAACCAAAATATTACTGTTGTTACTGATAGAGACAGTGTCAAGTGTCAGTAAAGTGGGCTTCATAAGCCTTAACTTTGCACACAGACTTCCCATTCCCATCCAGGGTGCTGGGTCCCCTAATGAGTTCACTACACAGCCCAGAGCTGTAAAAACTCATGCTCCGCACAGGAAAAAAAAGGCCTGCTCCAGAGAAAAAGAAGAGGGTCATCTCTGTATGTGAGCTGATTTTGCTTACACATGCACCAAATAGATATGCAACCCATCTCCCAAGAAAGGAAGGCGAGGGGGTCAATGAGGGGGCAGGTATTTTATGCTGATGGAGCCCCACACCTGAAGGGAACTATCACATGTGGGCAAGAACCCTCCCACCCTCCAGTGCACCCCAGTGCTGGAGCCAGGCCAGTGTTGCTTCTCTATTGTTCTTGGGCCCATTGTCAATGCTTTCATAGGAGCAGTCTCCACTTCTTTAAAATATTTTTTTTTAAAATTGCCTCCAATAACGGCTCAAACGGCTGCCTGAGTGCCACATTTCTATTATGTTCAATTCTAGGTTTCTACTTCTGTAGTGCACTGCAATTAAAGTTCAAAGCCTATTTTGGTACATTTATCAATCCTAAAGAACTGATTTCTTCCACTCTGCAGCCCCACTTTTCAACGGGTCCCTTTTGAAAGCTTTTAACAGAGGGCAAATGGGAAGCGTGGCCCGACCTTCTTTTTTTATGGGACCGGAGTCGGAATAAACAGATAGGCTGTTCTATAGAAATAATGGATATGTTTTGGAGTAAAGCTCTGTTTTCCCTTCTGAGTGGATGGCTAGAAACAGCGCCTTTCTACTTAAAGGGATCTCTAGGTGCAGATTTCGGCTGATCTGATATTTTTCAGTGATTATTCAGCAGGTCGGAGGCCCTCTGGGGTGGACATGATTGTGGGTCTCCTGTGATTCTGTGTCTTTCATAGTCCTCATTATTCCCTACTGTAGCTTGTTTCTTACCAACCTGTGGGTTCCTGGAGGGCAGGGTTTGTGTCTGTCATTGATATTGCTAATGTCCAGTTGAGTGCTTGGCATAGCACGCATTTGCAGTGTGGACTAGAAGGCTCAGTGGTGAGGGGCCCCGTGGTGAGTAAAGACTGCTCCTTAGTCCTTCTTACCACGTGGCCTAGAATACATATGCACACCAGGACTAAGCCAACTGGTGTCCCTGCCTAGAGATCCAGGCGCTTCAGGAGAAAATCTAAGCACATGAACTCAAACAAAAAAGAACCAGTGTGTGTTTTCATCAAAGGGAACCCTCTGATTCCAACTCTGTTCACTATTCTCAAAGAGCATTTTGTATCCTATTAATGGAATTACCTCCAACATCTGGAGAAAAACCAGGATTCGAATGAGCACCTTCACAATGACTGATGTGGTAACTGTCGTGTTTGATCTCCATAAGTGCAAGGAATCCCCTAGGCAGGAGGCAGGACCTCTTTGCCTGGCAAGAACTGCTGATGTTTATATCTGCTATCAAATGAGAGCAACTAGAGGCAACATAATGATTAGCAAAACTAAATTTTAATTATCAAAAGAAAGCCAATTTGGAAGAGAAAGCAATTTATGTAACTAGAAGCAGTGTTCAGTAATAAAGTAATTTATTTATGAAATGACTCAATAAGTATTTGTAGATCTCCTTCTCTATGTCAGCACTGTTTAAAAGGGTGGGGGATACTATATAGATGGCTGTTTGGATGCAGGTTGGTCAAACTGAGCAGACCACTTGTGTTTGCTAACTAGTGCTTATGAAGTAAGGATCCTATCTTCCCCCAGAGATTGGGAGACAGGAACTACCCTTCTTGATAATTACATTTCAAAGATATGGCTTCTGGGATCTTGAGGTCTCCTGCCTGCATTCTAGGCACATAGGTGTATGGAGTGTCTTCATAAATGGAAGCTACACTAATAAAGGAGAAAGATGCAAATTGACCATACCTTCATGATGCCCACCAGCCAATCAGGAGTGAGTATGCAAATTAACCCAACAAAGGTGATGGGTTAATTTGCATATGCAGGTGCTGAGTGGCCGGGGGAGGGGTGAGACACTTTCATCATCACCATGGCGACAACGCAGGTGTTCCACACTGCCCCAGCAGCTCCAGACCTCTGGGCAGCATGGGAAGGCAGAAAGGCAGCTCTGGGCCTGAATGAAGGGAGAAAGGCAGCTCCAAGCCAGAGCAAAGGTGAAAGGAAGCTCTGGAGGGAGTGAAGGCCGTGCCGGCAGCCAGGGGAAGGAAGACCCATTCTTGCACAAATCTTTGTGCATCGTATCTCTAGTACTTCTATAAAGAAACAAGTGAAAGAAGAAAGGAATTTTAGTGATGTTCCAGAATACTAAACATCTGTAATAATCTTTAATAATAAAAGCATAATATGCTAATTAGACCAGAGAGCCGAATGACCTTCTGGACATCATTCCAGACGTCCCTCCAGATGAAGCTGTGGTGGTGGGGGCCAAGGCAGAGGTGGTTAGGAATGATCAGGCAGGCAGGCAAGTGGTTAGGAGTGATCAGGCAGGCAAGCAGAGGGGTTTGGGGCAATCAGGCAGGCAGGCAGGCCAGCGGTTAGGAGCCAGCAGTCCAGGATTGCAAGAGGGATATCCGAATGCCAGTTTAGGCCCCATGGATCAGGCCTAAACTGGCAGGCTGGGCTGAGGAGCCTCCCCTTCCATGCACAAATTTCATGCACAGGGCCTCTAGTATAAATATGATTATCTAAGAATCCCTACTGCAGAGGAGCTGAAGTCTATTGTTGTAAATCTTTTGTAACTAGATATGTGCTCTTACAGAGATTAGCACAAGTATTATTTTAATGTTCAGGACACTACTAAAACACACACACACACACACACACACACACACACACACACACCAAAACAGGTAATGCTGCCTCCAAAGTCCCTGACTTTGTACATGGCCTTATTTTCCTCCTGGTGGAATTTTCTCTTTTATCTTCAAAGGAAAGGGATGTGGACTTTGGATCCACATTCAGCTCAGATAATCAAGGGTGGACCTAACCATGGTAGAGGAAACATAACAAAGTCTGGGCTACATATCAAAATATTTATTGCCGTCTGAGTGGGGTGAAGGCATGGTGGCTTTATCACCTATTCCAGGTTTCCTATGACTCTAAAGGAGGAAGCTGGCTATGGAATCAACTGTCATGATTAACCTACCCCTCCCCCCACTTTTTTTTGTCCCACAGAGGTTCTCAACCTGTGGGTCATGAACAATGAAAATACATCTTGCATATCAGATATTTACATTACGATTCATAACAGTAGCAAAAATACAGTTATGAAGTAGCAATGAAAATAATTTTATGGTTGAGGGTCTCCACAACATGAGGAACTGTATTAAAGGGTCGCGTCATTAAGAAGGTTGAGAACCACTGCAAGTAAGCTGACCAGACACGCTACTTCTATTTTGAAGAGCTCCCTGTATGATTTACTTTATATTTAGGTCACCAGAATACATAACCTAGAAGCACTGAATAGAGAAAAAATATTTATTGAGTACCTCCTATACTCCAAACACAGTGTCGGGTGTGGTTGAAGCCACACATTTTAATACAATATTTTCTTTTTAAAATTACATTTGTGGGGATGAATTGGTTAACTGGATCATATAACTTTCAGTTGTAGATTTCTATGATATAAGTTCTGTATATTGTACTGTGTGCCCACCACCCAAAGTCAAATCATCTTCTGTCACCATATATTAGGCCCCCTCACTGCATACTCCCACCCCCTTAAAACAATGTTTCTTATAGTCAAGATATAACCCATCTTATTGAAAAGACATGATATAAAAATAGAAAATTGCAATTGAATTTGACATTTGATTCATGTCCAAGAAAAGATAGATAACACATTCTCTGGAGATTTAGAAGAGGTTTTAGTCACTGGTGGGGAGTAGTGATTGTTATCTATCAAAGGATGAATAAATTTGTTGAAAACTGATCATTAGCCTACATTCTAATAGAATCTGTGGTGCCACATATAATTTATTTGTAATTGAAATTTAGAAACAAAATTATAGAAATAGCAATTTACAATTAAAGAAATGGTAAGAAAAGAAATAAAAATTAGATCAATAAAACTGAAAACAGGAAGACAATTGAGAAAATAAATATAATCAAAATATCTTTCTTTAAAAATCTCAATAAAATTTATAAACCTTTTTAGCAAGACTATCCAAGGGGGAAAAATAGAGAAAAGAAATTAGTTTCCAATATCAGAAGTGAAAGAGGAAATCATCACTATTGTTCTCAGGGACATTAAAAGAAGAGTCTAAAGTCTATGCTCAAAAATATGAAAACATATTTTAAAATGAATAGGTTTCTTGGAAGGCATAAACTACCAAAATTCAAAAAAGGAGTATAAATCATCTGAATTAGCCTAAAAATCGTAATGAAATTATATCAATAATTGATAACCTTAAAAAATCACACATCAGGCCATACTTTTTCATCAATAAATTTTGCCAAATATTTAAGAAAGAAAATATACCAATTTTCCATATTCTTTTCCAGAAAATTGAATTAGCAAGATCATATTCTTATTCTCTTTATGAGACCAGTATTTCACCACCTTCCAGGATATTCAAAAATCAAATTAGCATTCTAAACCAAAGTAGGAGGGTGTAAGGCAGCGGTTCTCAACCTGTGGATCGTGACCCCGTTGGGGGTCGAACGATCCTTTGACAGGGGTTGCCTAAGACCATCGGAAAACACATATATAATTACATATTGTTTTTGTGATTAATCACTATGCTTTACTTATGTTCAATTTGTAACAATGAAAATACATCCTGCATATCAGATATTTACATTAAAATTCATAACAGTAGCAAAATTACAGTTATGAAGTAGCAACAAAAATAATTTTATGGTTGGGGTCACCACAACATGAGGAACTGTATTAAAGGGTCGCGGCATTAGGAAGGTTGAGAACCACTGGTGTAAGGAGTGTCAAGAAGCCAAACCCCCCAGGATCCACACTTTGCATACGCCTGCTCTGAATACTCTTCAAACACAGGGGCCAGTTTGTGTAGGGCCTGGATGGCCCTGCAGCTGTGGGCGAAGAAGCCCTTGTATCCCCACCATTGCATCTCACTGTGGAAGAGAGAAGCTGACAGTTGGAAGCTTAGTTTTTTGCCCTTTGTCGTTTTGAGACAAATTGTTTCTTCATAAAACCCTTATTGAACTTGCCATGAAAAGTAGAGAAAATAGGAATGGTCTTGGACCAGAAGATTTACCATCTGAACCTATTCATTCTGATAGTTAAATGCTCATCACCAAAGTCTATGGAGAGTATACTTGTCAAGGCCATTGAAATACAGAAATCATGACTCATCCATAGTTGAAATAGGTGGCCCATCCCAACATCAGCAAAGGGGCAATCTACAAAGACAAATCTAAACTCTTCTATCCTTTTTTTTTCTCCCTCCAACAAATGAACAAAGCATTTTGGGACATAACCCATTGTTGTCATACAGATATCTGAAATGCAAGTCTTGACTTTTCTGCAGATGTTAAAAAGCTTATTTATCTTTCTTTCTTTTTTTTTCAGCTTAATGAACACCTGTTCCCTGAGTCCTGAGTCTGTAAGTTATAAGATTTAGTCCCATTTCCTTCCAAATTTTAGACTTCACATTCATATCAGAGGAGAAAAATGGACAAATAGAATCCTTGGGCTCAAGGTGTAGAAAGATTATCAATTACTACCTTATGTCTCAAGTGAATTCCCAAGCACAGTTTTTAACCATTGTGAAAAAATATATTTACTGTAAGACAACTTTGAAATGGAGTATTTTTTTACAAGACCTTAAGTATTATGGCTATTTTTGTTCTTTAGTAATAGTCTTACATTCCAAAGAAATCTTTTGGTGTTATAAGAATGCATGAAAAATATAAAACTAAGTGAAAAAATACAAATTACCTTTTTCCACTGTGCTCAGTTTAAATAAAAAATGTATTGCAGAAAAAGAGCAGCACATTATACTTCTATTGTTTTACGTGCTGCTGTGAAATCCTACTTGTATAATTTAGAACTATGGCATATAATTGACAGAGAGATATAAAACAGGCTGATAATAAGGGAAATCACTAACAGAAGAGGAAATAGAGAAATCTCTCTCTCAAGCCTGTCGAGACACTCCTTTACTTAGCATTAAGAGACTCCTTGTGATAATGCCAAGAGTTTGGAAATAAACAAGCGTCAAATTGTAAAGAAGTAGGTGGTAGGCAATCTAATAAAGAGTGTAGATGAGAGAGAGAGAGAGAGAGAGAGAGAGAGAGAGAGAGAGAAGAGGGTGAATATTGTAAGCAAATAGTGAAAATAATTTTTCTAAATGTACTAGTGTCCTCTCATCTTTAAAAATATTGGGGGGAAATATTTATTGACTGTGATAGTAGCAGCACTAGGCAGCAAAATAAAGCATGCAACATTTATTCTAAGAACATTTATAGAACACCTACTATGTGTCAGGATCTCTCTAGACCAGGGGTGGGCAAACTTTTTGACTCGAGGGCCACAATGGGTTCTTAAACTGGACCGGAGGGCCGGAACAAAAGCATGGATGGAGTGTTTGTGTAAACTAATATAAATTCAAAGTACACATCATTACATAAAAGGGTATGGTCTTTTTTTTTTTTTTTTAGTTTTATTCATTTCAAACGGGCTAGATCCAGCCCGCGGGCCGTTGTTTGCCCACGGCTGCTCTAGACCCTGATAATGCAATGGAGAAAACTTGAATAAAAATACAAGTCAACTAGGTAATGTATGAAAGTACAATCAACCCAAATCTTCTAGATACTTCCAGTTACTACTTCTTCCCCATTACCTTCTGCCCCTTAAAAAGAATCCTATAAGACATTTCAGTACATTGAAAACAGTTACTCAAATACTTGTCCACCAAGGTTCACAGTAGCTCTATTCAAAATATTCAAAAGGTAGTACTGACTCAAATGTCCATTGACAAATGAAAGGGCAAATGAAATGGTTTGCAATAGAATATTACTCATTCATATGTAATAAGATTTCACTTATATGAAATGTCCAGGATAGGTTAATTCCTAGAAATGGAAAGCATATTGGTGATAGCCAGGGGCTCAAGGTGCAATGAGGACTGGGGAGATCACTTAATGGATAAGTAGGGTTTGGGGAGAAAAGAAAACATTTTTCAAATTGATAGAGGTGGTGGTGACACAAACTGTGAATATGCCACTGCTGTTGAATGGTACCCTTTAAGATGGTTGGTATTATGTGAACTATACCTCAATAAAACATCTATTAAAAATAATGATGTCATCCTAAGGTCTGGATGAGCTGAGAATAGAAATTGCTTTGCTTTCTAAAGTAGATATTCCACATTGATTTGATTGGGGCAACTGTCAAGATGGCAGAAATCACTGAAACAGCCAAGTCTGGCTGGGTAACCATGTCTAGACATAGTCCCAGTCTGGGGTTTCTTTACTTCAAAATCATTACCATGGGGGTTGTTTTAGGATTTTGGACTTGTCCCTCAGTTGGCTAAATTTGCATGGAAAGGAGCCAGGAGACAGCAATTCAGTTCTAATTTATCTGAAGTCTTCAGCTTGAATCAAAGCTTGGAAGAAAAGTAACCATTTCCAAGAGAGAAATAGGCTGTAACATAATTCGGGAGACTTTCAAATAACTGGTTTGATAAAAATTAACAAATGGCCCATCCTACAAACTAATTGGCCATCAAAAAGTCGCTGCTAAGCCTGTCTTTATCCACATAAATGGGGTCATCAATTGTTATTTTTTCTTAATGTGTAAGCTCATAATGTCTGTAAAGTGGACATAGTCACCGCTCTCATAGGGACTGAGGGTATCTAATCTAATAATAGACAAACAGGGTAATTGACCGTACCTTTGCTACACCTCCCATTGGCTAATCAGCATGATATGAAAATTAACCACCAACAAAGGTGGAGGTTAATTTGCATACGTAGGCTCCAAGCAGCAGAGCGAAGATTGAAGGCAAGCCGGAGCAGCAAAGATGGAGGTCAGAAGGCGGCTCCAGCCAGAGTGAAGGCCTGGGTCCTGGGTGCCGGAGGAAAACTGGTGCCCACAGCCAGGAGAAGGGAAGGCCTATTGCACAAATCTCTTCGTGCAACAGGCCTTTAGTATATAAAATGATTAAGTTCTTAGAAAGGACATAGATAAAAGGATACTTTAACTCTAGGTTCTCTGAGAGATAACAAATAACAGAGGGGAGAAATCATAAAGTCAGATACAACTTCGAAAAATAAAGAAAAACTAGACCATACACTATAGATTGTTATATCTTATTTATGTAAATGTGTTGTTTATTTATTCATTTGTGTGGATATTTTTTCCATTAATTTCTAGAGAGAGTAGAAGGGAAGAAGGAAGGGAGGAGAGAGAGAATTATTGAGGTGAAAGAGACACATCTATTGGTTGTCTCCTGTACACACCTCCACCACAACTGGGGAACCTGCAACTGAGGCATGTACTTTTGATAGTGAACTGAACCCTCCATCCTTTGGTCTACAGGCCAGAACACTAACCACTGAGAAACTGGCCAGGTCTTATTTATATAAGTTTTACCATAACTAGCTAAAAATTGCTTCTAAAATGCATTAGTACAAATTAATAAAATATATACTCTATAAAAAAAGAAAACTAAAGCAAATGAAGAATGTTCAAATTTTGATCCTAGGCACCTGGAAAAATTAATCTCTTCTTTTTGGGGATACTCTTACCTTTGCATCATATTAAATATTTTGAGGTTTGTAATTTTTAAATAGTTCCAAATGAATCTGTCATTCATTCTTATCTTTTTAATTCCATGTGATAATTTTATTATTGAGGATTCTCCAGAACAGCAGAGTCAATAAGCAATTACATATATGTGTATATAGATAGATAGAGGTACTCATATATATGTATAAATAGGAGGATATTTATTATAAGAGTTGGCTCATTTATTATAGGTGATTGGTCAGGCCAGGAAGTCCAGCAATCTCAGGTCTGCAATCTGGGGAACCAGGGGAGCTGGTGATGACCTCCGATCTAAGCCTGGGCAAGCTGATTCAAGGGCAGAGAAGCTGGGTGTCCCACCGCAAGCTGAAAGAGTGACTTTTCCCTTCCTCTACCTTTTTGTTCTATTTGGACCCTCAGTGGGTTGGATGATGCCAATACAGTGGTGAGGGCATCAGTCTTTACTCAGCCTACCAGTGCAAATGCCAGTGTCTTCCTGAAATATTCTCATAGGCATGTCCAGAAACAAAGCGTTCCAGCTACCTGGGCATCCCCTAGCCTTGTCAGTTCAGGTAGACACATTAAATTAACTGAAGTAAACAACCTTTATTTGGAAATTTAAAAGGCAGTGCTAAAATGTGTTATGATTCATGTACATCACACCATGTATTGCTACAGTTTATAACACATTCATTTATTTTATCTGTAAACCAGGAGTATGAGCTTCCTTCACACGGATTTTATAAATATTATAATGATGATGAAGTGCTTGGGAAATGACACATATCATTAATTCTACTGCAATGCTACAAAATAAAACAAGTGTGGTTTCTAGAGTGATATTGAATATTATATCAGTTATCTGTGGCTGTGTTACAAATTACCCCCAAACTCAGCCACTGAGAACAAGTATTTATTATTTTGCAGGATCTATGGATCAGAGATTTTGGGGTGACTCAGCTGGGTGCTTCTGGCTAAGGATTTCTCATGGGTCCACGGTCATCCTGAGCCTTGAAGAGGTTCTACTTCTGCAGCTGTTGGAAGGCCTGGGGAAGCCCTTTCCATTCACTCAGCTGGTAGAAGTCTCAGAAGATCTTCAGAGTTGACTGCTGTGGGCCTCTGGACAGAGCTTTCTCATAACAGGCACCTGGCTTCCCCCAGAGCTAGTGGTCTAAGACAGAGTACCCGACATAGATGCCTCCATCTTCTACAATATAATCTTTGAGGCAGGAATCACCATTTATGTCATATTCTATTCATGAAGAGTGAGTAACTAAGTCCAACGCACACTCAAGAAAAAGGCCGATTTCAAAAGGGTAACTATCAGGAGACACACATCATCGGAACTCTCTTAATGATTGCCTACCACAAAGAGCAAATGGGTGCTATCGAGTCTCATAACTCATACTGAAATAAGCACGGCCTTTGAAAATTGATCAGGCCACTAACTTCTGAAAAATGGGGTCATTTTTTTTTTTTAACTCATAGGCCTACATTTTATTGTTGTTGTTATAAAATAGTACAACCGTACAAATCTCACACATTTGTTGGGGGAAATCAAATGATGATCTTCAAGGCAGATGCCATGCAGTGATGACAGAGGGCTGTCCTAGGCAATCACCAACAAACACTAGAAAGGCATCTGATTGCTTAAATTCCTTAAATGCTCCTGGTATGTACACATAAGAATTCTCAGGAGAAGGAAGATACAAAGCTAACCTGGCCATTTGATATTGACTGCTGAATTCCTATGCCTTAAGAGGCATCATTCTTTGATTTTGTCTAAAAGTCGGCCTTCAATTTCCATCTCATTTAGCTGCTGAGACATTTCAGACTATTGGTTACTGACTGGTAGAAAGATGCACCATACATACACACATGCTAATAAATCCCCATATGTGAAGGCAAGTGTATTAAGGACATAGGTGCTAATGGATTCTCTGTGCATGAATCATCATTAAGCACTTGGAAAAAACAACTGAACTTGTACTAAATCATCCTTAAATTCAGACCTTTCTAACACCATGTCATTCTATTAATGGGAATGTTTATAAATTCTACATCTGCAAAGATCTGTCTTCCTCTACATGAAGATGTGCTAGGGAAATGAGAGAAGAAACCTAGTTTTTATGTTGCAATGAAGTCAATTCAATAAGTAGGTGTCATTTTCCTTGAAGAATATTTCTGCCTCTAACTTCTCCCTATCATCAAAATCACCGTGCTTGGGATTCTCTTGAATCCTGTGTTTCTACTTCCGTTTGTTTTGATGAACCAACTTCCAAGCAGCAGCCTTGTTCTTAACTGAGTTGATGCTTCCAGGGACCATACTTCTTTTCCAGGAACATCAAGGATTGTTACCGGCTACCCAATCTATGCCTTGCTCAGCCTTTTGTAAGAATATCTTGCCCAAGTGCACAGAGCCTGTGATGCTGACTTATCTGGACTAAAAATCTCTGGGGCTGATTGCTGGTGAACCTGCAGGTGAGGCTTGAGTTAGGGAGATTTTTCTGCTTTTATTATTATACTAGAGGCCCGATGCATGAAATTCATGCAAGAGGCTTGCCCCTCGCAGTTCCAGCTGCCTCAGCCAGCCCTCACAACCCCTCACAGCCCCGACTGGCCTTCGCAGCCCCAGCTTTGTCTGGAAGGTCATCTGGAAAGTTGTTCGGTGGTTTGGTCTAATTAGCATATTAGCTCTTTATTACATAGGATTGATCCAACTGCACCCACAGGTAAGAGCACCTAAAGAATCTTGGTTTCCTTTGTTTATGTATCTCTCTCTCCAGAATCCAAGTCCTCCTGCCTCAAAATTTGTGCTAATTCCTCTCTAGATCCCCCATGCTGGTCACTTAAGAAGGGCTCAGTAAATGTTTTATTGAATGCACATATGTATTGACTAAAACAGCAGATGGATAACAGAAGTACACTGAACATTATGAACTAAGGAAGAGCATGGTAGGAGTCATGCATAAGGCGCACAAAGACTTCTGTGCGGACCAAAGAGAAAACGATGAGCACCACTTGCTTACCATGCAGAGTTTTGTGAAGATCAACTGAAATAACATGGGAAAGAGTGATTCTCATATAAAAGTAAAAATCTGTTTCATTACTCTTTTTGAATATCAATAATTCCTGGAGTTTCTCAACTAAATTTCCCAGTGTACACAAAAGCGTTCTGACAAAAACAAGGACAGAATAACAACTAACATGAAGCCATGTTCAAAAGCTACATTGATTTTATTACTTAATTATTTCCCATCAATCAACACACACATGTTTGGAAGTATGTTATAGTGTTTATAAATTATCCAGTTAGAGAACTTTGAAGCAGGGGGTCCCGCGGGGGTGAGGCCGACGGAGTCCTAACGAAGCATGCCCGACTCCGGAGACCAGGTTCAGTGACGCAGACTAAGTTTATTGTGTAAGTGCAGCAGTATATATAACTTTTTGGACCAATCAGAAGTTTACACAATCCTTAGGGCAGCCAATAGTAGGAAAGATCAGGGTACTATGTAGGGGCCCTCGGGGGTTTGCTCAGGCAGGCGCTGCCACTTTCCGGTGTGCTGAGGAAGCTTGTATAGGTGGAGTGTGCTCACGCCATTGCATCCACCACTGCACTGAGATAAACCTCCTGAACTCTTCCCACAGAAATTGACAAAGGGTATGCATACCAGCGTACCATATAGTCTCTGTCTTCCTGAAGAATTGACTTTATGGTGAGAAAGGGTCACAAATTTATCTCTACTGCGAAAACAACGAAGAAGAAGAAGAAGAAGAAGAAGAAGAAGAAGAAGAAGAAGAAGAAGAAGAAGAAGAAGAAGAAGAAGAAGAAGAAGAAGAGAAGGAGGAGAAGGAAGAGGAGAAACAGGGACAAAATTAGTAGCAGTGAGCAATCATTTGCATGTGCTAATGAATTTATAGGGATAAACTCAGGGTTACTTTATAGTGTTTATGTCTCTAATTTACACTGGTAGAAGGCAAGTAGAGTGACCAGGTAAACAAGTTTAAATAACTTGACCCAGGTCAGGAATGGAATCAGGTGCTAATGAATTTATAGGGATAAACTCAGGGTTACTTTATAGTGTTTATGTCTCTAATTTACACTGGTAGAAGGCAAGTAGAGTGACCAGGTAAACAAGTTTAAATAACTTGACCCAGGTCAGGAATGGAATCAGGATATAGGAATTTGGTCCCAGGCTGTCTGAATCTCAGAGCCTGGATATATGTTATGCTCATTTTACAGATTGCTCTTAATGTCATTGTGTGACTGAGAAATGGAACCTCAACTGCCGGGGTCCAACCCCAGCAGGTCCAGGGGTCCCCAAAGGTGTGGACGGAGTCGGCGAAGAAGGAAGGACACGGAGACAGCGTTCAGTTGATCAGCAGCCTAGCCAGGATCTCTAGCCCGGATCTCCAGAGAGGTTCTGCTTCGGATCTCCAGCGAGGTTCTGTAGCCATGTTCCCTCGCTAGGTTCTCCAGCCAGGTTCTGTCCAGGCTCTCCAGTCAGGTTCAGTGTCCAGGTTCCAGTCAGGTTCTCCTGCCAATCTCTGTAGTCAGGTTCAGTCCAGGATCCCTTGCCATGTTCTCCCGCTAGGCTCTGTCTCTAGGCTCCGAGGCCAGTCCCTCTCCAGGATCCTCCGGCATGCTCTCTCCAGCGAAGTTCTTCTGTCTCTAGGCTCCGTGTAGGTTCTGTCTTCTTGATTCTGTTCTAAGTTCTGAGTGTTTCTGTCTTGTTACAACTGTATTTATACCAGTTGATTCAATCCTATCAATCTCTATTACAAAGGTTAGGGCGTTTCTTATCTCCATTCCAGGGAGAAAAGATTATGTAGCTTAAGCATGATTGTTCGTAGTTAAAGGGATTAATTACCCGCCTGGCACTTAGTTGAAGGGTTTTATTCCCTCCCTAACTTTAGGGGAAAATCCCTACCTGGGGATTCAACCTTTCTCGGAGAGGTGACCTTGGTTAAAACACAGCGCCAAGAAGGTGAGCAAACATATTAAGAACCGTATGCCATATATGCCAGGTCCCTTGAAACAGCAAGGATGGACCGGCTCCCGGCACTCAACAACATTTTCCAAGTTTAAAAAAGGTGTGAGGCGGGAGAGATAGTCACAGTCATGGTTCCCAGGGACGCTGGAGACCTGCGCCCTTCCCTGTGGTTACATCTACTCTCCTGCCAGAGCTATTTTCTTTATTTTGCCAATGGTCTGGTCACAGGGTCAGTGCTGACCACCCCTTTCAGTCCCGTGGTCTTTACAGTTTTAATGACCACATGACAAAAAAGGAGTGCTCTTTGCAGTAGCAAACATGTAGGTGTTGAAATAAAAATGTGCTTTAAATGTTGTCTAAACTGTTTAGTAGCTTTGTGACCTGAAAAAGTTATTTATGTTTTCTATGCTTCCATTTGCTCAGTTCATTTATTCAACCATATTTTTCTGGTGCCAGTTCCAGAAAGCTGCCGTTAAATAAAGCAGGGCCTTGCCATCAGGGAAAGGTATTCTCATGGGGCATATAAATAATAAAGAATACATTCCAATGTAGAGACTGTATAAAGTAAAGCAGGGCAGGGGAGCGGGTGGAACTTGAAAGTAAGGTGGCCATACAGACTTGTAGCCAAAATGCTATTATTTTATCTTGTGTTGAATATGCAACTTCAATAAGCCATGGATTATGCATCTTCCTCGGTTTCCAGACTTGGGGACCACCCTGTGGAGTGGCCAGCTAGGACCTTTCCTGGAAGATGACAGAGTCTTGAATGAACAGAGACTGTGAATTGTGTAATTATGTTGGGGAGGAGGGAAGCAACCGGCAGAGGAAACAATAAATGCACAAACACTAGGGTTTTTGCAAATGCCCCCTTACTAGATAGTGGGCAGGCTGTGGAGTGGGGAGAAGACTGGGGTGTGAGGTCCAGCAGGTGGACATGGTTAGAACATGGCCTTTTAGTCTGTGCATTATGGGAAGTCACCTAAGTATTTTGAGTGGGGAAATGACATGGCTTTATTTTCTTTTTAAAATGTGACATTTTACATGGAGATGGTTGAGATTTAATTTGTGAGCTGCCTACAGCCCTCATTGGAGATAAACTATGAAAAAAAACAAAACAAAACAAAACAAAACAAAACAAAAAAAACACCAGACCCCTATACTGGCACAAAACCGATTTCCACAAATGTTAGTTCTTGCCTGCCTCCTTCTCTCACTGAGCACTGAGGCAGCATTCTCAGAAGGGCGACTCTCAGGGCTGCTGTTTCCTTAGAAAGTGATTCACTTGTTTTTGTTCTCTGGACAACAGCTGGGCCTGGGCCTCAGAGAGTGGTTTTTAAATGCCATCTCTGGGGAAGCTGGCAAATACAGGGCCGGGCTAAGAACTGAAGTTGAAGGGGGATTTGATCCAAGTGGGAGACAGATAATGAGAGGATTAACTCAGGTCAAGGGAAGTAAAATCAAGGGAGAAAAATAGACAGGAAGTGGATGCTTATTGGAATGACAAGTGGCCTAAGGTCACCTTTCCTGCTGCAGATGGCAGTGGTCAAGGCAGGGGCCTCTGCAGCAGGCAGGAGGATTTCCTGGAACTCCACATCTCCCAGGAGAAGGCAGGAGGGGGTTCCAGTGCTGAGCTCAGAGAGGCCAGCTCAGGCTTGCAAATAGCTGATGAATGGCAAAACTCGCTTCAGATCTGATAAAAGCATCCTCATGGGAGCCGGCGGCTTATACAATTGCTTCCAAAGGGAAACTCTAGCTCAGTTGATTGCGAACTGGATCAAGCCAAACTCCACAAGCAGACCGCATTTTCAAAAGTGATTGTGCTCAGGTAAGGACATTGCTTAGATCAGGGTTTGCAAATTCAATTATCCTTTCATTTATTCTTTGAGAACCTTCCATGTGCCAAGGACTCCTTTAGGTGCTGGGAACCAACTATTGATTGAAATCTCTACTTTCTTAGAATGGTATTTATTATATACTTTGGGGGAGACAGGATAGACAATAAATAGAGAACATGCTGAATATAAAACATGTCAAAAAAAAAACCTAAACATGTCAGATGGTACTATAAGCAGGAGAAGTATGAAGGGAGCTAAAAGGATGAGTGGTGCCAGTGTGAGGGGTAAGTGGGGAGGAGATGAGGAAAGTGCTGTCTGAGGAGGTGGTGACCCAGCCAGAGAGGGCGAGGGTTAGCCCCATGCTAACTTGGGGAAAACATTTTCCTGGCAGAGGAGAGAGCAGGAAAGGACAGGAAAGTTGAACTCATGTGAGCATAGGAAGGAAGTGTAGTTGAGGTCACAAAGGGGAGGGCCAAGACCCTGCAAGCCAGGTAGGCCATGTAAGCCAACTGGGGAGATAGGAACCCACAGGAGAATTATGTGCAGAGAAGTGACATGACCAGATTTGAACCTGTTTTAAAAGAGCCATTTGTTGAGATTAGAAGGACTATGGAAGCAAGTTGGGGCGCTGGCATTGAGGGGAGATCAGTAGCTCATGTTCAGATTTATTGAGTTTGGCATGCTACTAGACAGAAAAGCAGATGTCTTCTGGAGGCCAAGTGGAATCCAGGGGATTTTTCTTATGCTGATTCTCATAGGTAGATACGGGCTGATTGGCATTTTGTCGGGTGTAGGACTCAGAAGATTTCTATTAACTCAGAAGGAGAAAGACTCAATGAACTGGCAATGCTGACCATGACTGCAATGGTGGAGATTATGTGAAATCAAAATCCCCATTTTACCCTGATGCCCTGTCTTGAATGAAGTCAGTCTTACCATTCTTTAACAAGTGCCATGAAGGATTTTTTATTTAACACCACGGATACCTAGAAGAAAGGATTGTGCTTACATCACTCAACAAGGCTCCCACTCATTTACATTGAATCAATAGGCAAAAAGCTAGAGGTGTTAGAGATCATTATGGAAGACACAGACAGTTTGGCGCATCCTTCATGTTTGAGTTTGTGACTTCTCTCTCCCTTTCCAAACTGCAGGAGGCATAGAGAAAGAGGGGATTATAATAGAAGAGTGGACCGTGCTTTCATCTATATCCCAGGCCGTTGGAACTTCAAGTCAAGCCTGTATTGGAGAGAAGAAAGTGAGCTTAGAATTATTAACCTTTACTGAGAACATGATTCTGCTTTTATTTCTATCATGGAGTTTGCTCTTCTCAAACCCATTAAACTAGAAAAGCAAGTGAGAGAAACGGGAGATGGAGAAGGGACACAAATGAGCAGATGAACGGGATGTTAGACAACTGATTGGAACCAGTTCATGGAGGGTCCAGCCTCTCCAGGTTATGGGAAGTCATTTTGATCCTGTCAGCTCCAAAGTTCCAGATGGAAATAACCAAAGAAGCAACTTTAGAAATATACCAGCAATTATGAAGAAACCTGACGTTGAAGTTCTACCTTTATCTCACTAAGAAATGGGCCAAATTTTTTTGTGATGATTAATTGTCTCAATGGTAAAAGCTGGATTGACATTCCTGTGAAGAAAAGACATTATTCATATCATTCACACAATCCAATGCAAGTTGCTGAATGAATGCAAAATAAAAGGTTAATACAAAACACTGTGGGGGATTGAAGATGTAGGTGATGGAGGTCAGAACGGGATTAGGGATCTGTCTGCTCTGCTATAATTTGAAGGAAATAATCATCTACATCAGCAGCAGTGATAGCAAAGGAAGGGAATGGAATGGAAGGGGAGGGAAGGGAAGGGAAAGGAAGGGAGGGGAGGGGAAGGGAAGGGAAGGGAAGAGAAGGGAAGGGAAGGGAAGGGAAGGGAAGGGAAGGGAAGGGAAGGGAAGGGAAGGGAAGGGAAGGGAAGTGAGGGGAGAGGATGGGAAGGGAGGGGAGGGGAGGGAGGGGAAGGGAGGGGAGGGGAGGGGATGGGAGGGGAGGGGTGGGGAGGGGAGGGCAACAGTGGAAAAACTTTGATGGTGGTAGACGGGAGTGTACAGCATGGCATTGAGATCTAAATTTCAGGTGCTTTTGTACATGGGATATAAATACATAACCAGACTTGCCCCTTGAAAGCATCTTTCCTCAGTCCGCCAGCCAGCCCTCGTGCTGCTGGGGACCTCTGAGTTCTGTCGGGAAGGAACAGTGCACATTCTCAAACAGCCTATTTTTAGCAAGCATGAGTAATTACTCCAGATGGCTGTTCAAATCTGCTGGCATTGTTTCTACTGTACATTCTTTGTTTAGAAACCCATTTTCTTTGATTTCAAAGAGACGTAAAAAGATGCAATCGTCGTCATATTTAGCATCGATCTCTTCCATGAGCTTTCTGGAAACACTCCCACTGAGAGAAGGTTAACAGAGATGCTGATGGAAGATTTTTAATAAATTAGTTTGGCAGTGAAGTCCGAGAGCTTCTTCCATAAGAACAGTTTTTTAACTTCCAGTGGTTGCTGCTTGTGTGTGTGTGTGTGTGTGTGTGTGTGTGTGTGTGTGTGTGTGGTTGCAGATATATACTCCTTTTTCCGTTGCCTTAATTTTATTTTTTTATGAATTTAAGGTTATTTAGGATAATGTTATGAGGGTGATTCAATAGAATCACTGGTCTTTTTATTTTTTGCTACAAATGAAAATATGGTGTGTTTTTTTCTTTCCTACTTTTTCCTTCCTTCTTTTGTTCTTGCCCTCTCCTTCCCTCCCTTGGTCCTTCTTCCTCCTTCTCTCTCTGTCTAGGCTAGACTCTAGCCTCTCTCTGTTTCTCTTTCTTCTTTCATTGGCCTACCTACTGTTTTCATTGATTTGCTCATTCTTTATAAACTTTTATTTTCCATATACTCTGATTAATAAACCATACATTATATATATATATTATTTTAGAGAAAGGAAGGGAGAGAGATAGAGAGAAACATAGATGAGAAAGCATCAGCTGCCTTCTGCATGCCTCCTACTGGGGATCCAGCCAGCAACCCAGGCATATGCCTTGACCAGGAATTGGTTATTATAATAGAGGATGAATTTTTGATACCAGACCTGCCTTTAAAGCAATGCTTCTCAACCAGGATCTACGTGGATCCACTAAGTCATCTCTACTCATAGTATCCTCCCCTTGTCTGATGGTTACACATCTAAAAAACATGTCTTCCAAGAGCATAGTAGCAAATTAAGTTTATTTTAAAAATCGATATGAGCTGTAAGTGGCTTTCAAATGTTCATGCACTTGGATTTACATCTTTACCTAGGGCTGTTGTTGGAAGGGTTTAGAAGCAGTAAAAAGAAATCACAATAGGATTGTGACAGATGATATTAGATGGATGAAAGAATAACAAGCTCTATACGTAGAGGAGGAAAAATCACACAGCAATTTGGAGACATTTAATGCAAGAACAAGGCATTCTACAGGCCTCAAAACATCTGAAGATTGTAACAAACTGTGTTTATAATCAGGGACTTGAATCTATAATAAAGTGTTAGTGTATAATTCTTATCAGAAATGGTTCTTTAGAAAGTAGATAAAAATGTAAGCTAACAATTGCAAAGAAAGCCATCTATCAACTCTATTATTCAGCATTTTTTCCTAAAAATGTTAGAAAAGTATAAAGAAAAAAGCAACATGGTATACTTATTATAGGTTAAAAAAGATCATCTTTATGATTTGGATAAATGTTATTTATTGGAAATGATAAGGATGTTTATTAGAAAAAAACCAATATATCCAGCTTTAAGAAAATATGAGTTACTAAATAATAATAGTGAAATGGTTAAACTTAGAGCAAAAATTAAACTTCTCTTGTTACATTTCTTTTGTTTCTTATGCTACATATTTCTTTGTTACCAAATATAAGTAAATTCTAGATACAGTGGAAACAAAACTGTGACTAATTAAGAATAAATTGATCTAGAAATCTTTAAGGACTATATATAGTATATAACTCCCCCACCCTGTGCCCCAATCCTACACTGGCCTTTGGTTCATGAGAAGCTGAACACTCCGTTCCTCCCCTGCCTGAACACTTTTCTAGAGCCTGGCCCCTTCTCCTGGCTCAGAGAATGAAATTAGGCCAGGCAGGTAGGAAGGAACCCATCTACTAGGGCCAATTAGATGTTATTCTACTAACAACACCTTACTGAAGTGTTTTACATGGGGAAGGTGACAGGATGGACTCACTGTATTAAGAGATCCCTTGGCTGCTCTGTGGAAAAGGAATTGTCAGGGACAAGAACACAGGGAAGATGAAGAGTTAGGAAGTACCATATTGGAGCAGGCAAGAAATTACTGACATAATAAAGTAACACTGACATTTTCTACCTATGATATTGGCAAACAGATAGTGAAATGGGGATACATATATATGCATATATGGATTTATGTATAAATGTTTGAATTTGAGCATATATTATCATTACATTTAATAGATTTATATATTTATTTAGCAATATTTATAGAAGCCCTAATAAACAGTTCCATACACGTTGACCCAAAAATTTAACCTCATAAAAATATTCTAGTAAAATAATTGAATTGCTCCCCAAATACATAATACCATAATTTAATCTCAGATCAATATACAATATATAACAATGAAAATGGCTGAACTAATTTTTATGGAGATTTGGTAAATAAATCATTCTTTGTTCATTTCAGAGAATGATTACTCAGAAGTCATTAAAAATTATTTGCAAACCTCCACTTAATGAAGTAAAATAGCATTTAGTGATCAATTTTGTTAATACATATGTCTATACATATATGTGGAAAGCATGGAATATTATAAAATTTGACATTAATTATTATAATTTATGAATATGAAATTACCTAGTTTTTATATACATATTTGTATTTTATGCTTCCACCATGTAAGAAAATGATCATTTTTACAATTTATTTTAAAAGAGACCAATAAAGACAACAAGCTGTGTTTATTAAGTGGTATATAATCATTAAAAACATATGACATTGCCATCACAACTATGTGTATTTTATAGATATTATAAACTTTTATAATGACCAGCCTTCACAAATAAATATGCTTACAGTATTGGGAAACTGACTGAGATAAGGACATTGCCTTCATAGCTGATTAACCATCAATGGTTTCTGAGGTCAATAAGGTCTTCTTAATACTTGCCTATGTGGACTCTTCCATCATCATCTCAGTGCATAGAGCTATGAGAACACCACTGAGCTATACCTGTAATTTCCTCAAAGACCAGGCTGGATAACCCTGGACTCCAGCCCACTACCATCAGCTGTTAAACTCCTCTACTTTATTTTAACTCAGTTCTAAAATTCCTTACTTCAGAAAGTTATATGATTTGATTAAGGAAGAGTTAGGCATCACCCCTAAGGGCTCTCATAGCTCCTTATTGCCCTTAACCACAGCTCTGTGTGTGTCTGTCCTCTGTTAGACCATGAACCCCTCGGAGGGGAGATGTCTGCACCAGTTCCTGGTTCAGAGACTAAGTCACAACAGGTGAATGGAAGGAATGGAAAATCACCCTAGTATGATAAATATTTACATATATATATATATATATATATATATATATATATATATATACACACAAATGTATGTATGCATATATTATTATAGGAATGACTAATTTAGAAATTAGTCTTTAAAACAAATAAATGAAAATGTATTCAACATCCTATGTAATTAGGGAGTTGCAGATTAAAACAATGAGATACCACAATGCATCTACTAGAATGAAGAGAAAACAACTGAAAATACCAAATGTTGGTGAGGATGCAGAGCAACAGAAATTGTCAGTCACTGCTGATGGGGATGCCAGTGGTGCAGCCCATGTGGAAGACAGTTCAGCAGTTCCTTGCGAATCTAAGCACGCTCTTACGGTGCAATCCAGGAATCAGCTCCTTTGTATTTACCCAAATGTGTTGAAAATTTATGTCCACATAAATCCTGCACACAAATATTTACAGCCCTTTATTCATAATTGCCCAAAAGTGTGAGCAACCAAGATGTACTTTAAAAGATTAATGGAAAAACAAACGTTGGTACATCCATTCACTGGAATAATATTTCAGCGATATAAAATAAATGAGCCATCAAGTCATGAAAAGACATGGAGGGACCTTGAATGCACAATACATAGTTAGAGATACCAGCCTTAAAAGGCTATACTATATGATTCCAAAGATATGACATTCTGGAAAAAGAAAAACTGTGGAGACAGTAGCAAGATTAGAGGTGTCCAAGGATTTGGGGGTAGTGGACACAGAATGAGTAAATGGGGCTGTGCACTATTCTGTATGACACACTAAGGGTGGATACATGACATTGTCTATTTGTCAAAAGCCATAGAACTGTGCAGAGTGTGAACCTTAATGTAAACTATAAACTACAGTGCATCAATATTGGTTCATCAGTTCTAGCAAATGTACAACACTCACGCAAGATGTTAACGATAGGGCAAATGTGAGGAGAATTGGGGTATTGAGGACTCTTTGTTCTGTTTGCTCAATTTTGTAAAATTAAAACTGCTCCCAACAATAAAGTCTATTATTTTTTTTAAATGGATTTACTAATGTTTGTTCTAAAGCTGTCTCGACTTTACCATTACTTCCAATAGGAATGTGAGTGATATTTTCACTGAATACAGGGTTGGGGATGAGCTGTTCTCGATAGTGACTGCTACTAGAGTGCTCTGCAGCCTGAAAAATTACATGTCCTGAGGTAGACTACGTGCAATTAGGCACTTAACAATCGGTGTCTATTGCTCCTTTGTGTAAATCCCTCCAATGGTTTCCCATTGCGCGTAGAATAAAAGACAGCTCACCAGGTCTTGCAAAAGCTGGCCACCTTCTACTCGCCATTGCTCAGTGATCTGCACCTACTTCATCCTCTGCCCTTCTTCCTCCCCCAGCCCATGGAAGTCTCACACTTGCTCTTTCTGGCTCTTAGAAAAATCTTCCATCACTCTGTTCTCGCCTTTTCAGTTATGAATATGGACAAGAATGACAATCCTTTTCTCTCTACCCTCCCAATACCTCCTGCCTGGTGCCATGCATTATCTCCAACACTACCCTGTTGCTTTTTCTTCCTTGTCCTTATCTTTGGTCAAACATTTCACTGATGTGTGAGGCTGGCCACTGGAAGGCAAGCTCCCTCAAAAGCAGAAGTTTCGTTTGTCTTTTCACCTCTGTTCACCCAATGCCTAGGATAGTGCCTGCCATACAGTGGGTGCTCAATACTTCACTGTAGAGTGAAGAACCGAGAAATATATGGAAATGAGGTCAATTTGACATAGCATGGAAGACTGGTTAGGTGATCCTGGGTCCAATTCTCAATCTGGCTATACATAGTTAAAGAAGCTCATGCGACATATGTCCACTCTCTAAGCCTCAACTTCCTCTTGTGTAAAATGAGGCTTTTAGAATACATGAAGCCCAAAGTCTCTTTTAACTCTGAAATCCTACACTCTTTATGAAGCAAAATGATTAAGGTTCCACTAGAGAGCCGCTAATTCGATATATTCTATTACAGGGCAATTTCTGTGATGATATATGTCTGTTCAGCATACTGAAACCACCTTTCAGAGTGACATTGTCACACATCTGGTCAAATAAATTAATGTTCCCATCTGGATCGATGCTTCTGGCAGGAACACCGAGTACTGATGCCACACGATCCCTCCATCATAAAACAGAAAATGTGTTAGGATTTCGCAGCATCAGGCAATGACACCATTGGCTTTCCATTTTCCTGTTTGTTTGTTTGTTTGTTTTTTCATAGAGCCATTCACTAACCTACACTTGACATTCCGTCATAAAAAGCGACACACACTCTCACACGTCTGCACAGGGCTGCATGTGTATTTTGCTCTATTCTGTTTCTATGGAAAACATCAGCATGTACCAGGTTGATTATTATTTTAGGTAAAATATATTACAATAAACAATGTCTGCAATTTGAGACTCTGGTGGATATTCTTGTTGGGCAAAGGGGAGATAGCATGTAATACTAGTTGCCACTGGCTCCAGGAATAGGCAGTCTTCCTCTGGTTCCGCTGCCTGGGGTGTGTGCAGACGTCCCACCAGGAGAACATGGACCCATTTCCTTCCCCTCACAAAGGTGAGTTCTGCCAGTAACTGGTCATAGCTCACAATCTCCTACTCTCACATGTATCTGCTTCTTGCTTCAGATTTCAGCTGAATTGCTCTTGATGGACTTGAGTCAGCACTTCAACACTGTCACAGCTCTGACACTCTGCCCTTCACTGTCTGGCTGGAAGTCAGATGTTTTGTGGCAGATGAGTCACTGGCAGCACTAATGGACACTTCAGAAAGACAGGGCTGTCTGCCGAAGAGCCCCAGAAAGCCCACGCACCAGAGTGATCAACGACGTGTAGGGACCTTTCCAACAATGGTGTGAGATCATACTGTTCTCTCTCAACCAGAGCCCAGGAAGGAGCATACTAATGGTGAAAACACGATAGGATGGAATTGAAGGTAAAGGACTAGCTATGAATTCAAAGTCTATTTAAATCGTTTAGATTTTCCAAATAGAAATAAGGACTAGAAACTCATACTTGGAGATAAATAGTGCATTACATGTGTTGACACATATATGTGCTTGGTAAACATTAGTTTTTTTCTTTATTATTAAATAAAATTCATACTCTATTTGCTTAACTTCAAGCAGCCATGGTTGGTCGATGTGCACACATGGGTCTTCTCACTTCATGGAACTCAGTGTATTGGAGAAGTCACAAATACAAACGTGCTTAGAGATTCTGTGGAATTCATTCCAAGGAGAGGTGTGGAAGGCCAGTGCTAAGAGCCCAGGTATGTGAGATTAATTTGAATCAAAAATTAGAAAGAAACATTAGAAGAGATTATTTTTGAGCTGAATTTTACAGAACCTAAGATGAAAGGGAGCCAAAAAGCTGAAAGAACAATATGAGTTAAGACTTGATGGTGGAAAATTTAGACTATTAGCTTTAAGCTACCTATAGTAGAGAAGGCAACCAGAATACCTGATATCTCAACCAATAGCCTGGAAGCTATTAATAGGAGTTAGGTAAGCCTAGAAGGTAAAGAAGAGCTAGATCATGGGTGAGGGGAGGGGGGAGATAATTAATGCTGAGCTATGACTTTCTGGTTTATTCTACAAGTGAGAGAGAACTAAACATAAGATGTTTTCCTGTTTGTTTATTGGCATAATGGGTGAAGTAACTTCAGTTTGAGAGAGAAAACTTTATATTTAAAAACTGACCACAGAACAGCACATGTGCATGCACACACACATACCACATCACAGACACACAAGCAGTTAGCGAGGTCTGTTTATTAAATTAATTTATTGTACTCATGTTTACTATTATTGGAATGTATGCTGTCTACTGTCACAATCTGAGCAGCGCTAGCTACCTGTTTCTAAATGAAGACAAGCTGGCATGTACGTCATCGATGATGGAGGTTTGCTTAGTGAAATGAAGAATATAATTTGTAGTAGATGCGAGCTCTGTGGCCAGGAAGAGAAGGTATTGTGGAATGAGTTGACAGAGCAAGCATGGGTGTTAGTAGGAAGTAATCATTGGAGGTAGAAAGCAGGGCCAGGTCCTGCTGACAGAGCCTCATGATGGGATGAGGACAGGCAGGCAGCAGATCATGCCTGGAATCTTCTGTATGCTTCTTTCACTGATATGGTTGACTCATCATGATCTCAGGCCAGTCAGGGGTAGGAATGGGGCTCCCCAGGTCTTGGAAGGTGGAACTTTGGTGACATGGAGGACTAACTGGAGGTGAGAGCTATTTGTATTCTGGTGAGGAAAGTGCTGGAGGTGAGGAGTGTGCTGGGGATGAGAGTGTGCTGGAGGTGAGAGTGTGCTGGAGGTGAGAGTGTGCTGGGGATGAGAGTGTGCTGGAGGTGAGGAGTGTGCTGGGGATGAGAGTGTGCTGGAGGTGAGGAGTGTGCTGGGGATGAGAGTGTGCTGGAGGTGAGAGTGTGCTGAGGATGAGAGTGTACTGTAGGTGAGAGTGTGCTGGAGGTGAGGAGTGTGCTGGAAGTGAGAGTATGCTGAAGGTGAGGAGTGTGCTGGAGGTGAGGAGTGTACTGGAGGTGAGAGTGTGCTAGAGATGAGAGTGTGCTGGAGGTGAGAGTGTGCTAGAGATGAGAGTGTGCTGGAGGTGAGAGTGCACTGGAGGTGAGAGTGTACTGGAGGTGAGATTGTGCTGGGATGAGAGTGTGCTGGAGATGAGAATGTGCTGGAGGTGAGGAGTGTGCTGGAGGTGAGGAGTGTGCTGGAGGTGAGACTGTGCTGGAGGTGAGAGTGTTCTGGAGGTGAGAGTGTGCTGGAGGTGAGTGTGTGCTGGAGGTGAGTGTGTGCTAGAGATGAGAGTGTGCTGGAGGTGAGAGTATGCTAGAGATGAGAGTGTGCTGGAGGTGAGTGTGTGCTAGAGATGAGAATGTGCTGGAGGTGAGGAGTGAACAGGAGATGAGGCTGGACACTTAAGCAAAGGCCAAATAATAAAGGGGTGACCCACATAATTGAATTTTACTGTATAGGTCCAGAAGAGCTGTTATGTTAATCAATGAGTGGGGTTTCTTGGGGGAAATCCCTGTATTGTAGAAAAAACATTAAATGAGAAAGCAAATAATACAGTTATGGGAATGCATTTAATGGCAACTTTCCTTCAAAGCACGAGGTGTAGAGAGAGGGGAGAAGGGTTTCTCACTGGATGAGGGCAGAGGTGTTTTCACCTGGTGACCTTGGGTGTTGCTGCTGGCCTTGATAGAACACTGGTATTACTGCAGAGCTGCGCTGCACTGCTCTAGGAGAGGCACCGCAGTGTTTATATCTCCAAGGAAAGGAGAGATGGAAGTGCACTGGGCTCAGAGAAGAGGGGGGAAGCTGTTGACACAAAGAGCTTCCAGTCCGAGGTCTTAGAGAGGGTCCTCCCATCAGGGCATAGACTGACTGAAGTGAAGGAAAGTGTTTCTGGATTTGAGGACAAAAAGGAATTGAGGAGTCAAATGTTACAATGTCTCACAGGTCATAACATCCAGCCTTTGCCAAAGTAAATGTCATATTTGTTCAGGATTTTCACATTGTTTAATGGCAGCTCAGATATTGGCATCCTAAGCAGCCCTGACTCCAATGTGTTTTCTTATGCAGCAAATATTTGCTACGCTTCTTTGGAAGTTTTCTATACACGACAAATACAGGGAACAGAGCCGAGTCTCTGCCCTCCTGGAGTTGACATTCGCATTGTGAAGGAAAATAATGAACAACACAGGTACTTACAGGAAAGAATTTTTTAAAAAGGCAAAAGATGACTAACAGGGGCACTGTTTTATATAGGAATTGGAAAGATTATTTTCTGCTCCAACATAGTCAAAAGATGATCTTTTTAAAAATTCCTTTAAGAAGTGGTTTAGAATTAACATTCTGAGCAGAGAAAACCTGGATAAAGTTGGCAATGTATTTGATTGATCAGATACTCTTCTTATGCTGGAGAATATAATAATTTATAATTTTAAATGTATTTCTGTGATATTTTAAAGTCTGCCTTTCATACTCAGATGAGCTTTGTATATTCATTATTATGCACCATTCCTTAGTAAGCTGACAATAAACAGCCGGAGGAATGGATGAATGCATGTCTGAATGAATGATTGAAATAATGTATTACCAGCATCAGTTATTCCATGATAGTCGCAGCACAATAAAGGCCACATTTTTAAGAAATTAAAACACAATAAAATTCAGTTCTATTTCACTACATTGTTCAGGAAAATGAAAAAGGACCATTGTTTATGCTGTGATAATACATTGCTGAGGGCTTGGGCCTTGGTATCTCCCCTCCCTTTTCCCTACCTTGACCATAAAGACCTCCACTTGGGTTCTCAGAGCTTCAGTGCTCGGCCCTTGTCAGAATCATCCACATGTTCATACTGGCCCAATCAGGGCCAAAGGTACTTAGTTACAGGTCCTTCACTGCCATTCTTCAGAAATTCCCAAGGCATTCCCAAATTGGAGTGAGTCTACTCCTTTTTTCTCTTTATTTTATTTTTTCCCATCACCACTTAACCCCCCTATACCCTCTTCCTATATCCTCTTCCTATACCCTCTTCCTATACCCTCTTCCACCTCCACACATCTCCCTCCCTCCAGCAATCACTGCACTGCTGTCCATGTCCATGTGGGCTTTTTTTTTTCATTTTTGTTCAGTCCCTCCATTCTGCCCAACACCCCCACGCCCCCACCCCCACCAGAGCTGTCTGCCTGCTCCCTATCTATGAGTCTGTCTCCATTTGCTTGCTAGTTCAGGTTGTTCATTAGATTCCACATAAGTGTGAGGTCATACAGGACTTGTCTGTCTCTGACTGGCTTATTTCATGCAGCACAGCGCTCTCCAGGTCCATCCTTGCTGTTGCAAACGGGAATGTTACCTTCTTTTTGATGGCCAAGTAGTAGTGCATTGTGTAAATGTACCACAGCTGTTTTGTCTACCTTTAAAACTACGTATTTCCTTTTCTGAGACAACAAAATCTAATGTTATTAAAAGAATCTAAGGTTACCCCAGCAGAACATGTATTCTTATCTCTGAACAAACAAGAAAGAAATGAGGATAGCAACTAATCAAAAGAAGAGGCTCTTCCCCTCTTGCTGGTGAGATGGGCTGGGGCTGGGGAAAAGGCATGCTCCCCCCTCCACCCCCACCGCACCCTGCCCCCTGGCCATAGCAGCTGCCTATTGCCCCATTTAGTGATTTATACTTCAATAGCTAACCTAATCACAGAGAAGATGTATGACTTTTGTAATTCCAAATAAATGTGATAAAGTTGAAGGAACCAAGATAGTGCTAAAAAGCAATCCAGTGTTATGTTAAATTAACAGTTTTTATAATTTGTGACATACAGAAACATTCAAATTATATTCCTTTGTCTACGTAAACAATGACATTAAATTAGACAATAATAGAACACGGTGGTATGTTTGGGGTAAAGTAGAAGGTTTAGCTCGGTTGGCCCTTTTGGCAGGGGACAAACATATCACCTCGAAATGGATGTGCATATAATTTCAAATAGAAAAGGAAAATTGATCATGTGAAATGCGGTGCCCATGGTTTCTGTGAAGCTATTGCACTTTAGAAACTTTTCCTAAGGCAGTAATTTAGCTGAACTACAAAGACGGATGTACAAAAATGATCATCTCAAGTGTGTTAATCACAGCAGAGAAACGAGCTACATGTGTATCAATACCGGATAGGTTATATAAATGATGGTTATTCTACTAATGGGGTACTCTGAAGCCTGAACAAAATTTGAAGTGTGTTTGTTCTTTATATTGATTTGGGACGAATCCCATAACATATTTTTTAGTGAAAAAGCAATGGGATTATCTGCTTTATATAAAATTACTGATGTGTGTAAGAGAGAGAGAGAGAGAGAGAGAGAGAGAGAGAGAGAGAGAGAGAGAGAGAGAGAGAGAACAGTGCAAACAAGAGTCTGCTCCAGAAAGATACCAAGCAGTCTGGAAGAGAACATTAGTGTTTGATGTCCCAGGTACCCTGAAATAGGTCATCTGTAATTTTGTGTCATTGAAGGAGTTTCTGGAATTAACAGTTCACTGCTAATATAGCCACCAAAATGTTAATGTTTTTCTCACATTGGTTTGGATTGAATTGTGTTGCCCTCTCCCCCCAAGGTTATATGTTGAATCCCTAACCTCTAATGTCATGGTATTTGGAAATGGGAGGTAATTAGGTTTAGATGTGGTCATGAGGGTGGGGCCCCATGATGGAATCAGTGTCCTTATAGGAAGAGACACCAGAGAGCTTTCTTCCCCTCCCTGTATACCATGTGAGGACACAACAAGGAGGTGGTCATCCTCAAGACAGAAGAAGAGTCCCCACAGGGACCTTTGATCTTGGACTTCTCATTTTCCAAAAAATGTGAGCCACCCAGTCTTTGGTATATGTATGGCAGCCAGAGCTGACTAAGACACATGTTAAACAACATTCTACTCATTTATTGCCATGTAACAAATTACTCCAAAACTTAGTTGCTTAAACACCCAAACTGTATGATCACACAGTTGTTGTGGTTCAAGGACTCAGAAGACGCTTAACTGGATGGTTCTGGCTCAGACTGAGGTCTCCATGTCTGAAGTCATGTGATGCCTTGACTGTGCCTGAAGGGTCAATTTCCTTGGTCATGGGTGTGGTTATTTGTGAGAACCCTCCATTCTTTGCTGGCTGTCAGCCAGGGTTCTCCTATACTCACCAAATAAGCATCTCCTCAAACATGATGTCTTTCTTCCCCAGAGTAATTTAAAAAGAGAGAAATAGAACCTACAAATAGAACCTTATGCTAACTGTCTCATCAGATTAATATACCATGGAAGAGGACTACACAAGGGCATAAATATCAGGAGTCAAGGATCATTTGAAGCCAACTTGCAGCATAAATACTACACACACACACACAAAAGACCATTGTGTTTTTTCACTTGTTTTCTATATTATATTTGTATTGTATTAGTGTTTATTACAATTAAGCTTATTATCTGTACAATCAAGAAATACATCAAAATTATTTCACAAATACTTAAATATGTAAAAAACAAAGCTAATAATTTTTAAAAATTGATTTTAATTGATTAGGTATTGAAGTTATTCTCTCAGCATTTTGGAGATTTTAGTCCAAACTCTGGATCTTATTGCTGTTGCCTATTGTAAATCTGTTGTCAGGATTATTGTCATTTTTTAGTATATAATAAATTTGTCACCGTACGGATGCTTTCAATATTGTCTCATTGTCTTCAGAATTCTTGAGTTCTGTCACAAGGCATCAAGATACAGACTATTTTCATAGTTATCATTCTTTATATGTAGAAAAATATCTTTGATCAGATCTTCACAATTCTAAGCTATTATGTCACTAAATATTTCCTTTACTGCCGGGGTCCAGCCCCAGCAGGTCCAGGGGTCCCCAAAGGTGTGGACGGAGTCGGTGAAGAAGGAAGGACACGGAGACAGCGTTCAGTTGATCAGCAGCCTAGCCAGGATCTCCAGCCAAGTTCTGGTCTTGATCTCCAGAGAGGCTCTGCTTCAGATCTCCAGCCAGGTTCAGTCCGGGTTCTCCAGCCAGGTTCTAGTCAGGCTCTCCTGCCAATCTCCGCAGTCAGGTTCAGTCCAGGATCCCCTGCCATGTTCTCCCGCTAGGCTCTGTCTCTAGGCTCCGAGGCCAGTCCCTCTCCAGGATCCTCCGGCATGCTCTCTCCAGCGAAGTTCTTCTGTCTCTAGTTCTGTGTTCTAAATTCTGTGTTCTGAGTTCTGAGTGTTTCTGTCTTGTTACAACTGTATACCAGTTGATTCAATCCTATCAATCTCTATTACAAAGGTTAGGGCGTTTCTTATCTCCATTCCAGGGAGAAAAGATTATGTAGTTTAAGCATGATTGTTCGTAGTTAAAGGGATTAATTACCTGCCTGGCACTTAGTTGAGGGGTTTCATTCCCTCCCTAACTTCAGGGGAAAATCCCCACCTGGGGATTCAACCTTTCTCGGAGAGGTGACTTTGGTTAAAACACAGCGCCAAGAAGGTGAGCAAACATATTAAGAACCGTATGCCATATATGCCAGGTCCCTTGAAACAGCAAGGATGGACCGGCTCCCGGCACTTTACCAGATTCTCTCTCTGACACTTTAAATATGGGCATGCTACACTTTCTTATCTATCCTTTCTACCTTAAATCTTTATTTCATATAATCTACCTACCTATTTATCAGTTCTGTACTTTGAGTTTAAAAACAAATTAAAATTGATTTTTTTATTTAGTCTCACCTGATGCTAAACATACATTGGATTTTTTATTTCAATAGTTTATTTTTTTATATACAAATGTTCCATTTGGATCTTTTTAATATTTGTCTAGAATTTTTGATGATCTCTTAGTCATTTCTTTTTTACTTCCAAGTTATTTATTTAGCTTTTAAACACAGTAGTAAGTCTATATTTTTTATTTGATAATTCCAATATCTGAACTCTTGAGGGAGGCTTAAATATGTTGTTTTAATTTTTTCCGTATATTGTCAGTCATTATTATCAAGTTCTTTACATGTTTGGCAATTTTTTTACTGTGATCTCGTATTTTGTTGAAGTTAACAAATAAGAAACAAGTAAAACTATCTCAAGAAGTAGGAATTTAAGGTAAAATAATAAATATAAATTTAAAGATATCGTACAAATAATTATTAAGGTATCTCACATACAAACTTTCCAAAATATTAGGTAAACAACAAGTAAAAAGAAAAGAAAACATAGAAGAAACACCTCATAGTGACATATTTTAAAAGGGTATACAACAGAATACATAATAAACTCACAAAACTAAATTTTAGCAAATATGTATTTCCATAATATAAACAAAAATAAATTTTAAGATAAAAATTTATTGTGTAATAAAGCAAAACCCATCTTTATAATGATTATAATGGATACACATAAATTAAGTATTTACAATTAAAAAATCAATACATGCGCAATTTGATTTCTAACAATATGTTAGGCTGGATTCTCTGCAAAACTATTGTTAAAATATAACTAGTTAATACAAAAATTATAAAAGTGTAATTTCTAAGGTACTCCTTGGCTCATTAGAAATTAAAATCTATAAGGGAAAAATAAAAAATAAATTAATTCTATATAATGAAAGGTTAATATGCAAATTGACCAGACAGTGGAATGACCAGTCGCTATCATGCACACTGACCACCAGAGGGCAGACACTTAATGCAGGAGCTGCCCCCAGGTGGTCAGTGCACTCCCACAGAAGCTGGGCTCATGGCTGGCGAGCACAGTGGTGGTGGTGGGAGCCTCTCCCACCTCAATGGCAACGCTAAGGATGTCAGACTGCTGGCTTAGGCCGGCATGCGGAACCAGACATCCCCTGAGGGCTCCCGGACTGCAAGAAGGTGCAGGCCAGACTGAGGAAACCCCTCTGAGTGCATGAATTTCATGCATTAGGCTTCTAGTTAATTAAGAAAGGAAGAAAAAAAGACCAAGAGAAAGAAAAACAAGGATGATAGCAACAGTAACCCAGAAAGAGAAACAAGGACAAGGAGAGGCAGACAAATGCCAGGAGCCGGTCCATCCTTGCTGTTTCAAGGGACCTGACATATATGGCATACGGTTCTTAATATGTTTGCTCACCTTCTTGGTGCTGTGTTTTAACCAAGGTCACCTCTCCAAGAAAGGTTGAATCCCCAGGTAGGGATTTTCCCCTGAAGTTAGGGAGGGAATAAAACCCCTCAACTAAGTGCCAGGCGGGTAATTAATCACTTTAACTACGAACAATCATGCTTAAGCTACATAATCTTTACTCCCTGGAATGGAGATAAGAAACGCCCTAACCTTTGTAATAGAGATTGATAGGATTGAATCAACTGGTATAAATACAGATGTAACTAGACAGCAAGACACAGAACTCAGGAGACAGAACTTAAGAAGAGAGCCAAGAAGAACACAGAACCTACACAGAACGTTCTCTAAAGACAGAAGAACTTCGCTGGAGAGAACATGGCAAAAGATCCTGGACTGAACCTGACTACAGAAATTGGCAAGAGAACCTGACTAGAACCTGGTGACTGAACCTGGCTGGGGAACCTGGACAGAACCTGGCTGGAGAACCTAACGAGGGAACATGGCTACAGAACCTGGCTGGAGAACCTGGAGAACCTAGCAAGAGAACATGGACACAGAACCTGGCTGGAGATCCTAAGCAGAACCTCTCTGGAGATCCAGACCAGAACTTCTCTGGAGATCCTGGCTAGAGATCCTGGCTAGGCTGCTGATCAACTGAAAGCTGTCTCCGTGTCATTCCTTCTTCGCCGACTCCGTCCACACCTTTGGGGACCCCTGGACCTGCTGGGGCTGGGCCCCGGCAGACAAACATGACAGGATCTCCTTAAGTGCAAGCACTGCTGTGAGCATCTAATCTACTCTGGGCGAAGTAGGAAGGTGAACTTGAGATTTTTCAATTAAGCGTGGGACCCTCAAGAGGGATAAAAGTAGCTTCTGGGTGACTCAGCATGTAAGACCCAGCAGAAGCAAATCAAATCTTCTGGTAAAAAAACAATAAGTAAATAAATAAAGGCTAAGTAAATAAGTAAACCTTTGGTAAGATTCAACAGAAACATCTGACACAAATGGATTTAAAAAGGAAACTGTGAGCATAGATCTAGCAAGTTAAAACAAGAAAATAAAAACTAAAATAATTTATGAATTACTATTTGCCAATATGTTTAAAACTTAGAGGAAATTCTAGAAATTATAAGTTACTGACACACACATACAAAATAGAAAGCCTGAAAAACACTATAATCATTAAAGAAATCACATTAGTAGTTAACTAAAATTACACAGAAAGAAAAGACAAATGGGCAATAAACATACACCGCAAAGAAAACCAATATGAAATATTATGCTCCACTTCATTAGTAAGCAGGGAAATCTAAATTGAGACCACAATTAGATATCATTTTACATCATGAGACTGACAAAAATTAATGTTTGATAATATCAAATATTAGCTGTGAATATGCATTAAGTGGAACCTTAGCACACTGCTGGTGGGATTGTAAATTAATATAAGCATTTTGAAAAACAATTGGGGGTTATATTAAACTTTAATGGTTGCTACAAACCAGCAGTTGCATTTATAGAAAAACCTTGTAGAGAACTCTTGTATACCAACAGACAAAGCAAACATATTTATAGCAGTACGGCTCTTACTTGCAAGAAACTACTAACCACCCAATGTGTGGAACAATTATAATTTTGAATTTTTGAAACATAAGTAGATGATCTAGAAAATAAAATAAAAATTACAACTCCAAAAAGTATAATAATAATAATACAACCTTCAAAAAACATGAGAAAAGGCAGGCTGCGATGATGGCCTAAATTGTTCAATGGCCCCTGTCAAAATCCAGGAAGGTCTGTCTGATTTACTGAACTGACAGGTATGTCCTTTAGACACTTCTTCCAAGGAGAACAGATAGGGCCCCTGTGACCTTGGGGATTCTGGGGCACTTTCCAACTCTCCCTTCCCATTAATTGGGCTTTTGACAGTAAGCTGCTTATTTAATATTCATTATTTTTCTAGCAATGCACAGTAAATTAAAATGACTTTTTAATAAGATAGTCCCTATTGCCAGAAAATGAGGTATTTGGGGGACTTCTTCAGAACATACAGTTGCTTTAACTGATAGAGCAGAACAATTCTCATGAGTTCTCTGTGTGGGAAAATATTCATTTGTACAGTTGATAGTTTTTATGTCCAGGGTTAAAAATGGGTCCCATTATCAAATTCCCTCCCCACTCCCAAATCTGGTCATGGGGGAAAATCCAGCTTTAACCTGGTCTACATTTAATTTGAAATCAGTGACAAATATTTTCCTCCCATAAAACAAGTTTTCCCTCACCAAATGTAGTGTGAAAAGTTAAAGCAGAGAGAGTTTTTTTCTCCTTTATTTTTTACAGAAAGGCATTTCAATAATTGATGCTGAAAATTTTCATGAACCAGGGTCTAAACACACACACACACTTTTGTTTTATGAGAATTAAAGAGCAAAATGAATGGTACAGTAACTCTGCTTGGAAGTACAGAGGTTTGGGGAGAGATGAGGAAATGGAATACAGGGTGGTGAGGTTATAAAACTGGGAGAAATATGGAACAATTTCTCTCTTTAGATTTCTGCCAATTTGAGAGGGTAGAAACAGTCATAATGTCAGCCAAGTCTCCAGGATCGGGTGGTTCAAAGTTCACCCACCTGGGTTTGAAATGCTCTCATCTATTTGTGATTCTCCAAAAGAGAATAAGAAGGAATATTGAATTGATATAAGAGAATGGCTCAAAAATGGGAGAATTATCCTTCACGCCTATAAAACAAGTATGTCCAGTAGAAGCTGTGAAGATTCTTCAATACCAAAGACTTTTTTTGTGTCTGTAAGAACTCATGCAAGGGAGAGGCTTGTTACAATATCCAGGACCCAGATCAGGCACTGCCCTCCTCCCATTTACAGTGTAGTAAAATTGGCCTTTGGCCTCAACCAGCACAGTAAGTAGTTTTGTGAATGCTGATTAAAGATATTTTCTTTTAGAAACTTGGGACTTCAAAATTATTGAGCCTCTTCAGAACCCTGGCTCTAAATGTCACCTGGCTCATTCCTTGGGAATCATCTTTTATGTCAATTCTGCAAAATTGCATGTAACTTTATCAATATTTTTTTAAAGGATAGTTCTGCTAATTTGATTTTGAATTATAAATGTCAAGTGTTCTGTTGTGGGGGTTTTATGCTTTATTATACTTCGTTACAAAAGAAAATTGTATATTTTTAGGATGTTTTTGTGAGTAAATTTAATGTACTGAAAATAAAAAAGAAGAAAATTTGAAGGTAATCTACATGACAATAAGGCATACTCATATACAAGACATGGTTTTCTTTCATTTTGGGGCTTGCTCTAAATGTGCCACATTTTGAAGCTGAAAAGAGACCTAGAAGTCATCTGAACAACTCTTTTCACTTTACATATATAAAAAAACAAACTGAAATTCAGAATAAGGAATTATTCCAGGTCATCACTCAGTCACTGGGTGGAGCCCAGAGGTGACAGTATCCAGACTTCCTCACCCCCAGTGTTCTTACGCCCACCCCTACAGCACTGGTCCCTCAACCCCCTGGAAGGGCACCACAGTACATTGAAAATATCACAGTTCACTAATGGTTTTGGTTCCCAGGACCCCCTGCCATCTATCTTCATCTCAAATACAGAAAAAACCTTCTTTCTTACCTACTTTATATAATGGATTTGTGAACAAAGATTTGTTAGAAGGAAAGATACTAGGGTTAATATTTTTTAACAGAATTCCTAATGACACAAGAAATTGCCAATATACTAGTACAAACAGTTGACCTAAAGGAAAAAAAAAAAAAGAACAAACCCATAAACAGAACGGTAAAAGTGCAATACGGTTCAAGTTGAAAATGCATTTGGAAGTCTTAAAATTTAGGTGAAAGATGCCTGTAGCTGTCAAATGTGAACTTAAATTCCTTTCTTTTAGTGAATTAACTTTACCATAATCTCATTAGCTTAGTTCTTTACTAATTTACTGATTCTTTCATTCCTCTTTAAATTCCTGTAAATCAGAACACAGCCTCACTTCTTGTAGGCCCAGATTGTCCTCAGCAACTCATCCCAGGCCCATCTTTCCTGACTATTCCCTTTAATTATCAAACACTAGAGGCCCGGTGCACAAAAATTTGTGCACTCAGGGGTAGGGGATCCCTCAGCCCGGCCTGTGCCCTTTTGCAGTCTGGGACCCCTTGGGGGTGACCACTTGCTGGCTTAGGCCTACTCCCCAGGGGATTGGGCCTAAGCTGGCAATAAGACATTTCTCTGGCAGCCCGGCAGCCCTCAGGGGATGTCCACTTGCCAGTGGGGAGCAGGCCTAAGCTGCAGTTGGACATCCTTAGCTCTGCTGAGGAGGCAGGAGAGGCTTCCACCACCGCCACTGTACTGGCAGCCATCAGCCTGGCTTGTGGCTGAGCAGAGCTCCCCCCTGTGAGAGCACCCTGACCACCAGAGGGCAGCTCCTGCATTGAGCATCTGCCCCCTGGTGGTCAGTGTGTGTCATAGTGACCAGTCATTCCCAGTCTTTCTGCTGTTAGGGTCAGTTTGCATATTACCCTTTATCATATAGGATAGAGGCCTGGTGCACGGGAGGGGGCCGGCTGGTTTGCTCTGAAGGGTGTACCGGATCGAGGTGGGGGTCCCGCTTGGGTGCCTGGCCAGCCTGGGTGAGGGGCTGATGGCTGTTTGCAGCTGGTCACACCCCCTTTAGGGTGGGGGTCCCCACTGGGGTGCCTGGCCAGTCTGGGTGGGGGTCTGAGGGCAGTTTTCAGAGACTGAAGCTCCCAGCCTCTTTTTTATTATTATTCTGGGGTTAATTTACCTTCTATAGCTGTCACTAGAGCTGAGAGTGGGTTCCAGCTCTGAGGCCATAGCTGGCTGAAATCAGGTATCTGGGGTTTGTTTAGCTTCTATAATTGAAACTCTGTTGCCATCACTGGCGCTCTAAGCTCTGAGCCCGCTGCCGGCTGAAAGCAGGTATCTGGGGTTTGTTTAGCTTCTATAATTGCAACATTGTTGCATCTGGAGCTCAGAGCTGGGCCACAGCAGGTGGGGAACCTTGGCTTCCTCCATCACTGGAGCAAGCAAGCCTCATGTTCGCTTCAGCTACGTGGCTGCCGGCCGCCATCTTTGTTGGCAGTTAATTTGCATATCCTGCTGATTAGCCAATGGGAAGCGTAGCGGATGTATGGTAAACTACCATGTTTGTCTATTATTAGATAGGATATGCACTAGAATTTAATGATCTTTATCTGGAAGTAGGATTATCCTTACTTTTTCTGCATTTAAAAAATTCAAATACAGTTGACCTACAATATTGCACTAATTTCAGATGTACAACACAGTGAACAGACACTTATATACCTTGTCTCACATTACTATCCATCTGACACCTTACATAGTTATTACAATATCATTGACTTTATTCTCTGTGCTGCACTTTACACACCATGACTGCTTTTATTATTTTCAACTTGTACATCTTAACCCTTGCCCCTTTTTCACCCATCTACTCAACATCCCTCCTATCTAGCAAACATCAATTTATTTTCTGTATCTCTGAGTTTGTTTCTCTTTTGTTTGTTCATTTATTTATTATTTTAGATTCCACATATAAGTGAAATCATATGGTATTTGCTTTTCTCTGTCTGCTTATTTCACTCAGCATAATACCCTCTGGGTCCATCCATGTTGTTGTAAATGGCAAGATTTAATTCATTGTTATGGAGTAATATTCCATTTTAAATCTGCTAATCTATTGATGGGCACTTGGGCTTCCATATTTTAGCTATTGTAAATAATGCTGCAATGAACTCTATCCCCCACCCACCCATCCTACCCGCCCCAATCCTCATTCCAAAGTCTACTCTTCAATGTGTGTTCTCTTTTAGGAGGCTTCCCTATACTAGCTCAGGAAGAAAAAGGAACTTTCATGACTACCCTTTAATCCCAACCACTCCCAATGTGTTTTGTCTAAGGATTAGAAGGAAAGTTGTATAGTTACTTGTATAGTGTGGTACCGCTGAGAAGTAGTCACCATCCTTTTGTCCCCTGCCCCTTACTCCCATTTACTGTATCCATTGTCTCAGAGAAATTTTTTCTCTAAGAACAAAATAATTCAATTATTGTCTTTGGCATTCCTAAGGCCAGCATCTGGCTCATACAATAGAATCAAAATTGTTCCTGAGCAAGCTTTTCTTCTTTTGCCCAAGAAATAAAACCTTTGCAGAAAAAGGTCAGAGATCCACAGGGTCAGGCTTTGCTGGGGAGTCCGCAGGTGGGTCTTGTCTTATTTCTACCCCAGGGTACAACTCTACAGGTGGGAGAGCATGATGGGACCCCCAGATGTGACGAGGGGTCTGAAGGTAGAAGGCACAAATGCCACCTTGTCACCTGTTAGTTCTCACTGAAGTGTCCTTACCGTCACAGCCCGGGGACAGCAGGCTGAGGCAGAGAGGCAGCTATCCTTGGAATCCTGCATTCGCAGAAAGTGCAGCATCATGGACAGCTGGCTTGTCCACGTCTTTGGGGAGGGTGCAAACCTGAGCTGAGAAGGGAAGTCTGTGGCCTTTCAGGGCTCTGTGATCAGGACAAGGTGATCCCGCTGAGAATGTCAACGTGCATTGGATGGGAGAGCAGATGGAAACATAGACATCCCAGGTGATGGCTGCATGAATCACTGAAGCAGAGAAAGCAGCAGACAGCACTGCTCACCTCAGCAGGTGCCAGGTGAGAAAATGTGACAACTGCAGGCCAGATCCATGCTCCTCCTCCAGGCTGTGATGCTACTTGGGAATTTTGATTAAGTTAATTCCTTCCTTTCATCTACTCAAAATTTTAGATGAAATCCTGGATTACAGGGAAGTAAGGATACCTAGTATTGACTTTTTCTTGAAATCAGTTTCTGACCTGGAAAAAAAGAGAAAAAGCTGAAATTCAAAATAATAAGGTTCTGGTATTGACAGCACTGAGCTTGATCATCACAGACAGTTTTAACTACGCATTTATTTGGGATTTGATGATTATGGTTGTAACTGAGGCTGGAAGACTAGATCAGCATTTACACCAGGACTGAGAATCTCCTAGCAGAACATGAACTTAAAAGATCAACTCCAGCCCGGCTGGCATGGCTCAGTGGTTGAGCATCGACCTATGAACCAGGAGGTCACGGTTTGATTCCTGGTCAGGGAACATGCCTGAGTTGTGGGATCAACCCCCAATGTGGGGTGGGGTGTGCAGGAGGCAACCAATCAATGATTCTCTCTCATCATTGATGTTTCTAGTCTCTCTCTCTCTCTCTCTCTCTCTCTCTCTCTCTCTCTCTCTCTCTCCCTTCACCTCTGAAATCAATAAAAATATATTTTTAAAAAAGATCAACTCCAACTTCTCATTACAGAGACTCAAATGTCAGTCCAATAAGGCATTTGAATGGCTGGGGAGACCAGGTAGATCCATCCCAGGGCCTGACACAAATGCTTCCTCCCTTGACCCATAGTGAATTTTCTCCTCTAATCTGGATGGTGTTCGGAAGAGGCTCTAACTCAGGATCTTGGCCAGGAAGAGTGATTTGCCTCCTCAATATGCTGGATACATTTAAACCACATTTGCATAAGCTTCAAGTGCCGTGGGTGCGTGTGCTCTATATAAATTACTAACACTAAATGAAGACTTTGGAAGAATGTCAGTGCATCTAATCAGCACTCAGACCACTAGAATCTAGGTTCTGGACCTTCGCCTTTTTAAAATACAAACTATAAGAACTGTAAGATTTGTCTGTGGCTGACAATGAGCCAGTCTATACAGTAGTCCCACCTTATCTTCAGGAAATATGTCCCAAGACCCCTAGTGGGTGCCTGAAACCTGGGATAATACCAAATACTTTATATACTACTAGAGACCTGATGCATGAAATTTGTGTAAGAATAGGCGTTCCTTTCCCCGGATGCTGGCACTGGCTTCCCTCCGGCACCCAGGACCTGGGCTTTAGCACCCGGGGCCGGGGCTTCCCTCACAGAGGGAGGCCCCATCCATCTTCCACAGCCCACTGGTTGGTGGCCTGGTCCTCCCTCTGTGGGGTGATCATGGGCGATGGGTGGGCCCCCAACCAATCGCATCACACCCGCCTTGGCTGGCTTGGCACCAGTGGGTGTCATAGCATGTTCGCAGATGGTCATTTAGATGGTTATCCAGATGGCCGTTCTGCTGTTCAGCCATTCAGTTGATTTTCATATTACACTTTTATTATATAGGACTAGAGGCCTGTTGCACGAAGAGATTTGTGCAATAGGCCTTCCCCTCCCTTGGCTGCTGGCACCAGTTTTCCTCTGGAACCTGGGACCCAGGCCTTCACTCTGGCTGGGCTCCGGCCAGAGGCCCCTGCCTCCCACCCATGAGGCCCCGTGTCTCTGCTAATCCTGGGCAGTGAGACCTCCCGCCTCTGCTGATCCTGGGGTGTGAGGCCTCACTGCTCAGCCAGCTTCGGGGCCATTTGGCTTCGCTCCACCGCTTGGAACCTATGTATGCAAATTAACCGCCATCTTTGTTGGCAGTTAATTTGCATATCACCCTGATTAGCCCATGGGAAGCGTAGCGAAGGTGTCAATTACCCTTTTTGTCTTTTATTAGATAAGATTTTTTTTCTGTATATACTTACACTTAGGGCTTCTCTTTGGCATATCCAAATTGCCAGAATCACTACTCTTGTGCTTTGGAATCATTATTAAGTAAAATAAGGATAATTTGAACAGAAAAACTATGATACTGGGACAGTGGATCCAGTAACTGAGATGGTTACTGAGTAACTTGCCGGGGTCCAACCCCAGCAGGTCCAGGGGTCCCCAAAGGTGTGGACGGAGTCGGCGAAGAAGGAAGGGCACGGAGACAGCGTTCAGTTGATCAGCAGCCTAGCCAGGATCTCTAGCCCGGATCTCCAGCCAAGTTCTGGTCTGGATCTCCAGAGAAGTTCTGCTTCGGATCTCCAGCGAGGTTCTGTAGCCATGTTCCCTCGCTAGGTTCTCCAGCCAGGTTCTGTCCAGGCTCTCCAGTCAGGTTCAGTGTCCAGGTTCCAGTCAGGTTCTCCTGCCAATCTCTGTAGTCAGGTTCAGTCCAGGATCCCTTGCCATGTTCTCCCGCTAGGCTCTGTCTCTAGGCTCTGAGGCCAGTCCCTCTCCAGGGTCCTCCGGCATGCTCTCTCCAGCGAAGTTCTTCTGTCTCTAGAGAACGTTCTGTGTAGGTTCTGTGCCGAGGCTCTGTCTCTCTTGGTCCTGTCTTCCAAGCCCTGTGTCCTTAGTTCTGTGTTCTGAGTTCTGTCTAGGATCTGTCTTCTGAATTCTGTCTCCTGAGTTCTGAGTCTTTCTGTCTTGTTACAACTGTATTTATACCAGTTGATTCAATCCTATCAATCTCTATTACAAAGGTTAGGGCGTTTCTTATCTCCATTCCAGGGAGAAAAGATCATGTAGTTTAAGCATGATTGTTCGTAGTTAAAGGGATTAATTACCCGCCTGGCACTTAGTTGAGGGGTTTTATTCCCTCCCTAACTTCAGGGGAAAATCCCTACCTGGGGATTCAACCTTTCTCGGAGAGGTGACTTTGGTTAAAACACAGCGCCAAGAAGGTGAGCAAACATATTAAGAAAAGTATGCCATATATGCCAGGTCCCTTGAAACAGCAAGGATGGACCGGCTCCCGGCAAATTCCCCCTTTTTTATTTTTTAAAAGCAGGCATTAAAAAGAAAAACCTGAAATGCTCTCTTGTATCCATTTTAAGAGTAGGATTGGCGCTTTCTGCTATTACCTGAGTCCTGATCTATCACCCCAGGGAGAGCTTGCCAATCCTGCACTTTCCCGGGGTGGAAAGGCTGCAGTGGGGTTAAGGATAAGGCTCCTTGGGCCTACCTTCTCCCATGCCTCTACATTTACCTTTCCGGCACCTTTCCTTCCTCAGAAAAGCATGGACGTATTTCTTGTATAAAATGTTCTGTCTGACTGGGAGTAACCTTAATTCCTCTGCTAACAAGCATATATGTTAAAAGATCAATACGGAGTCTTTTTTCTTTAGACTCAGTATGGCACATCTTCTTAATCTAAAGATCAATACAGAGTCTTCTTTCTTTGGACTCAGTATGGCACATCTTCTCAATCTAAGTTCTGTACTATCCACCTTCTTACCCTATTTATCCTCTATAGGGGGGTCTGTAGCACCCTGGTGGAGTCCTATCCGTCCCGAGTGTGGGGGTTTTCAGGGGGGGGGGGCTTACCTAAGGGAATCCTGTTCCAGGGATTCCCAAAGGTGTGGACGGAGTCGGCGAAGACTATCCACCCTCTTCCTACGGTGGAGTCCTATCCATCCCGAGTGTGGGGTTCTCAATGGGGGGGCTTACCTAAGGGAATCCTGTTCCAGGCATTCCCAAAGGTGTGGACGGAGTGGGCGAAGACTATCCACCCTCTTCCTACGGTGGAGTCCGATCCGTCCCGAGTGCAGGGCGCTTACCTAGGGGTCCCTGTTCGGGCGCCATATGCCGGGGTCCAACCCCAGCAGGTCCAGGGGTCCCCAAAGGTGTGGACGGAGTCGGCGAAGAAGGAAGGGCACGGAGACAGCGTTCAGTTGATCAGCAGCCTAGCCAGGATCTCTAGCCCGGATCTCCAGCCAAGTTCTGGTCTGGATCTCCAGAGAAGTTCTGCTTCGGATCTCCAGCGAGGTTCTGTAGCCATGTTCCCTCGCTAGGTTCTCCAGCCAGGTTCTGTCCAGGCTCTCCAGTCAGGTTCAGTGTCCAGGTTCCAGTCAGGTTCTCCTGCCAATCTCTGTAGTCAGGTTCAGTCCAGGATCCCTTGCCATGTTCTCCCGCTAGGCTCTGTCTCTAGGCTCTGAGGCCAGTCCCTCTCCAGGGTCCTCCGGCATGCTCTCTCCAGCGAAGTTCTTCTGTCTCTAGAGAACGTTCTGTGTAGGTTCTGTGCCGAGGCTCTGTCTCTCTTGGTCCTGTCTTCCAAGCCCTGTGTCCTTAGTTCTGTGTTCTGAGTTCTGTCTAGGATCTGTCTTCTGAATTCTGTCTCCTGAGTTCTGAGTCTTTCTGTCTTGTTACAACTGTATTTATACCAGTTGATTCAATCCTATCAATCTCTATTACAAAGGTTAGGGCGTTTCTTATCTCCATTCCAGGGAGAAAAGATCATGTAGTTTAAGCATGATTGTTCGTAGTTAAAGGGATTAATTACCCGCCTGGCACTTAGTTGAGGGGTTTTATTCCCTCCCTAACTTCAGGGGAAAATCCCTACCTGGGGATTCAACCTTTCTCGGAGAGGTGACTTTGGTTAAAACACAGCGCCAAGAAGGTGAGCAAACATATTAAGAAAAGTATGCCATATATGCCAGGTCCCTTGAAACAGCAAGGATGGACCGGCTCCCGGCAAATTCCCCCTTTTTTATTTTTTAAAAGCAGGCATTAAAAAGAAAAACCTGAAATGCTCTCTTGTATCCATTTTAAGAGTAGGATTGGCGCTTTCTGCTATTACCTGAGTCCTGATCTATCACCCCAGGGAGAGCTTGCCAATCCTGCACTTTCCCGGGGTGGAAAGGCTGCAGTGGGGTTAAGGATAAGGCTCCTTGGGCCTACCTTCTCCCATGCCTCTACATTTACCTTTCCGGCACCTTTCCTTCCTCAGAAAAGCATGGACGTATTTCTTGTATAAAATGTTCTGTCTGACTGGGAGTAACCTTAATTCCTCTGCTAACAAGCATATATGTTAAAAGATCAATACGGAGTCTTTTTTCTTTAGACTCAGTATGGCACATCTTCTTAATCTAAAGATCAATACAGAGTCTTCTTTCTTTGGACTCAGTATGGCACATCTTCTCAATCTAAGTTCTGTACTATCCACCTTCTTACCCTATTTATCCTCTATAGGGGGGTCTGTAGCACCCTGGTGGAGTCCTATCCGTCCCGAGTGTGGGGGTTTTCAGGGGGGGGGGGGCTTACCTAAGGGAATCCTGTTCCAGGGATTCCCAAAGGTGTGGACGGAGTCGGCGAAGACTATCCACCCTCTTCCTACGGTGGAGTCCTATCCATCCCGAGTGTGGGGTTCTCAATGGGGGGGCTTACCTAAGGGAATCCTGTTCCAGGCATTCCCAAAGGTGTGGACGGAGTCGGCGAAGACTATCCACCCTCTTCCTACGGTGGAGTCCGATCCGTCCCGAGTGCAGGGCGCTTACCTAGGGGTCCCTGTTCGGGCGCCATATGCCGGGGTCCAACCCCAGCAGGTCCAGGGGTCCCCAAAGGTGTGGACGGAGTCGGCGAAGAAGGAAGGGCACGGAGACAGCGTTCAGTTGATCAGCAGCCTAGCCAGGATCTCTAGCCCGGATCTCCAGCCAAGTTCTGGTCTGGATCTCCAGAGAAGTTCTGCTTCGGATCTCCAGCGAGGTTCTGTAGCCATGTTCCCTCGCTAGGTTCTCCAGCCAGGTTCTGTCCAGGCTCTCCAGTCAGGTTCAGTGTCCAGGTTCCAGTCAGGTTCTCCTGCCAATCTCTGTAGTCAGGTTCAGTCCAGGATCCCTTGCCATGTTCTCCCGCTAGGCTCTGTCTCTAGGCTCTGAGGCCAGTCCCTCTCCAGGGTCCTCCGGCATGCTCTCTCCAGCGAAGTTCTTCTGTCTCTAGAGAACGTTCTGTGTAGGTTCTGTGCCGAGGCTCTGTCTCTCTTGGTCCTGTCTTCCAAGCCCTGTGTCCTTAGTTCTGTGTTCTGAGTTCTGTCTAGGATCTGTCTTCTGAATTCTGTCTCCTGAGTTCTGAGTCTTTCTGTCTTGTTACAACTGTATTTATACCAGTTGATTCAATCCTATCAATCTCTATTACAAAGGTTAGGGCGTTTCTTATCTCCATTCCAGGGAGAAAAGATCATGTAGTTTAAGCATGATTGTTCGTAGTTAAAGGGATTAATTACCCGCCTGGCACTTAGTTGAGGGGTTTTATTCCCTCCCTAACTTCAGGGGAAAATCCCTACCTGGGGATTCAACCTTTCTCGGAGAGGTGACTTTGGTTAAAACACAGCGCCAAGAAGGTGAGCAAACATATTAAGAAAAGTATGCCATATATGCCAGGTCCCTTGAAACAGCAAGGATGGACCGGCTCCCGGCAAATTCCCCCTTTTTTATTTTTTAAAAGCAGGCATTAAAAAGAAAAACCTGAAATGCTCTCTTGTATCCATTTTAAGAGTAGGATTGGCGCTTTCTGCTATTACCTGAGTCCTGATCTATCACCCCAGGGAGAGCTTGCCAATCCTGCACTTTCCCGGGGTGGAAAGGCTGCAGTGGGGTTAAGGATAAGGCTCCTTGGGCCTACCTTCTCCCATGCCTCTACATTTACCTTTCCGGCACCTTTCCTTCCTCAGAAAAGCATGGACGTATTTCTTGTATAAAATGTTCTGTCTGACTGGGAGTAACCTTAATTCCTCTGCTAACAAGCATATATGTTAAAAGATCAATACGGAGTCTTTTTTCTTTAGACTCAGTATGGCACATCTTCTTAATCTAAAGATCAATACAGAGTCTTCTTTCTTTGGACTCAGTATGGCACATCTTCTCAATCTAAGTTCTGTACTATCCACCTTCTTACCCTATTTATCCTCTATAGGGGGGTCTGTAGCACCCTGGTGGAGTCCTATCCGTCCCGAGTGTGGGGGTTTTCAGGGGGGGGGGGGGGGCTTACCTAAGGGAATCCTGTTCCAGGGATTCCCAAAGGTGTGGACGGAGTCGGCGAAGACTATCCACCCTCTTCCTACGGTGGAGTCCTATCCATCCCGAGTGTGGGGTTCTCAATGGGGGGGCTTACCTAAGGGAATCCTGTTCCAGGCATTCCCAAAGGTGTGGACGGAGTCGGCGAAGACTATCCACCCTCTTCCTACGGTGGAGTCCGATCCGTCCCGAGTGCAGGGCGCTTACCTAGGGGTCCCTGTTCGGGCGCCATATGCCGGGGTCCAACCCCAGCAGGTCCAGGGGTCCCCAAAGGTGTGGACGGAGTCGGCGAAGAAGGAAGGGCACGGAGACAGCGTTCAGTTGATCAGCAGCCTAGCCAGGATCTCTAGCCCGGATCTCCAGCCAAGTTCTGGTCTGGATCTCCAGAGAAGTTCTGCTTCGGATCTCCAGCGAGGTTCTGTAGCCATGTTCCCTCGCTAGGTTCTCCAGCCAGGTTCTGTCCAGGCTCTCCAGTCAGGTTCAGTGTCCAGGTTCCAGTCAGGTTCTCCTGCCAATCTCTGTAGTCAGGTTCAGTCCAGGATCCCTTGCCATGTTCTCCCGCTAGGCTCTGTCTCTAGGCTCTGAGGCCAGTCCCTCTCCAGGGTCCTCCGGCATGCTCTCTCCAGCGAAGTTCTTCTGTCTCTAGAGAACGTTCTGTGTAGGTTCTGTGCCGAGGCTCTGTCTCTCTTGGTCCTGTCTTCCAAGCCCTGTGTCCTTAGTTCTGTGTTCTGAGTTCTGTCTAGGATCTGTCTTCTGAATTCTGTCTCCTGAGTTCTGAGTCTTTCTGTCTTGTTACAACTGTATTTATACCAGTTGATTCAATCCTATCAATCTCTATTACAAAGGTTAGGGCGTTTCTTATCTCCATTCCAGGGAGAAAAGATCATGTAGTTTAAGCATGATTGTTCGTAGTTAAAGGGATTAATTACCCGCCTGGCACTTAGTTGAGGGGTTTTATTCCCTCCCTAACTTCAGGGGAAAATCCCTACCTGGGGATTCAACCTTTCTCGGAGAGGTGACTTTGGTTAAAACACAGCGCCAAGAAGGTGAGCAAACATATTAAGAAAAGTATGCCATATATGCCAGGTCCCTTGAAACAGCAAGGATGGACCGGCTCCCGGCAAATTCCCCCTTTTTTATTTTTTAAAAGCAGGCATTAAAAAGAAAAACCTGAAATGCTCTCTTGTATCCATTTTAAGAGTAGGATTGGCGCTTTCTGCTATTACCTGAGTCCTGATCTATCACCCCAGGGAGAGCTTGCCAATCCTGCACTTTCCCGGGGTGGAAAGGCTGCAGTGGGGTTAAGGATAAGGCTCCTTGGGCCTACCTTCTCCCATGCCTCTACATTTACCTTTCCGGCACCTTTCCTTCCTCAGAAAAGCATGGACGTATTTCTTGTATAAAATGTTCTGTCTGACTGGGAGTAACCTTAATTCCTCTGCTAACAAGCATATATGTTAAAAGATCAATACGGAGTCTTTTTTCTTTAGACTCAGTATGGCACATCTTCTTAATCTAAAGATCAATACAGAGTCTTCTTTCTTTGGACTCAGTATGGCACATCTTCTCAATCTAAGTTCTGTACTATCCACCTTCTTACCCTATTTATCCTCTATAGGGGGGTCTGTAGCACCCTGGTGGAGTCCTATCCGTCCCGAGTGTGGGGGTTTTCAGGGGGGGGGGGGGGGCTTACCTAAGGGAATCCTGTTCCAGGGATTCCCAAAGGTGTGGACGGAGTCGGCGAAGACTATCCACCCTCTTCCTACGGTGGAGTCCTATCCATCCCGAGTGTGGGGTTCTCAATGGGGGGGCTTACCTAAGGGAATCCTGTTCCAGGCATTCCCAAAGGTGTGGACGGAGTCGGCGAAGACTATCCACCCTCTTCCTACGGTGGAGTCCGATCCGTCCCGAGTGCAGGGCGCTTACCTAGGGGTCCCTGTTCGGGCGCCATATGCCGGGGTCCAACCCCAGCAGGTCCAGGGGTCCCCAAAGGTGTGGACGGAGTCGGCGAAGAAGGAAGGGCACGGAGACAGCGTTCAGTTGATCAGCAGCCTAGCCAGGATCTCTAGCCCGGATCTCCAGCCAAGTTCTGGTCTGGATCTCCAGAGAAGTTCTGCTTCGGATCTCCAGCGAGGTTCTGTAGCCATGTTCCCTCGCTAGGTTCTCCAGCCAGGTTCTGTCCAGGCTCTCCAGTCAGGTTCAGTGTCCAGGTTCCAGTCAGGTTCTCCTGCCAATCTCTGTAGTCAGGTTCAGTCCAGGATCCCTTGCCATGTTCTCCCGCTAGGCTCTGTCTCTAGGCTCTGAGGCCAGTCCCTCTCCAGGGTCCTCCGGCATGCTCTCTCCAGCGAAGTTCTTCTGTCTCTAGAGAACGTTCTGTGTAGGTTCTGTGCCGAGGCTCTGTCTCTCTTGGTCCTGTCTTCCAAGCCCTGTGTCCTTAGTTCTGTGTTCTGAGTTCTGTCTAGGATCTGTCTTCTGAATTCTGTCTCCTGAGTTCTGAGTCTTTCTGTCTTGTTACAACTGTATTTATACCAGTTGATTCAATCCTATCAATCTCTATTACAAAGGTTAGGGCGTTTCTTATCTCCATTCCAGGGAGAAAAGATCATGTAGTTTAAGCATGATTGTTCGTAGTTAAAGGGATTAATTACCCGCCTGGCACTTAGTTGAGGGGTTTTATTCCCTCCCTAACTTCAGGGGAAAATCCCTACCTGGGGATTCAACCTTTCTCGGAGAGGTGACTTTGGTTAAAACACAGCGCCAAGAAGGTGAGCAAACATATTAAGAAAAGTATGCCATATATGCCAGGTCCCTTGAAACAGCAAGGATGGACCGGCTCCCGGCAAATTCCCCCTTTTTTATTTTTTAAAAGCAGGCATTAAAAAGAAAAACCTGAAATGCTCTCTTGTATCCATTTTAAGAGTAGGATTGGCGCTTTCTGCTATTACCTGAGTCCTGATCTATCACCCCAGGGAGAGCTTGCCAATCCTGCACTTTCCCGGGGTGGAAAGGCTGCAGTGGGGTTAAGGATAAGGCTCCTTGGGCCTACCTTCTCCCATGCCTCTACATTTACCTTTCCGGCACCTTTCCTTCCTCAGAAAAGCATGGACGTATTTCTTGTATAAAATGTTCTGTCTGACTGGGAGTAACCTTAATTCCTCTGCTAACAAGCATATATGTTAAAAGATCAATACGGAGTCTTTTTTCTTTAGACTCAGTATGGCACATCTTCTTAATCTAAAGATCAATACAGAGTCTTCTTTCTTTGGACTCAGTATGGCACATCTTCTCAATCTAAGTTCTGTACTATCCACCTTCTTACCCTATTTATCCTCTATAGGGGGGTCTGTAGCACCCTGGTGGAGTCCTATCCGTCCCGAGTGTGGGGGTTTTCAGGGGGGGGGGGCTTACCTAAGGGAATCCTGTTCCAGGGATTCCCAAAGGTGTGGACGGAGTCGGCGAAGACTATCCACCCTCTTCCTACGGTGGAGTCCTATCCATCCCGAGTGTGGGGTTCTCAATGGGGGGGCTTACCTAAGGGAATCCTGTTCCAGGCATTCCCAAAGGTGTGGACGGAGTGGGCGAAGACTATCCACCCTCTTCCTACGGTGGAGTCCGATCCGTCCCGAGTGCAGGGCGCTTACCTAGGGGTCCCTGTTCGGGCGCCATATGCCGGGGTCCAACCCCAGCAGGTCCAGGGGTCCCCAAAGGTGTGGACGGAGTCGGCGAAGAAGGAAGGGCACGGAGACAGCGTTCAGTTGATCAGCAGCCTAGCCAGGATCTCTAGCCCGGATCTCCAGCCAAGTTCTGGTCTGGATCTCCAGAGAAGTTCTGCTTCGGATCTCCAGCGAGGTTCTGTAGCCATGTTCCCTCGCTAGGTTCTCCAGCCAGGTTCTGTCCAGGCTCTCCAGTCAGGTTCAGTGTCCAGGTTCCAGTCAGGTTCTCCTGCCAATCTCTGTAGTCAGGTTCAGTCCAGGATCCCTTGCCATGTTCTCCCGCTAGGCTCTGTCTCTAGGCTCTGAGGCCAGTCCCTCTCCAGGGTCCTCCGGCATGCTCTCTCCAGCGAAGTTCTTCTGTCTCTAGAGAACGTTCTGTGTAGGTTCTGTGCCGAGGCTCTGTCTCTCTTGGTCCTGTCTTCCAAGCCCTGTGTCCTTAGTTCTGTGTTCTGAGTTCTGTCTAGGATCTGTCTTCTGAATTCTGTCTCCTGAGTTCTGAGTCTTTCTGTCTTGTTACAACTGTATTTATACCAGTTGATTCAATCCTATCAATCTCTATTACAAAGGTTAGGGCGTTTCTTATCTCCATTCCAGGGAGAAAAGATCATGTAGTTTAAGCATGATTGTTCGTAGTTAAAGGGATTAATTACCCGCCTGGCACTTAGTTGAGGGGTTTTATTCCCTCCCTAACTTCAGGGGAAAATCCCTACCTGGGGATTCAACCTTTCTCGGAGAGGTGACTTTGGTTAAAACACAGCGCCAAGAAGGTGAGCAAACATATTAAGAAAAGTATGCCATATATGCCAGGTCCCTTGAAACAGCAAGGATGGACCGGCTCCCGGCAAATTCCCCCTTTTTTATTTTTTAAAAGCAGGCATTAAAAAGAAAAACCTGAAATGCTCTCTTGTATCCATTTTAAGAGTAGGATTGGCGCTTTCTGCTATTACCTGAGTCCTGATCTATCACCCCAGGGAGAGCTTGCCAATCCTGCACTTTCCCGGGGTGGAAAGGCTGCAGTGGGGTTAAGGATAAGGCTCCTTGGGCCTACCTTCTCCCATGCCTCTACATTTACCTTTCCGGCACCTTTCCTTCCTCAGAAAAGCATGGACGTATTTCTTGTATAAAATGTTCTGTCTGACTGGGAGTAACCTTAATTCCTCTGCTAACAAGCATATATGTTAAAAGATCAATACGGAGTCTTTTTTCTTTAGACTCAGTATGGCACATCTTCTTAATCTAAAGATCAATACAGAGTCTTCTTTCTTTGGACTCAGTATGGCACATCTTCTCAATCTAAGTTCTGTACTATCCACCTTCTTACCCTATTTATCCTCTATAGGGGGGTCTGTAGCACCCTGGTGGAGTCCTATCCGTCCCGAGTGTGGGGGTTTTCAGGGGGGGGGGGGCTTACCTAAGGGAATCCTGTTCCAGGGATTCCCAAAGGTGTGGACGGAGTCGGCGAAGACTATCCACCCTCTTCCTACGGTGGAGTCCTATCCATCCCGAGTGTGGGGTTCTCAATGGGGGGGCTTACCTAAGGGAATCCTGTTCCAGGCATTCCCAAAGGTGTGGACGGAGTCGGCGAAGACTATCCACCCTCTTCCTACGGTGGAGTCCGATCCGTCCCGAGTGCAGGGCGCTTACCTAGGGGTCCCTGTTCGGGCGCCATATGCCGGGGTCCAACCCCAGCAGGTCCAGGGGTCCCCAAAGGTGTGGACGGAGTCGGCGAAGAAGGAAGGGCACGGAGACAGCGTTCAGTTGATCAGCAGCCTAGCCAGGATCTCTAGCCCGGATCTCCAGCCAAGTTCTGGTCTGGATCTCCAGAGAAGTTCTGCTTCGGATCTCCAGCGAGGTTCTGTAGCCATGTTCCCTCGCTAGGTTCTCCAGCCAGGTTCTGTCCAGGCTCTCCAGTCAGGTTCAGTGTCCAGGTTCCAGTCAGGTTCTCCTGCCAATCTCTGTAGTCAGGTTCAGTCCAGGATCCCTTGCCATGTTCTCCCGCTAGGCTCTGTCTCTAGGCTCTGAGGCCAGTCCCTCTCCAGGGTCCTCCGGCATGCTCTCTCCAGCGAAGTTCTTCTGTCTCTAGAGAACGTTCTGTGTAGGTTCTGTGCCGAGGCTCTGTCTCTCTTGGTCCTGTCTTCCAAGCCCTGTGTCCTTAGTTCTGTGTTCTGAGTTCTGTCTAGGATCTGTCTTCTGAATTCTGTCTCCTGAGTTCTGAGTCTTTCTGTCTTGTTACAACTGTATTTATACCAGTTGATTCAATCCTATCAATCTCTATTACAAAGGTTAGGGCGTTTCTTATCTCCATTCCAGGGAGAAAAGATCATGTAGTTTAAGCATGATTGTTCGTAGTTAAAGGGATTAATTACCCGCCTGGCACTTAGTTGAGGGGTTTTATTCCCTCCCTAACTTCAGGGGAAAATCCCTACCTGGGGATTCAACCTTTCTCGGAGAGGTGACTTTGGTTAAAACACAGCGCCAAGAAGGTGAGCAAACATATTAAGAAAAGTATGCCATATATGCCAGGTCCCTTGAAACAGCAAGGATGGACCGGCTCCCGGCAAATTCCCCCTTTTTTATTTTTTAAAAGCAGGCATTAAAAAGAAAAACCTGAAATGCTCTCTTGTATCCATTTTAAGAGTAGGATTGGCGCTTTCTGCTATTACCTGAGTCCTGATCTATCACCCCAGGGAGAGCTTGCCAATCCTGCACTTTCCCGGGGTGGAAAGGCTGCAGTGGGGTTAAGGATAAGGCTCCTTGGGCCTACCTTCTCCCATGCCTCTACATTTACCTTTCCGGCACCTTTCCTTCCTCAGAAAAGCATGGACGTATTTCTTGTATAAAATGTTCTGTCTGACTGGGAGTAACCTTAATTCCTCTGCTAACAAGCATATATGTTAAAAGATCAATACGGAGTCTTTTTTCTTTAGACTCAGTATGGCACATCTTCTTAATCTAAAGATCAATACAGAGTCTTCTTTCTTTGGACTCAGTATGGCACATCTTCTCAATCTAAGTTCTGTACTATCCACCTTCTTACCCTATTTATCCTCTATAGGGGGGTCTGTAGCACCCTGGTGGAGTCCTATCCGTCCCGAGTGTGGGGGTTTTCAGGGGGGGGGGGGGGGCTTACCTAAGGGAATCCTGTTCCAGGGATTCCCAAAGGTGTGGACGGAGTCGGCGAAGACTATCCACCCTCTTCCTACGGTGGAGTCCTATCCATCCCGAGTGTGGGGTTCTCAATGGGGGGGCTTACCTAAGGGAATCCTGTTCCAGGCATTCCCAAAGGTGTGGACGGAGTCGGCGAAGACTATCCACCCTCTTCCTACGGTGGAGTCCGATCCGTCCCGAGTGCAGGGCGCTTACCTAGGGGTCCCTGTTCGGGCGCCATATGCCGGGGTCCAACCCCAGCAGGTCCAGGGGTCCCCAAAGGTGTGGACGGAGTCGGCGAAGAAGGAAGGGCACGGAGACAGCGTTCAGTTGATCAGCAGCCTAGCCAGGATCTCTAGCCCGGATCTCCAGCCAAGTTCTGGTCTGGATCTCCAGAGAAGTTCTGCTTCGGATCTCCAGCGAGGTTCTGTAGCCATGTTCCCTCGCTAGGTTCTCCAGCCAGGTTCTGTCCAGGCTCTCCAGTCAGGTTCAGTGTCCAGGTTCCAGTCAGGTTCTCCTGCCAATCTCTGTAGTCAGGTTCAGTCCAGGATCCCTTGCCATGTTCTCCCGCTAGGCTCTGTCTCTAGGCTCTGAGGCCAGTCCCTCTCCAGGGTCCTCCGGCATGCTCTCTCCAGCGAAGTTCTTCTGTCTCTAGAGAACGTTCTGTGTAGGTTCTGTGCCGAGGCTCTGTCTCTCTTGGTCCTGTCTTCCAAGCCCTGTGTCCTTAGTTCTGTGTTCTGAGTTCTGTCTAGGATCTGTCTTCTGAATTCTGTCTCCTGAGTTCTGAGTCTTTCTGTCTTGTTACAACTGTATTTATACCAGTTGATTCAATCCTATCAATCTCTATTACAAAGGTTAGGGCGTTTCTTATCTCCATTCCAGGGAGAAAAGATCATGTAGTTTAAGCATGATTGTTCGTAGTTAAAGGGATTAATTACCCGCCTGGCACTTAGTTGAGGGGTTTTATTCCCTCCCTAACTTCAGGGGAAAATCCCTACCTGGGGATTCAACCTTTCTCGGAGAGGTGACTTTGGTTAAAACACAGCGCCAAGAAGGTGAGCAAACATATTAAGAAAAGTATGCCATATATGCCAGGTCCCTTGAAACAGCAAGGATGGACCGGCTCCCGGCAAATTCCCCCTTTTTTATTTTTTAAAAGCAGGCATTAAAAAGAAAAACCTGAAATGCTCTCTTGTATCCATTTTAAGAGTAGGATTGGCGCTTTCTGCTATTACCTGAGTCCTGATCTATCACCCCAGGGAGAGCTTGCCAATCCTGCACTTTCCCGGGGTGGAAAGGCTGCAGTGGGGTTAAGGATAAGGCTCCTTGGGCCTACCTTCTCCCATGCCTCTACATTTACCTTTCCGGCACCTTTCCTTCCTCAGAAAAGCATGGACGTATTTCTTGTATAAAATGTTCTGTCTGACTGGGAGTAACCTTAATTCCTCTGCTAACAAGCATATATGTTAAAAGATCAATACGGAGTCTTTTTTCTTTAGACTCAGTATGGCACATCTTCTTAATCTAAAGATCAATACAGAGTCTTCTTTCTTTGGACTCAGTATGGCACATCTTCTCAATCTAAGTTCTGTACTATCCACCTTCTTACCCTATTTATCCTCTATAGGGGGGTCTGTAGCACCCTGGTGGAGTCCTATCCGTCCCGAGTGTGGGGGTTTTCAGGGGGGGGGGGGGGCTTACCTAAGGGAATCCTGTTCCAGGGATTCCCAAAGGTGTGGACGGAGTCGGCGAAGACTATCCACCCTCTTCCTACGGTGGAGTCCTATCCATCCCGAGTGTGGGGTTCTCAATGGGGGGGCTTACCTAAGGGAATCCTGTTCCAGGCATTCCCAAAGGTGTGGACGGAGTCGGCGAAGACTATCCACCCTCTTCCTACGGTGGAGTCCGATCCGTCCCGAGTGCAGGGCGCTTACCTAGGGGTCCCTGTTCGGGCGCCATATGCCGGGGTCCAACCCCAGCAGGTCCAGGGGTCCCCAAAGGTGTGGACGGAGTCGGCGAAGAAGGAAGGGCACGGAGACAGCGTTCAGTTGATCAGCAGCCTAGCCAGGATCTCTAGCCCGGATCTCCAGCCAAGTTCTGGTCTGGATCTCCAGAGAAGTTCTGCTTCGGATCTCCAGCGAGGTTCTGTAGCCATGTTCCCTCGCTAGGTTCTCCAGCCAGGTTCTGTCCAGGCTCTCCAGTCAGGTTCAGTGTCCAGGTTCCAGTCAGGTTCTCCTGCCAATCTCTGTAGTCAGGTTCAGTCCAGGATCCCTTGCCATGTTCTCCCGCTAGGCTCTGTCTCTAGGCTCTGAGGCCAGTCCCTCTCCAGGGTCCTCCGGCATGCTCTCTCCAGCGAAGTTCTTCTGTCTCTAGAGAACGTTCTGTGTAGGTTCTGTGCCGAGGCTCTGTCTCTCTTGGTCCTGTCTTCCAAGCCCTGTGTCCTTAGTTCTGTGTTCTGAGTTCTGTCTAGGATCTGTCTTCTGAATTCTGTCTCCTGAGTTCTGAGTCTTTCTGTCTTGTTACAACTGTATTTATACCAGTTGATTCAATCCTATCAATCTCTATTACAAAGGTTAGGGCGTTTCTTATCTCCATTCCAGGGAGAAAAGATCATGTAGTTTAAGCATGATTGTTCGTAGTTAAAGGGATTAATTACCCGCCTGGCACTTAGTTGAGGGGTTTTATTCCCTCCCTAACTTCAGGGGAAAATCCCTACCTGGGGATTCAACCTTTCTCGGAGAGGTGACTTTGGTTAAAACACAGCGCCAAGAAGGTGAGCAAACATATTAAGAAAAGTATGCCATATATGCCAGGTCCCTTGAAACAGCAAGGATGGACCGGCTCCCGGCAGTAACTAATGGGTGGGGAGTATATACAGTGTGCCTGCGCTGGGCAAAAGATAATTCATGTCCCAGTGGGGATGGAGTGTAATTGTGAGAAAGTTCATTGAGCTACTTAAAACAGCATGCAATTTAGAACTTATGAATTATTTATGTCTGGCACTTCCCATTTGATATTTTTGGACCACATTGGCCATGGCTATTGAATACACAGAAAGAGAAACTGTGAATAAGGGAGGACTGTTGTACCTGGTGTCTTGTTTAGTAAGTAGAAAGGAGCATTTGACCTTCTCAGGTTATACACGTAGACACTGAGGCTCAGTGAAATTGTCACAAGCTAATAAGTGACAGAGCCAGGATTTGAATCAAAGTCTGGTGAATGGAATGGGGTCCCTGAACAGGGCCCCTCAACAGTTGTCTTCTCTCTGCAAGCAGCTGCAGGCTCTCAGGAATCCTGTAAATGTAATTAATGACTCTTCCAGACAAAGCCTAGGGTTTGGATTCTGAAAACTTGGTTCTGCCACTCACTCCCTTTGTGATTATGACACCATACCTAACCTCCCAGAATTTAAGCCACAGGTTCATTAATTCATGCAACCCTTATTCTGTGCTTACTAGAGGCCTGGTGCATGAAATTTGTGCACCAGAGGGGGGGTCCCTCAGCCTGGCCTGCACCCTCTCCAATCCAGGACATCCCTCTCACTATCTGGGACAACTGGCTCCTAACTGCTCACCTGCCTGCCTGCTTGATTGACCCTAACCCCTCTGCCTGCCTGCCTGATGTCCCTAACTGCTCCCCTGCCTACCTGATTGCTGCTAACCACCTTTGCCTGCCTGTCTGATTGCCCCTAACTCCTCTCCCCTGACAGCCTGATCGTCCCTAAGTGCTCTCCCCTGTTGGCCTGATTGCCCCTAACTGCTCTCCCCTGCCAATCTGATCACCCCTAACTGCCTCTGCCTCGGCCCCCACCACCATGGCTTTGTCTGGAAGGACGTCCAGAAGGATGTCTGGGAGATGTCTGGTCTATCTGATCTGATTAGCATATTATCCTTTTATAAGTATAGATTCTGTGCTGAACACCACTGTGCTAACTTCATGGCCCCAGATAGGGGAAATAATAGCATGGCCCCACCTTCCTTGTTTTCTAATAGGTAGAATGTGACTTATGATTGATTCCATGCTCACCTCAGAGGTCTTCTGCATGGACTGAATGAGATATGATAAATGCTTCATAAAACATAAGATAGATATATAACTCTTAATAGTTATTATGAGTATAAGTTGCTCAAGGGCAGAGAGGAACATCCCGTATGTGTTTCTTTATTTCCTAACCATTGGGGATGTTTTTGTGTTTTATATATATTCTCCTAACAAGGCCTTAAGTTCTTTAGACAAGTTCAATAGAAACTTAACTTATTTCAAGAAACTGCAAAGCAGGTTGTTTCTTCTCAATGTATTTAGGTATTAGTTTTCCTTTTGTCTGAAATGCATTAAAGTGTCGTCTCCAGAAATGCTGGCAAAAATGTAGATTTCTCAGCTGGGAGTATATATGATTTTAGTGCAGGAAACAGAAGCCACTAAAGTATTTACCAGGAAAGGATTCAATTCCAGGAATTAGGTCTTGAGAAAACTGGAAAGCCTGAGGGCGAAGTTCTAGAGCCATACCAATCTCGACCACTAGGGGAGCTGCCACCTCAATGAGCACTACGGGGGGCTCACCCTGAAGGGGTTGCACACCAGTAAGCAGGGGATTGGTCACTGGCAAGGAAGTACTAGAATTTGGAGGTTACCTGAGGAAACTCCCAGGGGCTGCAGCTTCCCAACCCTCAGGAAGCTGGAAACACAACATGAAAAACTGCTATGAGAAGGCCTCATGGATCCACTGGCTTGTGAGTCAGCACTCACAGCCTTGGCCACAGGATGATAGCCTGAGTCCCACTCCTGCCTCCCCATTACCTTCTGAATTCACCAAGAACCCTAGCAGCAAGGGAGGCTGTGCAAAGTAAGTTTACAGCTTTCTAACCTTTCCAATTTGAAAGGAGATGGAATGGGTGGTGAATGAGAGAACCCTGAATTTTTCTTTTGCCATTTCTAGTTTTAGTTTTGCTGTGTAGACCAGTGATGGTGAACCTGACACGCGTGTCAGAGGTGACACACGAACTCATTTTTTTGGTTGATTTTTATTTGTTAAATGGCTTAAATATCAAAAATATAAGTCTTTGTTTTACTATGGTTGAAAATATCAAAAAATTTCTATATGTGACACAGCACCAGAGTTAAGTTAGGATTTTTCAAAATGCTGACACGCCGACCCAAAAGGTTCGCTATCACTGGTGTAGACTGTGTGAGGCTCAACCTTTGTCTCTCCCTCTGTGAATAGGAAACATTCACCTTCCCCATCCTACCAGATTGTTATATAGGGTCCAAGAATTCTACACATGTGAATATGTTTGTAAAAGCCCACAAAAAATGAAAAGTTGTTAGGTTGTTTTGTTTGTTTGTGTTTTTTTTGTGTGGTTTTATCCTTATTTTGTGTTTGCATATGCATGGACATTTTTTTTTCTACTTGGATATAAGCGGATACATACATTGCCTTTTTTCTCTTTATTCTATGCAGATTAGAAAAGCTCTCAAAGATCAAAAGCCACCTGAGGAACAAAATAAGCCAGTCAGAGAAAGATAAATATCACATGATCTCACTCATATGTGGGATATAATGATCAACATAATTTGATGAACAAGAATAGATCCAGAGACAAATGGTAGGGGAGGGGGGTTAGAGAGCAACCAAAGGACTTCTGTGCATGTATATTAGCATAACCAATGGACACAGATCCTGGGGTGGTCGGGGCTTGACCAGGGTGGGAATTGGCTGGGAGCAGGGTCAATTGGGGGAAGGGGAGACATATGTAGAACTTTAGACAATTAAAAATAATAATAAAAAAAGCCACCTGAGGAGGACTGGTGGGGAAGAATGGGAAATCTCACATTAATGGAAAGAAAAACTTCATAAAGGAAGACTGCCTGACCAGCTCTGTGTCCACCATGGCACCGAGCACCGTCCCTAGGATCCAATACGCAGAAACAATCATAGAGCCATTTTGGTATATTGTGATAAGAAGATTCAAACTCTGGTGTCACCTCTCCTTAGTGGTTGGTTATATAAGTACCTTACATGATAAGGGTCAGATTTCTTATTTACACATGGGATAGCAATGTTTTCCTTCACTGAATTTTTATGGGGGATGGCTGGAATAAGAAGACAGTAGTAAAGGGATTTGAAAGTCCAGTACTAATCACATATAAGGAAATATTACTGTTCGCTGAAAAAATTGGCATGAGAACATCACATCACTGGGGGAGGGCCGGGGGAAAGAAGGGAGCTATTTAAAAGAGAAGGGAAGGCATGTTAAGGGAAGACTGCCCATTTTTTTCTCAAGTGAAATCCTTGAATAATAGTTATTGGCTTGCCTGGCTCCATTTGAGACCCCTTAGATAATAAAGAGGAGAGAGGTGGAGAGGAAAGAGCACTTATGAGACCTCTTCAGTGCCTGGGACTGTAATTGCATAACTAATCTTTTATTCCCAAAATAAATGCATGAGGTAGGTATAATTATCTTTTCTTTTCTTTTCTTTTCTTTTTCTTTTTTTGGTTGCAAAAATGAAGGCTTTGAAATGATAAGTGGTGTGAGGTCACTGGAGCAGTGAGTGGTAGAGTCAGCACTGATCAAGATTTATCCTCCCTGGATGCTGGGGTCCTTTGTACCACACAGCACTGCCTCAGGTTACCCAAATGATCTCATTTCAGAGAGCTGAAATATCTTAGCAAATGCTCCAAAAGTATTTTCTGAAGGAAGATGCTAAATTTTCCTCCAGAGTGGAAATAGTGTAGTGGGCGTTTGGGAGAGCTTTGAGGCAGGCCACCTGGCCCTGAATTCTGGCTCTTGCACTTACCAGTGGTGTAGCCTTGAACAGCTAGTCATGCACTCACTCTATGCCTCAGTTTCTTTATTTCTAACCTCAGGTTTAATTTAGTAACTATCCCATAGGAATATTTTGAGGATTAAGTGAGTCAATACACAGAAAGACCTGAGGACAGGGCTTGATGAATTGTGAACCCTCAATAAATGTTTGATACTATTATAAAAAATAACAAGGAAAAGACTGAGTGACAGGATGAGCCCTAATTCCAGCCTTCAGCATCCTTTATTCAGCTCTTGCTAACAAAACTACTTTACAGAGAACCCGTGAGCTTTAAAATCAGTCAAATAGCTCAGAGAAATCCAGCCACACTGAGAAATGTTAAATGACCCATGACTAGAGACAAGAATGGATCCGCTCACTGACATTCACAAGCTCACATTAAGAAACTTCACATTCGTTTGCTGGGTACTAAAGGGGAAGACTAGAAAACACAAATAAAAGTAAAATGCAATAAATCTAGTAACAATAGTCTCTAGTTTATTTTGTTTGTTAATTTGTTTTTCAATTACAGTTGACATACAATACTATTTTAATTTTAGGTGTACAACATAGTGATTAGACATTTATACAACTTGATAAGTGATCACTCCAATAAATCAAGTACCCAAAAGGTAAAAGGGACTAAGAACAGTCTTTGAAAGGAGATAAGTAACCATCATAAGGAGAGTCATGCTTATTGAAGGCCAGCACATGGCATAAAATAATGTATACATTCTCCTTTAATCCACACACCAACTGTATAAAGTGCCAGTAGTTATTCGCTACTTCACAAATGGATTCAATGTGGCTGGAAAAGTTAAGCAATTTGTCAATGGTCATGAAGTTATCCAATTAAAGTGCTAAATCCTTGGCATATGTCACTTAGATGACAAAGCCCACTCTTCCCATTATACTTCCATATCATAACGGATATTCTTTCATACAATAGATTCACAAGATGATTCTCAAACAAAAGAAACATGATTTTATGGTAAAATTTGTGTTTAAATCCCAATAGTTTTTTTCTATTAGAGATTCATGCTCCCTAATCCAGGTTTGGCAACATGCCATCAGTTTTATATGTAGTTTTACTGGAACATGGCCATGCCCTTTCTGCTGGCATAACCCATGGTGGCTGTAGTACTATGAAGGCAAAGTTGAGAGAGTTGAGATTCAAAGGTGAGCAAATAATCTGCAAAGTCTAAAACATGTTCTATCTGACGCTTTCCTATAAAAGTTTGTTAACCTGTGCTCTAGACTTTTCAAGGATCTGACTTGGCTAAGGTAGTTTTGGAAAAATAAGTATAACTCTTCCTTTCCACATCTGTGCATGCACCTCCCCTTGATTTATTTAACATTTTCTGAGATTCCATGTGTCAAACCTTGGGGAATGCCACTCTGAACTGTGGTGCTTATGGTGAGAGACCAGGCTACTTCTCCAGGACCTACTAGTAAATACAATTCATAGCCCAGTGCTTCTCAGATTCCAGGCGGAATTTTAAAATGCAGTTAAAAAAATTCAACTCTTTCTAAACATGAGTTATATATATGCTTGAGAAACTAGAGGATTTCACTAAGACAACAACTCCCCAGGACAGTTTAACACAGCTTTAGAGCTTCAAGATATTCTAGTTCTATATTATAAAGAGCTAATATGCAAATGGTCATTGTGCCCTCGCACCCTCGCGCCCTCACACCCTTGCACCAGGGCTAGGGGACATGAGGCTGTGACCCCTGCCCTGCGGGGCTTGATGGGGGTGGGGCTGGCCCGGTCTGTGTCTCTCAGGATTTCGAGGCATGTGCCTGTGGGTGGGGACTTGACTCTGGGTCCCGCAGCAAGCCCCAGACTCTGACAGGAGGGAGATTTTCATATACATTTTACTAATTTTCTTACACCTCTAACACTTCTGTTATAGAGAAAGGGAAAATAGCAACATTAAAATATTTCCTCTAATTAGTTCTCTTTTAATGTGCACAAATTTTGTGCACCAGGCCACTAGTAGGGCTATACTTCCTGTTAGTAATTGAAAATTCTGGAAATTTAAGTCCTTGGGTCCCCGTCAAGGTCTTAATAATTGAAAAACATCATCAAAATAACTTGAAAAATTTCTAAAAGCTGTTTTCAAATAAAATAATAGTAATTCTAATTGATCACTCCAACTTGTGGCAAAATTTCCCCTAATTGTCAAATTTGGAATTCAATAAATGAATGAATGAATTAAAAATAAAATAATAAAGGGAGAGTAAAACAATATATAGCTGAGAAGTAGCTCTGGGATTTACAGTATAGGACAAAGTTAAAGTCCGGATTTATCACAGTTACAAAGGAATCATAGGAAATGTGACCCATGATCTTTTGCAGCCTGTGTTGATATCTCTTGGAGTAGGTACTCCATCCAGGAAAAAAAACAAAAAACAATTGCAGCTCAGTCAACATTTCTATCTCACTTTCACTTGCAAATTCGCTAACTAGCGATAAACCAAACTGATGGGTTAAGATGACTTTGTTCTGATTAATTTTACGGTGATTCTGAGGGCCTCGCTTTTAAATGAATTGTTTGAATACTAAATTATGCAGCTTTATGATCCAGGAGATAAGCAGCAGCTCTAAAGATGCCTCTGAGACTTAAAAGAGACAGCATTAGAAGCTCATTATTGCCGGCACATTTAACATGGTTAAAGCAGGGGAAAATAGCCATTAAGTTAATGTAATAGTTAAACTACATTAATTTAAAAAACTGCCCAGTGAAACACTTACGGCAGAGGATCTATTCTTTGCCCCTTACGTGGAGACGTTCTTTAAAAATAAAATAAAATGAAAGGCATTTCAAGTTCCTCCTCCCCTCTCCAAGTCACTTGCAGTTTGAAATTCCAGGCTTTTTCCGTGGTGGATGTACTGAGGAATTCGCTCAGTCCTGCCATGCAAGAACAACAAAGGAGAGTCAGGTCCCATTGGTGACCCGTGGTCCCTAAGGTTCCATGTTGAGCTTGTTGGTCAATTAAAGGAAAGAAACATCACTCCCTGTGTTCTAAGGGGAAAACCACAGTGAACAGGGAATGTAAGTATTGGGAATATTTACTTGAGACATCAATAAAAATTAGGTTAGAAAATACTCAGTGATAATTCCCAAGTGACCAGTCAGCATGACACTGTATTCATTCTCTCTCACCTTGAAAAAAAATTCTGGCTTTAGCCATGGATGGTTTTTCCTCTATTTGACTTCATGTCACTGAATCTCCCTCCCTCAGTCACCTTTCTAACTGTTCTTGCTTTTAATTCTTTTGTTTGTTTTGTTTTCTTGAAAAAGAGTCCACTGTTTTTTTAAAAATTACTACAAATAGTAAAATGATGCACAATTGTTATCATCACTGTTATGTCTCGTAATTTTGACCAAGGGTACATTTGTTCACAATCCTTCAATTCTGTCCTCTTTTCTTTTAATTTTATTTTTTAACTAGAGGCCTGATGCACAAAATTCGTGCAGGGGTTCGGCCCCTACCACTGCACCTTCACCCAGAAGGTCTTCTGGAAATTCACCCAGTCCAATTAGCATATTATGCTTTTATTATTATAGATTATAATTTGCATGCAATATTATTCTCTACCAGTTTCAGGTTTACAGCACAGTGCTTAGACTATTCTATAACTACCAATCTGTAATTCTCAGTCCCTTCATTCTTTTCACCCAGACCCCAACCTCCTCCCCTCTGACAACCATCAGTCTATTCTGTGTATCTATGAGTCTCTTTCTATTTTGTTTGTTTATTTTTCTCTTTAGACCTCACATATAAGTAAAACCATAAGGTCTTTTTTCTTTCTCTGACTTACTTCACTTAGCACAACTGTGTCCTCTTTATATTTAGATTTCCGAAGTTCATTCTGCTTACCCTTCACCACTTCATGAAAATATGAGCCTGAATACTTAACAAAACTAATTGTCTAAAAGCTTAATAAATAAATAAAAATAAAAACTCGTGTTGTTACCATTTACATCCCAATTTCCTCAATCCTAATTCTCCCTTAAATTGAATAGCACCAATATTCTCTTGGTCAAATCTATATGTATGCATGTATCTAATGAAATCAGCTCAATTCTTTCCTGCCTCTTTCCTTTTATGTGGTCTTAATCACAGAGACCTGCTCATAGAACACTATGTAAGAGAGCAACATGAAGAACATGGATTTTAAACTATGAGATTTTTATAAAAGTTCTACTAATGGTAACCAAGAATCATAAAACAAAGCCCAGGAAGTTCCTGCCAACGACGAGTAGGATGGGGTTGGCTTATGAACATAACTCTGGACTACATCCATACTTCAGTCTGGCCTGAAAAAGCATGGCTTCTCAGGACAAAGGCATTGATGTGCTGTAGCTCAACTTCACTTTCTGCCTCTTATTTAGAGATGTCGGGACTGTGCTGACTAGGTAAAGCAAAGCACCTTTTCCTATAGGTGGGGATGAAGGATGATTCTCCAACCTAATAGGTCAATGCAGATGTTCTCTTCCTCTCTGCTCCTTTCTCTTTTCATAATGTTCTATTCTTTGACATCCAATGATACATTCAATTCTGGATACATACAATATCGGGGATTTAAGGATGAATTCCATATCCTGAAGAAAGTTGACCTTTTGCTGTAGAGGATTAGAGGTCTGTCGCGGTGCATGGAGTAGGATATTGCATTTATTACAGCACACCTGGAAAGTGGACAAGAGTCATGGTTTGAGTCCTGTTCTTTGCAGGTTTCAGTTTTTAGATACCCTTTGAAAAACTACTAAATATGCTAATTCTCTGCTCCCCTCCAGGATTCTGATTCTATATACCTGGTTCGGCACCTTTGAATCTGCAGTCGTACCCTTCTCACATAATTCAGATGTTGGACAGTAGGTGTTTGCTTGAGTGGTACCTTAAGAAACACTAACTTAGCAAAAGATAAATCTTGCTTCCATACAGAGAAGAACAGATGAGTGTGAGATAGGCAATGGAGAATCACTATCCTACTCTTTGGTTTCTCATCAATATAAGACTGTTGGCCAATGCCTAACTGAACATTGAAGAAAGTAGATGTGTGGTGACTAACCACATGACTTAAGTTAGAAATAATTCATGGTTGAGATAGTGAATGCAAAATATATTTTCATGTTATTATTGATTGACTAACAGGTTTTACTATAGGTGAACTTTCAACATAGTTATTTTCAAAATAGGTTTGCAAATATAAAATCCTTTTTAAGAATAAAATAACATTTATTTATAATATCCATATACAGTAGAGCACAGTAAAATAATTGTTTATATTCATTGTTTGGTTAAAAAGAAAATAAATTGGCCATTAATATATATTTGTTACTTGAATTAGTTAGTTTCTTATTCATATCTGCCTATAACACCAGTTACAGGTAATTATTTTCTGGGGGGAAATTCAAAAAAAAAATGTCTTTAACACTTTTCATAAAATCCATGTAATTATCTTCAAGTTTTACATTATGGTTAATAAATTGGAAATTGTTGACACTTTTAATTAATTATTTTTTGTAGAACAGACTATTTTTAATTAAGTAAACTGTGAAGATGCCCAATAAAGTTAAAAATAACTTTATTAAATTGAATATATTTTCATTTCTAAATTTTATTATTTAAATATTTTAGCTTAAATGTATTTATCTTCAAAGGTATGGCCTTTTCCCCCTCAGTCAGAATTCATTTATTTGACTGATATTTCTATTAGAAGCTAGTCAACTAAGTTGTCCCTATATCATTTTTTACACTAAATTTAACTGCAGCAAAATTGTAGGCCACCTTAACTTCATCCCATTGGATAAAGAATATAAATTCATCCAGTATAATAGAGACACTTCATCTCAACATTCTTACCTCAGTTGAAATATATAGAATATAATTAATTATTTAATGTCAAAGTTAAATATTGAACTCATCAGTTATTTTACTCAATCCTTTCCTTCCTGTTGTAAAAATAAACTTAAGGTTTTCTAGTTTGCAAGGTAAAAATGGGTTCAAGGCCTCAGTAGTTGAAGTTTGTAATTTTAAGTTCCTAATTATTAAATACTGTGATAAAAATTTTTAATTTATTTTGAAAACCATACAGAGAAAGTCAAAGAATCTGTTTCAAACATCTTCACTTTCTCCTTAGGATACTTAGGATGAGTTATAAAGTGGATCCCAAGATTTCCAGAATCAGATTGGAGATGAACAGCAGAGAGACACCATATGTACTATCCTTAAGCATATAGTTGTTTTATTTCACACCAGTTTTACATAAAAATTTTTGTAGTACAACTACTCCAAATGCATATGTGTAAGACTATTTGTACTTTTTTTTTAACAAGCACAGATTTAATTTTGTTTGGTAAAATGTTGCTGTTGGAATACAAGTTTAATTTACAGGTGTCACACAGACAGTGCCAACCACATTTCTGTACTGTAGTTGTGCAAATTAAGTAACAGCATTGTTCTACTATGATGTGGCATCTTACCGAAATTTATATTAATATCATCATCATGAAAACATAATCTCATTTTTATCATTGAATTTTTAAATAAATCTATAAAAGCATTTACAAATTGTCAAATGTTTCTTCTTAAATATATATATGTATATATATATATGTATATATATATATATATATATATATATATATATATATATATATATATATATACATATATATATTTCAAAAGCTTCACTTGATTCTGTGAGACAGATGAAATCCATTGAATTTAGATAGCAGCCCTGGTAAACCAAAGGGAATGAAACAGTGATCAGGTGGCCAGTTTCTACAAATCTATGTTCATTTACATGAACAATATGTCTAATCAGTCAACAAAACAACCAACCAAACAAAAAAATTAAAGACACATCTTCACTCAGAATCAACTATGAATATCATCAGAGACCGAGGTCATTCCAAGTCGGTGGTTTGAGTGCAGGCAATCATAGTATCACCTGCTTCACAGAGAGGAGTCTGCATGGCTCTCACTTATAACACCAGAAGACTTGGAGGATGTTTCTGTGTTTCTTCATCCTTAAAATGCTTGCACATTAAGAACAAACATTCCATTTCTCCTAATTGCAGTGGAACTCAGAATATTGGACATGGAATGAACCATTTATTGCAGTTGAGTTTGATTCCAAGTCCTTTACGTTAGTTTAGGTGTAATGATACTCAAGTCCAGAAATAGAAAATGATTTCCCCAAGATGGCACAGCCTCTTAGTGGCAGATCTGAACTATGCTATGTGGATAAACTAGCTCCAAAATTCTCCCATGGAGAATGACAATTAGATCTCCCCAAGTAGGTCTCAAATAGACTGCAAATTAGAAAATGACGTCTACAGTCCCTTTGATGAATGGCTAAAACCCATTATATCAAGCAAATGATTAAAAGAAAAGTTGCCCAAGTGATTTATAACCTGGTTCTCTATTTTATACCTGTCAAAATGTCAGAATTTTGATCCCGAATGCAGCATGATTTATATTTGATGACAATAAGCCCTGAGTTATATTTGGGAAGAGATGAGGAAAAAATTATATATAACTAGAGGCCTGGTGCACAAAATTTGTGCACAGGTAGGGTCCCTAGGCCTGGCCCTCAATCAGGCCAATCGGGGCCTTCCAGCTGCTGGCCTAGGCCTTCCTTCATTCCGCTCCACCCCCTGGTGGTCAGTGCACATCATAGCAAGCGATTGAACTCCTGGTCTCCTGGTTGAACTCCTGAGGGGACATTTTGCATATTAGCTATATATATATATATATATATTAAATCTAATGTTTTTTATTTTCCTTAAGAACATAGTAAATCCCAATTAATAAGAAATTCATGTAACCTCACAACCTAACCTCAACTGGCATTTCTTCGTTATTTTTTTAAAATATATTTTATTGATTTTTTACAGAGAGGAAGGGAGAAGGACAGAGAGTTAGAAACATCGATGAGAGAGAAACATCGATCAGCTTCCTCCTGCACATTCCCTACTGGGCATGTGCCCGCAACCAAGGTACATGCCCTTGACTGGAATCAAACCTGGGACTCTTGAGTCTGCAAGCCGATGCTCTATTCACTGAGCGAAACTGGTTAGGGCATTTCTTCATTATTTTTCATATTCTTTCTCATTTTCCCAACATTCCCATATTACTTCTGAAACTTTACCTGTAACAATCCTTAAATTCTTCATTGCCTCTACAGGAAAATCATGAGCATTTAATGAGTGTCATTAAGTACAGGTACTTCTCAAACATTTTAATGCTTTAAAAAAATTTGCTCCGAGGCCTTTATTCTAACACTTTTTAAATGTAATTTATTACTATATTTTGTGTCTAGTTTCTCACTTTGTTTTCTAATTTCAATCACTAGATTTCTTCCTTAAACCCTGAATAAAAGTGCATCACTGGTCCACTCATGGTTTCTATCAGTTTGCATCTGGGGTTGAGTGTCACTAACTGCCTTCAGACTCACTGCTCTCTATTTCCTTTCATCTCCTGTCTTTCAAATTATAAAGAGCATTACATCAGTTAGCAGCAAAAGGATGTGGGCCAGACATCTGGATTTACCAGTTCCAGGTGACATGATCTAAAGAAAACTGTAACTTCTCTTGAGTATTGGCTGAAGATACTGGATGTTATATGCAACATATACAAGAATGGACTATAAACACTCAGTGCTCTGCAGAAGGATGGGGAGAATTGGCACCACCTTTCTCTGTTGGATTCCCTGCTGAATCTCTCCCTTATCGATCAGATCATTTGGACCTCCCCCACCGCCTGCTGGGCCTTCCCCATAGGCCTGCTGCCAGGCTCAGCACATAAGCCACCCGCCTGGCCTGACTCTCTATCATAAGCTTTGAGAGCTACTTGGAGAGCTCCCAGATGCAGTCAGAGACCTCACTCACATTTCAAAGTGTCAGAAGCCAATTCAAACTCCTGTGAGAGAAAATGGGAAATGTTAGCTGGCGGATATGAGAATTCCTGCCGGTGGTCTGGCTTCAGACACCACGATATCCAGGAGCTTTAAAGGATTTAATTCTTCTCCAACTATTGGTCCTGATGGATTAATACAGTGGCAGAAGGGAAGACACTTGCACTGGTAAAAGGATATACAGTACTTTCATATGTAAGATCAACAGCAAAGGTTATTATTTTCTATCTTAAGAGCTGCAGGAAAAGCTATGGAATAGAATTCGTTGTGGAGTGCTTTGTGTTGAGCATTCTGTCCTTTGTGGCCAGGGGATAGACATGCTTGCTACCCACACTGGAGTCCTGTGCCTCTTCTGGGGCTGAGTTACATGGGAATAAGCCCATCCAAATGACTTGGTCTCAGAGAGGTGCAGGAGAAGTCACCATAAATAAATATAGAGCAATGGAGGCAGAATAGAATGCATGTGCCCCAGGGAGGCAAAAATGATAATATTCATGAGACCAGGTTTGCTTTGCTCAGCTGTCACTCATTTCCTACTGTGACTATTCCATCCAAATGTCCCAAATATGCCATAAACTTTATCTGACAGCAGGTGCTGCCCCACTCTTTCTCTTGACCTTATTTTAGATGTGTGCTTTTTTAGAATTTTTTTTTTTATAAAGACCAAGAAGAAGAAACTTCACTCTAAGTCAGTGACTTGAAAAGGAGGAAGGTGAGTTTAAAGTTATCATGGTCTTAAATTATTAAAGAAATGACATTAAAATTAAGACTTTGCAATTCAATGGATTTTCTAAGTGTTAATCTGAAAGTCTGTGAGCTGGCCATTTAAATGACTCAAGTAGATTAATATTGCTAAGGACTGGCGACCTGCAGTTTGCATCTGTCACTTCTTCTGGATAAAATTTTTTAAAGGGACTGCATACTGTGTCACTTAGAATAAGTCACTTTTACTTTCTGGGTCTCTGTTTAATTCATTTTAGAAGGAAGGGTTTAGATGTGATTATTTATTCAACAACAAAAACTGTTAGTCACTAACTAACTGCCAAACACTGGAAACATTCTAAGAAAAGAGTCCCTTGATCTGAGTTTTGAAATATGAGAGAATGTATTTGTCAAAATGACAAAGATGGGGTCAGGGATTGTGTTTCTGGAAAAAGCCACTTTATAGGCAAAGGCATGGATTGTGAAGCAACCTAACAATTTTGAATGAAATCCAGGACATGAGGAAGCCGAGGCTGAGATTAGTCCTTTATGGTCTTGCATTTTGAAAGTTGCCTCCCAAATTCAAATGTAAGGTACATAGTTCAGGTTAACATGAGAAATAGAGCACCTTACCTGTAAGAGGAAATGTCCCTGATGTCATGCACATCTGTGTTATCTGATTTAGGCTGGATGAGAATTTGAGTTCTAGTTCTCACTGTGGGCAGAGTAAGCTTCTGTACCCAGTGATATTAGACTCTTGGGCTCGGGCAATTGTCCATGAGAAGAATGATTCTTATTTTTTCGGCTAAAACAAAAAATCATAATTAAAAATAAGCAGATAGAAGTGGGTCTAAACACAATCCAGGGCCTGGACTCACGCCCAGGTGACCCACCTTCTAAAGAGGAACCACTTAGCCTAGATCAGCCAAACCACTGTTGACATAAATATCCATGACAGAAGAACAAAAGCTTGTTTTTAAAGTACTGAATTTTGGGACATTTTGTTCTGTAACATTATTGTGCTAATAGCTAACTAAGGTTAATTAGGATATCTAATGTATTTCTCCCTCCACTCCTTTCTTTTTCTTCCAATTCAAAAGGACCAGGATATTTTTAAGTAAAACAGGATACAGTTAAGTAAAACTCAATGAATGGACAGTTCCTAAGAAATAATCCTATAGTTAATTATTTCCAATTCACACATGCCCAGATATATCAGTCGGTCCTGTGTTGAGGGGCACCAGGGGCAAAGAAACCTCTTAGAAAATAATGCACGTGAAAGAAAGTGTCGTTAGCAAGAGCACTTGCTTGCTCAGTGACAATGGACAGAAGAAGAGTAGAGGGGTCAATTTATTCTCTGGCCCCATCTCTCTCCAGTTGAGCGGAGGCTGTATTGACTCTGAGGACTTTTTTGCTCATGGCAGCAAAGCCCTGTGGTCTATATAACTGGATATAAAACAAGGATTGGTAGATTATATTTTAAACACTTCATTCTGTTCCAAGTTTCAGTCTTCAGAACTCTGCTTCCAGATCTTGCTGTCTATGAACCAGAAAGTGGGCTCCCACCAGATTCCCAATCTACCAGTATCTTGATCTTGGACGTTCCAGTCTCCAGAACCGTGAGAAAAAAATGTTAGTCATTAACGCCACTCAGCTTTTGGAATTCTTATTATAGTGGCCCAAACAGAATAACACACTTCAAGTACTGGAAAGATGAAAGGGAAAAAAAACACATGAAAGTGACAAGTAAGGAACATTTTACTGAATGTTGAACCTAATGTGGGTTTGAACACTTGTGGTGATAGGAAACATTTTGAAACAATTGTGTTTAGAGAGGTCAGCCGTATTGGGATTCATTTTCTTAACTGAGTATAAATCTGACTCACTGAAAAATGCCTTTTTATTAACTCTATCTTTGAGAGTCACAGAGAACAACTGTTTAATTCCTTTTACATACAGCTATCTATCCTATACAATAAGAGAGGAATATGCTAATTAGCCATTATGCCCTGAGGCGTAACAACCAAGTGCATCATGACCAAATCACGGATCAGTGGAAGGGTGGGCCAGCGAGGTACAAGCGGGCTGCTGAGAGCTACAGGAGGGGGCAGGGCAGCAAGCTATGAGGGGGGCTGAGGGGGGTAGCTACAGGAGGGCATGGCAGTGGGCGGAGAGCTACAGAAGGGCGGCAGTGACCTACTGGTGCACGGATTCATGTGCAGGGCTACTAGTATATATAAAAGCCTAAGTGACCGAACAACCAGTCAACCAGTCGCTATGATATGCACTGACCACCACGGGACCAACACTCAACACACAGGATTGGGCTCCCTGCAGTCTGGATTGAGCCTGCGAGGATTGGGCTGAAACCAGCTCTCCCACATCCCCGGAGGAGACCCGGATTGCAAGAGGATGCAGGCCGGGCTCAGGGACCCCACTGGTGCACAAATCTGTGCACTGGGACTCCAGTTCATATATAATGACAAAAAACATTCCCATAAGTGATCATCTACATTTCTGAATTGGCATAAGTTAGAACATCATCTTTATGCATGAATCCCTGGTCAGTGAAGAAAAAAAAGACCTATAGCTGTTTTCTTTCCCAACTCCTACATGTTGGATGGATTCATTTCCCAACGTGTTTCTCCCCAGGCTGTACACTAAAACCACACTGAACACAAAATTGCCATCTTTGAGCCCTCTCTGTCCCCTTCAACTTTTGTGCCATAAATATGACAGCGTCCTTAGCCTGTAGGACCCGTCTCGTCATCCCTGGATGTCAAAGATCTACTTATTATTAAAAGCTTACTTAAAATAGTATATAACAGGCAACAAAACATGAAAGCATGGACTTTGGGGTCAGACAGGGTTTAAGCTTGCCAATTATAACCTAGGAAATGTTGAGCAAATTATTTATCTTCTCTACGTGTCCAAACCCATAGCTCAGGTTAATGTTCATTTCTTTTCCATACATAAACTCTTCCCTCAGGTCATCTCATGCTTATCCCTGATTTAGATAACTTCAATAGGCTGAAAACCCTATGAGACAAACATCTGAACTTGCAAACATATATATTCACTGGCCTAATTTGGATACCTTTAGTTTTATATTTCAAGCAATATGTCCAAATTATTTTTTAAAAGCAAAATAAACAAACAAAAAACTCTATGTCCACAATTTTTCTTAACAGTAAATGAAACTTTCGTGAATCCAATTGTTTAAGCCTAAAATCCACAATTTAGCCCTCGCTGGTTTGACTCAGTGGATAGAGAGTTGGCCTGCAGACTGAAGGGTCCCAGGTTCGATTCCGGCCAAGGGCACATGCCTGGGTTGCCAGCTTGATCCCCAGTAGGGGATGTACTGGAGGCAGCTGATCAATGATTCTCATCATTGATGTTTCTCTCTCTCTCTCTCTCTCTCTCTCTCTCTCTCTCTCTCTCTCTACCTTCCTCTCTGAAATCAATAAAGAAATATATTTTTTAAAAATAAAATCCACAGTTTATCCCTTTTTCTCTTCCTCTCATGTTCAATCTAACACAAACCCTGTTTCTGGAAACTGCCAAGTCTCTGAGCCCACTATCCCAGTTCTAGGTGACATTATCTCTCTCCTGGGCCACCCTGCAACTTGACTGGTTTCCTTGCCTCTACCCTTGCTCTCTATTGTCTATACCAGAGCATAACAGCTAAAAAAATTTCTTTAAAAGAATGGCCCAGCTGGTGTTTCTGAGTGGTTGAGCATCGACCTATGAACCAGGAGGTTATGGTTCAATTCTCATTCAGGGCACCTGCCTGGGTTGTGGGCTCGACCCCCAGTGTGGGGTGTGTAGAAGGCAGCCAATCAATGATTTTCTCTCATCATTGATGATTCTATCTCTCTCTTTCCCTTCCTCTCTGAAATCTATAAAAATAGATTTTTAAAAATATTTTTAATAAAATAAAAAAGTGAAATACCCACTCTGATTTAAAACTTTTAATGTCTCCCCATCTATACTAATAAAAGGGTAATATGCTAATTAGACTGAGTCAACCAGACATCTTCTGGACGTCCGACTTCCTTCCGGACAAAGCCATGGTGACGGGGGCTGAGGCAGAGGTGGTTAGAGGTGGCCAGGCCAGCAGGGTGGCAGTTAGGGGGAGGCCAGGACAGCAAGGGGGAAGTAAGGGGGTGATCAGGCTGGCAGAAAGAAGTTAGGGGGTAATCAGGCCAGCAAGCAGAGACAGTTATGGGCGATCAGGCAGGCAGGCAGGTGAGCAGTTAGGAGCCAGTGGTCCCAGATTGTGAGAGGGATGTCAGACTACCAGTTTCGGACATCCATTGAAGGGTCCCAGATTGGAGAGGCTGCAGGCTGGGCTGAGGGACCCCCCCACCCATGCACAAATTTCATGCACCAGGCTCTAGTTACTGGAAATAAAATCTGAAATTTTGCCATCACCTACATAGTTCTGCAGCATCTGGTCCCTACCCACCACCTGTCTGAACTCATCCCCCTCACACACCTCCTTGTTCACAACTTCAGCCATTTTTGTCCCTGTGGTGCCACCTCTCTTTTTTCTAAGTCTTTACTCCCATGTCTTCCTCTGGAACGCCTTCTGCAGAACCACCTCATAGCTCCTTATTTCCAGCCTTGTGTTTAATGGTATTCACAGCTATCTGCTACTTGCATATTTGATCTGTTTGCACCACTAGAATAATAGTAGATTGAGAATAGGGGTTTTGCATGTTCTCTTCCTAGATATGTTCCAAACGTCAAGTAGAGTGCCTGCCAGATAGTGGGTCCCAATATCCCAAATCCCAGTAGATCCCAATGAAGTATTTGTCCTCAGGTGAATGTACAAGCTTCAGGTTTGTCCCTGCCAATAAGGATACAGATGGTCACTCCCTCAAGATGCACAGTGAGCTAAGTGAGATAATGTTGCGTATTAAACTATTTTACGTTCATATTGTCTTTCATTTCCCTTTTCAGTGATTGACATCATTTCTGGGACAACGTGACTGCTCAATATAATTTGGAATTTTTTTTTTTTAAATTAGGAAAGAGCTGTGCTTTGTTTCAAAAATTAGATTCTGTGTCTGAACATGAAATGTAAAGTCCAAGTCTCTGTAGGATTTGTGTCATATATAAAAGATTTCTCATTTTAGCCATATTTTCAAGGGCCACCTTTGTATTGGCAGTAATTTAAAACACCAAAGCTTGCAATAAGCAGAGAAGAAGCTCAATTACACATAGCCCCGAGTGCAAATATTTAATTCCATTCTCACAACTCTGCCATTAATAGGGCAATCACCCAGAAATGAGGGGATTGAGCATCAGCACATGGAATAATAATTGTGAAATAATGAGGAAATGATAGACGAATATTAGAGTTTTTAAATCTGTGTTCACATCCACTAGTTATACTCCTTTCAAAAAATGCCTCCTCCCTTCTAGGATCATCGATTCTTAGAAACAAACTAGACAAGCAACAGGCTTTTCTCATATATGTATAAACAATTAGTGGTTCATAAAATTAAGGGCGCTGAATAAATGAATAAATAACCTTGAAAAGTACTAGGTAGTTTAGTACATGATGTTAATTACTCATTCTTTATAATTATCCATAGAATTAAAATAATTTAGCAATGATAGTAATCCTCAGCTTCCACATAGTATTTTTGTGTTTATTCAATCAGCATATTAATTATATCAAAGGGATAATCTAATTTGATACAATGAAGTAGACAGTGCAGTTACTACCTAAATATTCTAAACCCAATATAATGTTTACCTAAATAGAGAATAGAAACAACTATATTGTGTGGGATGTTCTGTATCATATTTCTCCTACTTAATCTTCCTTACAGCATGTTCAGGTAAGTCACAGTTAGCCCCCCTCCAGTCATGGGCTACTCAGAGGTTTGAATTGACTCATTTGGAGTTGCACAGCTTGCTAAGACACAAGGCCGGGGTCAATTGTGTGGAAGGTGGGTGATATTGAGTAGAGAACCACCTGGTGCTGGTGGACTCAGCATTTTCTGTTCAGTCTCATACAATCCTCCCTAGTGCCTGGCATCTTGCAGACTCCTACACGCAAGCAGGAAGTTAGATGTAGTATTCACAGACAAGAAAGATTAAGGCTCAGAGAGGCCAGTCTCTTGCCCAGTAACACAGAGATGGCAAAGAGAAGTCAACATATGAGATCCCAGCAGGGGCTCCAAACCCCATATTTTGGTACCAGTTTGGGTTGCAGGGGTTAGAGTAAGAGCAAACACTCCAAATGGGATAGCTTGAGTTCACACCCCTTCCTACGAGCTGTGTGATTTCATGCTAGTCCTTAATGTTTGAATTTATTTCCTTATCTGCAAGAAAATGGAGAAAATAACCAATCTTCTTCATGAGGGTCATTGAGAGGATTAAATGAGACAATGTTTGGAAAGCTCTTAGGCTGGTGCTTCTCCCATCACTAATATTCAATTGTGTCAGAAGCTATTACAACATGAGTCAAAGTCTTTGCTTCCTCATTACACTTTCCTGGGTCACAGAGTGAAGGTATGATCTCAACGAAGCCCTTCTGGCTTCAAACCTAGCATTCCTTCACCAACCATGAAACAGCTTCACTTATTAATGAATATCATTAGTGCTTCTTTTCTGTCCTGACACGGAACTGTTCTTGTGCCACAAGGGACATTGTAAGAAGCAATAATCCATGCAAAGGGTCCTGGGATGGTCTTAAGGCTCTGGAAATACCTGATTTAATCACAAAAAAGTAATAATACCACTTTGGAGAAGAAAGTTTAGAGCACCCATATGTACCAACAAGTAGGATGTGCTAGTGCTCTTGTCATCATTATTAAATACTGATCCTACACCACACATTTATATGATAGATTGTTAATTTGAAGATTTTTTTCAAAGTTAAGAATCATTATGTTCATTTTACATATGAGGAAATGAAAATGCTGAGAAGTGACATACCTTTTCTAGGCTCACACAGAGAATAAAGAAATACTAGGATTTTGAGCCAATGTCCAGAGGTACTCTTAAACTCTGCTCAAATCAGATCCAAGGGGGAGGTGAGAGATCAAATGAGGCAGATAATAAGATTGGACAATGGGGAACATTTCTCAAGGGCTTTCACCTTGTTCAACCATTAAATTCTCAGTGAACTCATTGTTGGTAAGATACTGACAACATCTTCTTCATTATTCATCATTCTACAGTATTCTCAGTCAAAGGAAAATGTAGCTTTATCACATTGTAATGTGTGAAGACTTCATTTTTGTTATGTTTCCCTGTCCGTGATAATGCACAAATGTGCCAGAAAGAGTGATTATTGTTTTGTTATTCTTTCCAAGGGCATTCCTGTGCCCCAGCATGTATACTTCTGGGGTATAGTGTCCTGAGTGTGGGTTTCAATCCCCTCAGGCATTAAAAGAGAATGACAGTGCCTGTGGAATTATTATGAGGATCATACACAACAAAATATTTAAGAGAGTTTATTTAATACCAGGCACTGGTCTAAGCACTTTATAATTTTTAGTTCACTGATTTACAGAACAACCCTTTGCAACAAAGGCAAAGCAAGGTAAGAAAAAACAAACAAACAAACAAACAACAACTCTCTAGAGACAAATAGAGCAAATCCAGGGCTGATATTTAAAACCTGGAGTCTGTCTCTGATGTCCCTGCCCTTCACTTCTTGCCAATGCCAGCTCTTTTTCCATAGACCCACACAGATGAGGGGTCCTCACACAGGAGCCACTACATGAGAGGTAACAACTGTGACAACTATGATTCTCTCTACGGATGAACATCCAAGACTTGGCCAGATGACTTTTTGAAAATTTCTAGACCAAGGTTATATTCCCCGTTTGACCTTGAACATTTTAAATCATTTTCCCTTTCTGAATATCATTATTTTAAATTTAACTTAATTATTCTTATTTGTAAAATGGAGTTAATAATATGGACTGTGACAACACAGAGATTGCTGATAATCAAAATATATAGTTGTGAGTCAAAATACTTTTGAAAACTATTAATTGGGTAATAAACCTCAATTACTTTTTTGTTTGAACTTATAATTTCTAATTGTTCTCCCATAATCCTAAAGCCCAAGTCAAGCCATACTGCTCCCTTCTCCAAAGGCTTTCAATTTTTTACAGAATCCCTGAAAATTCCCCCACCTGCCATGTGAGGACACAAGGAGAAGAAGTTGGCAACAGGGAAGAGGGACCTCACCCAACCATGCTGGCACCCTGATTTCAACCCTCCCCCCCTCCAGGATTGTGAGAAATAAATGTTCATTGTTTACAAGTTACCCAGTTCCTGGTATTTTGTCACAGCATCCTAAATGAACTAAGACATGTCCCCTCACTTGTAAAATGAGTTTCAACTCACTGGGTTTTTACAAAGATTGAATAAGACTCTCTATAGAACAGACTTAGCATATTGTGCCACACATAGTGTGCACTAAGTAGGTACATATAACAACAACAACAATGGTAAATCATCTTTGAGATCCACCTCTTCCCTATGAGCCACTGCATGATGACGGCTCCAGCACGATCGCTCCCTGGCATGGCATCCCATAGAACTTCTCCTATGACTCTTTCTTGACACTGAGGATCCGTTATGAATTGCAGATATATCCATAGTAAATTATTCAGTCAATCACTCAGCAATATGAAGCACCTACTATGTGGCTGATACTTTGGATGATGAGGATATAGCAGAGAATAAGAGGGGGAAAAAACCTGCCTATAACTTAAGTCGTGTACTATGGGAAGGGCTCAAAAAGAAGAGAACATAGCTGACTTCTAAACAATGAGAAGCAGTCAGCTATACAGAAATACATGTGATGAAGACAGGCAATAAGTACAAATGTTCTGAGTCAAGAGCTAGCTTGGAATGGCTAAGAGATAAGTGTCTAGTGTGGTGGAATGGTATGAGAAAGGGAGAGATTAGCAGGAGAAGGGCTAGGACACACAGAGAGGGGCAAGATCATACATGGCCTTCCTGGTCATGGTGATGATTTTGCATTTTACACCAATGGGATGCCATGAAAGACCTTTTTATATGAGTGAGAAATCTGGTTAGATTTACAATGTGACAAAGTCACTCTCCTACTGGGTACCCATGGCTTAGAGAACCTGGGAGAGTGTTGAGCAGACTCCTCAATGCTTCAGATGAGGGACAAGTATGGTTTTTCCTAAGGTTTTAATACCAGACGTGACAAATACATGTTTTTCATCTTTTCTACCAAATTGCAATTCATTTGTTATTCTTCTATTTGTCCTCAACATTTGTTATTCTTTTATTTGTCCCCAAGGCAACCAGCTTTCAACTCTGCACATACTATGTGTGAAGACTTTCTGATAAATAAAGAAGTGCGTGTTGTGGAAGATACAGGTGGAAACAAGTGAGACACCTGCTCTATCTCAAGATCAAAATTTGCAAGAGACAGAAGGAAAAACAAGCCACTCAGTAACTCTTAACAGCTTCTATTTTTATCACTGCAAAAATTTTATGCACATCAAACATAAAATATGCTTGTCAGCAAATCTATCACATTTTCAACTTTTTCACGGAGCAGCTGATGTGTAAAGTGTAAAGCACTTGGTCATGTGCCACAAAAACTTTTAAATGACTGACTTTTGGCAAAGGCTGAGAAAATAATCGCATGAACCCTGCTGTCTTCCAAAGATCAAGTCTGCTGCATGCCAGTGTGGAGGGAAAATTAAATAGAGAGCCAGAGATCCAATAATCTCTAGGAAGTCTAAATTTAGGTGAAATATATCCTGGGGTGAAAATACAGAAATCCACATTCCAACTCATTATATTTTCCCCCAAAGGGCTCCTCCTTTTGTGTTCCTTGTTGCATGGGGGTTAAAAACACCGTGCGGGAGCTGGAGGCCTAAAATGCCGCTTACTATCTATGTCACCGTGGCTGAGTTAATTGGCTTCTCTGAGCCTCAGGTTCACGAGATGTGTAAAATTGATAAAATATTTATTGTAATGATAATAGCTAATACTTGTTTAGTGTACACTCTGTTCCAGATGTCATCCTAACACTTTCCATGTGTTAACTCTTAGAAGTACAACAGTCTTAGGAGGCAGTGCTATCATTATGCCCAGTATCACCAATGAGTAAACCTCAGTACTGAGCCAAAGGAGGTTTATATCATTTGTCTTATACTCGGTAAGTAGTAGAGTCAAGACTCAAAACCATGACTTATGGCTTGAGATGCCAAGACTTTCTCTGCTAACTAGCTACTGCCTTGGGCTATTGTGATGTACTAGAATGGAAGGATGAAGACAGCAAAGTTCCTATAAAAGTTCAATGAGATAGGACATGCAAGCTCATCAGAACTATGCCTGGAACGGAGTAAGCATTTAATCACTACTAGTGGTTAATACATCGAGAAAAAAATAGCTCAACTGGCATAGCTCAGTGGTTAAGTGTTGAGCTATGAACCAGGAGGTCATGGTTTGATTCCTGGTCAGGGCATATGCTCAGATTGTAGGCTCGATTCCCAGTAGGGGGCTTGCAGGAGGCAGCTGACCTATGATTCTCTCTCATCAGTGATGTTCTATCTCTCTCTCCCTCTCTTTCCCTGTCTGAACTCAATAAAAATACATTTAAAAAAATAAATGACATCTATGTGGACAAAGCGAAACCTATGAGTATCTATATTTTAATGAATATTTATTGAACATAATATATGTCAGGCATCACTTTGGATACTTTGCTATATCAGTGAACAAAATATAGAAAGATACCTGCTCTTGCCTAACTGACATTCTAGTGAGGAAGGAGGGAACTACAAATAAACAATAATTATAATAAATAAGTAAATTATATTGTTTGTTAGGATGTAATAAAAACCAGACAAAAAGGAAAATAGGTAATGGCCATCTTGAATGCCAGGCTGGTGGAAATGGTGATGTGCGTTAGCTTAAAATTGCACAGAGAGTAGTTGAGGTCAACCCCATTACATGGGTGTGGAAGTATTAAAGGATTTAAGCCAAGAAATGATGTAATTAATCTGAAAATATTTGTAAAGATGTCTGTGTAAACCTGGTGAAGGTAATAGGGAGTTAGCCATGCAGAGTCTAGGCAACCTGGCTGCTACTGTTAGTAAAATGGGAAGCCACTGCAAGGTTTTGAGCAAAGACTTGGCATGAACTGATTTAATGTTTTGTGGCTCAGGCTGCTGTGTTGAGAATGGACTGCAGGGGGCGAGAGTGAGAGCCCCAGACCTATAAGAGCAATGTTTGCAGGAAACCAAGGTGAAGATGCTCAGACCAGGGAGCAGTGGCAAGATTCTAGATATGTTTAGAATGTTGTGCCAAAGGAATTCCTGCAAAATTGAATCCGGGATATGAAATGGGAATCAGTGTTGATACTCAGGGTTTTGGTATAAGCACTGGGAAGTAAGGAATTGCCATCATAAAAGATGGACAAGATGATGGGTGGAGCAGATATGGGGGGATCATAGGTCTTTCCTTCCACATCATATCTACCAAGTCATGATCCATAATAAAACAAACAATAACCAAAGTAAAAGCATCTTGCCAAAACCGGTTTGGCTCAGTGGATAGAGCATCGGCCTGCGGACTGAAAGCTCCCAGGTTCGATTCCGGTCAAGGGCATGTACCTGGGTTGCGGGCACATCCCCAGTAGGAGATGTGCTGGAGACAGCTGATCGATGTTTCTCTCTCATCGATGTTTCTAACTCTCTATCTCTCTCCCTTCCTCTCTGTAAAAAATCAATAAAATATATTTGAAAAAAAAATCAAAGTAAAAGCATCTAACATTCACTGAACACATATAATTTTTCCCCCCCTTTTTTTTTTGCTACACATTTTACTTGAATGACCTCATTCAATGCCAATAATAAATCACAGTCTTATTATCTACATGTTTACAGATAAAAAAAAACCAAGGCCAGTAAGATAAAGTAACTTACTCAAGGTGACACAGTTATTTTCTAACAAAGATGGCATGTAACACCAAACATTTTAATTTCAAAGTCTGAAATCTTGACAACTATGATAAATAAATATGCATATAAAACTCTCCTACATGTTTCTAAATTTCTTCTGTTGTTGTTTAGGTTCCTACCCCTTCATCATTCTATGACACAGCAAATGTAATAGCTTCCTCTCTGTTATCCCTTTCTCTAATGTTGCCATTTTGCCTATAACCAGAGCAGACATCTTTACAAATATTTTCAGATTAATTACATCATTTCTTGGCTTAAATTCTTTAATACTTCCACATTATCTATAGAATAAAATAAAACTATATTACCAATTTACTCAGACTGTGGCTGACACAGTTGGCTGCTCATGTGTCCAGGCTGGCAAAGTGTCCAGGCCTAGGGCGTGAAGCTCAGCCTGTCGCTGACTGCATTGCAAGTGCATCCATAGTTGCCTGCGACTAGTTCCGGGGAGAGCATGGAACCCTGCTCTTGCTCATGTAACAGGGGCAGGGTTGTCAGATGAAATAATGCTCCATTAAATCCTAATTTTAGATAAATAACAAAGTTAGCTATCTTTTGTGTATGTTCTGGATATTACTCTAAATATCATCTATTGCGTATCTGGAATTAATATTTAACTGAGCATTTTAAAAATTTCTAAATTTGGCAACCATAAATAAAAGGAGAAATCCACTGGGGACTTAGGAAAATATTTTATCTCCTTACAAAAGAGAGAGAGAGAGAGAGAGAGAGAGAGAGAGAGAGAGAGAGAGAGAGAGAGAGAGTGTTAGTTTACGGAATGCCCTTTGCTCTTAGTCTCTCCCTTTATATCTGAAACACTGTTCCGGGAGCACTCTAATGATGCTTGTTGCTACGGCAGCCATCCTGCAACACTAAGAATGTCAGCCAATCCAGTGCCCTAATGTCTTTTGAGCTATTGAACTCGATCTGGAGCTACTCTCTTCCAGACACTAGTTAGAAGCCTATATTACTTAAGACCTCATTAGGTGAACTGTCTATTACTTGTCACTGATGGCATCTTAAATGATGAAGGCATTTTATGATCTAGTCTCTATTTATCCTTAGTCTTACTTTCACCACCAACAACTACGGGAGTGTCCCTTCGAGTCCTTTAAAAGTATTTGTAATCTCTGAGCTTGTTACATTCACTCACCTGGACTCTTACAAAAGATGAAATGTGTTTACCTCCAATAACATATATCTTGATCCACCACCAGCCTAGGAGTGTGGGCAGCCTCTTGAGACTGAAAAAGGCACGGAAATGAATTCTCACCGAGGACCTCCAGAAAGAACATCTGCCAACACCTTGATTTTAGTTTCCTGAGACCTCTTCAAACTCCTGACCTCCTGAGCTGTAAAATAATACATTGGTGTTGTGTTGAGTCTCTGAGTGTGTGGCAATGCCCTACATGAGCAACAGGAAACTGATATTCATGGGTCTGAGCTGAGGCTGCTCTAGGAGAGTAGGATTTGGGAAAAGTAGTAAGGATGCTCGCCTATCTGCAGAGCTCACGGAGTCCTTCACACCGTGCAAAGTAAGGATGCCATTATGGGAGGCCTCATTAAAAGGGTCAGTCTGGCTGGTGGATGGAAAATGGATTAAAAGATCCCAGGAGACCTGTTCCAAAGGCATTAGAGGGGTCCATGCCAGAAGTGACGGCATGACCCAGGTGTGGCAGTGGTGACAGAAAGGCAGCCACAGTGAGAGGTATTTAAAGACTATAAGTACCTGAATTTAGAGAAGAGATGTGCTATAATGGAGAAGAAGGTGCTATTTGTGACATCTGGCTTTCTGCCTGGAGGAAATGGGTAGATGGAATTAGCATTTGTGGAAAGAGAGAAAGACAAACTGTATAAATGTTGATAGAGCTGGGAATTAGCCTGTGGATAAATGCTCCATAGGTACCTGGTAGGTGAGTCTGGACTTTAGATGATCAATGAAGTCCAGGGACACAGAGTTGGCAAACAGATGGTGTGTGAGAGCATCAGGGTGGATGGCAACACCTATGGAGAGAATACAGAGTAAGAAGAGAAACCGTCTAAGATTGAGAATGGCAGCCTTTAAAAGTCATGTACAATAGGGTAGATGCCAACAACCCACAGGACACACACACACTGCTGCCTGGTCTTGTAAAAAAAACACACCAAACAAACAAAAAAACAATACTGCCCCAGCTTGTTTGGCTCAGTGAATAGTGTCCACCTGCAGACTGAAAGGTCCTGGGTTCGATTATGGTCAAGGGTACATGCTCAGGTAGTGGACTCTCGCTCCCTCTCCTTTTCTCTCTTAAGTAATAAATAAATAAATAAATAAATAAATAAATAAATAAATAAATACATACATAAATAAATAAATACATAAATAAATAAAAAATAAGAAACCGGTATTGATGCACAGCATCCCTCCTTTTTCCTGCATGTTGTCTCTGGCTACTTTGCCCTACAGTAGAAGAACTGAATAGTTAAAGCAGAGACTCTCTAGCCCACAAAGCCTAAAGCATTTACCACCTGGCCTTCCACAGAAAAAATGTGCAAACACTGATGGTAACATGGAGTAAGCAAAGGGAACACAGGAATGTGCAATGATAAAATGAAACCCCTTTGTAACTAGTTCACTGATGTCTACTTCAGAATTTATTTGACCCCTTTTCCCTGCTCCCCTCTTCTCAAGGTGCTCTCAAGCAACCACCAGTATTGTCACTTTATTCTAATTATCCTGTTACTCATCAGTCTCCCCTATAAACCAAGGGCTTCCTGGGGGACAGAGATTGCATCATTTTTATGTCTGCATCCATGGAGCCTAACACAGGGCCCATATCACGTGGTAGTCGTTTAGGCCACATTTGCTTACTGAATAAATTCACACTGCAAGGTTAGTCATAATAAACCAATAAATCCTTATTTATCGGAGGATTTTTGGAAAGCTTGCCTTTCTTCACTGATAGCAAGAGAAAATTTAGTAGGACTCATGTTCAGTGCTGGTAAAATAAGATAAAGTGTTTAGCCATTTCAAATAATTTGTTTAATAATAATGAAGAAAGATTACACAGACATTCTCATGATTGTGTGTGATTGTTTTCTTCTCCAAAGCTTGCCTCCTGGTCATTTGGTGAAGCATTCAGGCTTTTGGGAAACTTTCCAGCCCTGAAGAGAGGATCTGGGCATTTTTCCAAGGGAAACATTTTTTCTGAAGAAAATAAAGACATTGAGGTAAAAAAAAATCATGCATACGTGAAATAATATTTTGAATGCTGTAGTTATAATTGATACTTTTACCAGAAATGTGTGAATCTAACACTCAAAATATAGAATGTGTAAATTAGGATTCAGCAGAAGTAACTTGTCCTGTTTAAAATTTCAAATCACACACAGATTTATGTTTTATACAGGTGCACCTACTTTGAGTCAACCTGCAACAGATATTTTTGAAAATTACTCACTTTCCAGATTTTTTTTCTTTCAATTAAAAATCCCTTGTTTTAGAGTTTGTTTAGTTATTGAACTCTCCAATGCTGTAAGAGTGAGATTAGAGGTAGAATTCTTGGCTACTCATGTAGCTTCTCAAATTCATGGCTGAAGCAAGCAGGACAGTCTAGCCTCAATGGGTGTTCCTGGATATAAGTAAGGAATATTTCCCTACCATACATACCATTGCTTCTTGAAACTATTTCTCCAGGGCTTATTTTATGGGAGTTCCTTCAGGCACTCTTTATGACTATGTAGTCTGAAATAAGTTGTCACAGCCCCTTGGCACTGCCCCTGTTCCCATTGCATACTGTGCTTCTCCTTATCATTGCATTTATATCAAATTTAATTTTCTTCTGTAACTCCATTTGTACCCATTATTTACATTGAATAACAACCTCAAAACCCCATTAGCATGCAACAGTAAATGTTTAGCCAGCTCACCATCTACAGGGTTTTTCTGATCTGCAGTGGACTCACTCATACATTTGTGGTCAGCTTCAGGTAGACCAGGAGCCTCTGCTGATCCCAACTGGGGACTGACCACCTGTCAGCTGATCTAGAATGGCCTTTGCCAAGTTACCAGGATGACGCATCTCTGTTCCATGTGTTCTATAGTCTAACACGAGCAGGCAATCTCAGGCATATTCTCATGTCCATGGTAGAAGAATGAGAAAGAACAAGTCCAATCAGATAAGCACATTTCAATTCTCTCCTCCTATTGCTTTTAGATTATTTGACCAAAGCTTGTGACAAAGCAGACTCTAGAGCCATTTCCATCCATGAGAATAGGAGGGAACTGCAGGATCACGTGGCAAAGGGCAGGAATGCAGAAAGGAGCGAATAATTAATATAATCAGAAAACTGCAGAGCCCCACTCATGATGAGATTATCAAAGATAGATAATGTATTTAAGCACAAATTTCAGAGCCAAATTACCTGGGTACAAATCCCTGTCTGCATGTAATAGCTGTGCAACTTTGGATGAGTTACTTATCCCCTCTGTGCCTTTATTTTCTCATTTATAACATGGAGATAATTATACATCACATATGTGTATGTAAATTTCTCACAATAGTGCACGACACAAAAATGATGAATAAATTTAGTTATTATTAATAGTATTTTTGGCTTAAAAATTGAGTCTCAAGAATTAGATTTTGAATTAAATTGTAGTTGATATGTAAGAGTTGGAGTGTGGATAGGGTAAAGCTGTCTGTCCATGCCAAATCCTGATTTTAGCAGCTAAGCATAATGGAAGATTGAATCCTACTCATATAACGGGGCAGGTGTTTTTTTCTGATCAAGGGCATCTTTCCTCTGTGCATCTAACCTAGAGTCTCTAGCCCAAATAAATGCTTAGTGAAAACTGATCTCAATTTCTGCTAGAGGTAATATTGCCATTAAACAGCTACATATTCTTGCAGACAGTGGTTCTGTAAAGGACACTGTATGTAGTCCCCCTTATCTGTGGTTTGGCTTCCACAGTCTCAGTGACTCACAGTCAATAATGGTCCAAAAGTATGAAATAGAAAATTCCAGAAATAAACAATTCATAAGTTTTAAATTGCATGCATTTCTGAGTAGGGGGATGAAATCCCTTGCTGTCCTGCTCCATTCTGCTCATGACATGAATCACTCTTTGCCTAACCACTTAGTATCTCTCTAGGTTATCAGAGAGATGGAGATGAACCACATTCATGAAGCTTTTATTATAGTACTAGTATATTGTTCTAATTTATTATTTGTTATTATTGTCCATCTCTATGTCTAATTTATAAATTAAAGTTTATCATAGATATGTATGTATAGGAAAAGCATAGTATATACGAAGTTTGGTACTATCTGTGGTTTCAGGCATTCACAGGGATCTTGGAATGCTTTCCTCATGGATAAGGGGATGGACTCTAATAGAATATAAAGATTCTCATTTAGAAATAACCACACCCAATTGCTGGGGGGACTTTCCAACAGGCAACCCTAAGCTGTCAGCCCTCCCTGGGCACTGTTTCATCTGAAGAGAGCTGATTGCCTAAGGTCACACCCTCTCTGAGGTTTTCAGCTTTCAGTGTTTCTTCAAAAAAGGAGTATAAGGCCTGGCCCTCCTACACCCACACAGACTAGCTATCAAGTGTTGTCCCACCTGCAGAACTCTTTGCAGGGCTGGCTGAGTCTTCCACTGAAACTGTATCACAGCTTAAATTCTCCATCTTTGATTCTTCTTTTATTTTCCTTCCACAGGTGATTTCCCATAACCCTCCTGAATTTAAACCTCCATCTCTGAGTCAGCTTCCTGGAGAAAACCATCTATGAAAAGTTGTAAGAAAACTCAGTAAACCATTTTGAGTGAAAATCTGAAAGTTCCCTCAATGCTACAGCAGCTAGTTTGAGGAATGAGCTTTTTTTAAACCTACAATGTTTGCCTTTTCATGAAAAATGTTTCCTTAAAATAGATTTTGTATATTATATTTTACTAGAGGCCAGGTGCATGAAATTTGTGCATGGGGAGTATATCCCTTAGCCCAGCCTGCACCCTCTCCAATCTGGGACTGTTGGCTCCCAACCACTTGACTGCCTGCCTGCCTGATCACCCCCTAACCACTCCTCCTCTGCCAGGGTGTTTGACGCCTAACTGCTCCCCTGCCAGCCCAATTGCCCCTAACTGCCCTCCCTTGCCAGCCTGGTCACCCCTAAGTGCCCTCCCCTGCAGGCCTGGTCCCCCCCAACTGCCCTCTCCTGCTGGCCTGATTACCCACAACTGCCCTCTCCTGCTGGCCATCATGTAGCAGCTATATTGTGTCCACATGGGGGCAGCCATCTTTTGTGTTGGAGTGATGCTCAATTTGCATATTACCTCTTTACTATATAGGATTATATAATCATTTCTTAAAATTTATCTTTATTGTTGAGAGTATTGTAGATGTCCCCGTCTTTTTCCCATTGACTCCTTCCACCCCACCCCTGCACCTCCAAGGCCTACAGCACACTATTGTCTGTGTCCATGGGCTATGCATATCCTATCTAATAAAAGAGAAACATGGTAATTAGCGTACGACCACTACCCTTCCCATTGGCTAATCAGGGCGATATGCAAATTAACTGCCAGCCAAGATGGTGGCAGGCAGCCAGGCAGCTGGAAGCGAACATGAGGCTTGTGTGCTTCAGTGACGGAGGACTCCAATGTTCCCCGCCTGCCTTGCCGGCCTCTGAGCTTGCAGTTTGAAACATTGTTACAAATATAGAAGCTAAACAAAACCCCAGAAACCTGCTTTCAGCCGGCCGGGTTCTAAGAGCTGGAGTTGATACAGTGTTTCAAGATTATAGAACCCAAACAAACCAGATACCTGTTTTCAGCAGCAGAGGCCTCAGAGCTGGAATCAGAGCTAAAGCTGGCCCAGAATAAAGCAAAAGAAAAAAAGGAGCAGTTGGGAGCTTCAGTCACCCACCAGCCTGAAAACAACCCTCAGCCCCTCACCCAGACTGGCCAGGCACCCCAGTGGGGACCCCCACCCTGAAGGGTGTGTGATCAGCTGCAAACAGCCATCATCCCCTCACCCAGGCTGGCCAGGCACCCCAGTGGGGACCTCCACCCTGATCCAGGACACCCTTCAGGGCAAACCAGCCAGCCCCCACCCATGCACCAGGACTCTATCCTATATAGTAAAAGGGTAATATGCCTCCCAGCACCGGGATCAGCGGAGCCACGAGGCCTCCCGGCACCGGGATCAGTCGGACAGGGGGCAGCGCCCAAACCCCCTGATCACCCTGAGGCTCTGTGTGACAGGGGGCAGGGCCCCAACCTCCCTATCAGCCCTGCTCTGTTCGTGACAGGGGAAGACGCCCCAACCCCCTGATCAGCCCTGCTCTGTGCCTGATAGGGGGGAGATCCCCAACCTCCTGATCGCCCTGCGGCTCTGTGTGTGACAGGGTGCGGCACCCCAACCCCCCCCCTCCCACGGGCCCTGCTCTGTGTGTGACAGGGTAGAGCCATAACCTCCCCATCGGCCCTGCCCTGAGTGTGAGAGTGATGGTGCCCCAACCCCGTGATCGGCCCTGCTCTGTGCGTGACAGAGGGGAGCTCCCGAACCCCCTAATGGGCCCTGCTCTGTGGGTGACAGGGGGAAGCTCCCCAACCCCCTGATGGGCCCTGCTCTGTGGGTGATAGAGGGCAGCACCCCAACTCCCTGATCCTCCTTGCTCTGTGTGTGACAGGGGGTGGTGCCCCAACTCCCCTATCGGCCCTGCTCTGTGCATGACAGGGGGGAGCTCCCCAACCCCCTGATGGGCCCTGCTCTGTGCGTGACAGGGGATGGCGCCGCAACCTCCCCATCGACCCTGCCTTGAGTGTGACGGGGGCGGTGCCCCAACCCCCCAATCGGCCCTACCCTGAGTGTGACTGAAGGTGGCATCACAACCTCCCAACCCACCCAGCTCTGTGCATGACAGGGGGCAGCGCCCCAACTCCCCAATCAGCCCTGCTCTGAGCCCGACCAGGGGCTGCACCTAGGGATTGGGCCTGCCCTCTGCCACCCGGGAGCAGGCCTAAGCCAGCAGGTCGTTATCTCCCGAGGGGTCCCAGACTGCGAGAGGGCACAGGCCGGTCTGAGGGAACCCCCTTCCCCCCCCGAGTGCACAAATTTTGGTGCACCGGGCTTCTAGTCCTATATAGTAAAAGCCTAGGTGGCATCACACCCTTGTGCGATGTCATCAAAAGATGGTTGCCACAAGATGGCCGCATGCACTGCAGAGATGGGGCCTGGTGGCCACTCTGTGTGGTGAGGCCTGGGGGTCCAGCAGCTCTGTGTGACATGGAGGAGGTTGGTCCCGGCGTCTCTGCCACCTTGCATGAAGGAGACAGGTCGTGGCAGGGGAGGGCAGTTGTGGGCAATCAGGCCAGCATGGGAGAGGTTAAGAGCCATGCTGGGGTCCAACCCCAGCAGGTCCAGGGGTCCCCAAAGGTGTGGACAGAGTCGGTGAAGAAGGAATGACACAGAGACAGCGTTCAGTTGATCAGCAGCCTAGCCAGGATCTCCAGCGAAGTTCTGTGTCCATGTTCTCTTGCTCGGTTCTCCAGCCAGGTTCTGTAGCCATGTTCCCTCACTAGGTTCTCCAGCCAGGTTCAGTCACCAGGTTCTAGTCAGATTCTCTTGCCATGTTCTATCCAGGTTCTGTAGCCAGGTTCTGTCTCTAGGTTCTTCAGTCAGGTTCTCTCGCTAGGTTCTTTCTCTAGGTTCTGTTTCCTGATGTCTTATTCCATCTGTATTTATACCAGTTGATTCCAATCCTATCAATCTCTATTCCAAAGGTTAGGGCTTTTCTTATCTCCATTCCAGGGAATAAAGATTATGTAGTTTAAGCGTGATTGTTTGTAGTTAAAGTGATTAACTGCCCACCTGGCACTTAATTAAGGGTTTTATTCCCTCCCTAACTTCAGGGGAAAATCCCTACCTGGGGAAACAACCTTTCTCAGAGAGGTGGCCTTGGTTAAAACAAATAGCACCAAGAAGGTTAGCAAACATATTAAGGACAGTATGCCATATACACCAGGTCCCTTGAAACATATGCTGCGCAGATGTTTCTTTCCTGCAGCGACTGTGTCAAGCAGCAAGGATGGACCGGCTCCCGGCAACTGGTGGTTATCTCTCAATATACTTGGATATGGCAGCATCCAGCAATGGAAATCCAAAGACAAGCCCAGAAGGAACTGCTTACTCCTCCTGGCCTTTCCACTTAACATTTACAATTCTCAAATGTAGGATTGCCAGGAGCTACATTTTCTAACACAAAGGTCACCATGAAATAGCATTCTCAAGTAGCAGGTCCAAATGGCTTTTTGTGATTCAGCATAATTGCTTGCTTAAGTGCTTGTATATTATATTATCTTGCTGTCATAAGTCCAATGTTGCTGCCCATTCTTCCTTGTTTTCAATTCCCTTTTTAAAAATGTTGCTACTTTCAATAGCTAAGGATTTTCTTATATGCAAGGCAGCCTCAAGACTGTCATTATTTTAGTGTTTTGATTTCAATGTCTCTGCACAATTTTATACCTCTGAAAAAAAATCATTGAGGGTAAAAAATGTTTCATGAGTGAAAACCCTATATTCATTGCTTGTTAGTTAGTACAGCCAGTCACCAATTTATTCAGCACATGCCCACCATACACAAGGAGTTGAAAGAAGCAGTTTGGTCTCAAAGATTTAAAAAGATAAGCAACAACAACAACAAAATGTTCCCTTATAGCAAATTCTTCAAATATTTTTTTCTGTTTATTATACTGTTTACTACTAAGTTTGTAAATGATATGCTAATATTGCTACTTACTAACTTATAGAACTTAGACAATGTTTATGAACATTGTTTTGGTAGATGGCTCTGCTTTTTCATTTGTTTGCTTGTTTTTTAATATATTTTTATTGATTTCAGAGAGGAAGAGAGAGAGACAGAAACATCAATGATGAGAGACACTTATTGATCGGCTGCCTCCTGTACACCCCTACTGAGATCAAGCCCTCAACCCAAGCATGTGCCCTTGACTAAAATTCAATCTGGGCTCCTTCAGTTCACAGGCCAATGCTCTATCCACTGAGCCAAATCAACTAGGACTTGGTAGATAGCTCTGAATTGGCCTCTCAAAAGTTGTAGATAACCTCTTTGTCTCGACCCTCTTCCAAAGATCTGAGTCAATTCAATTGTCCAAGACTTGGACACACATGTGGTAGGTCTAGCCAAGAATCTCCAGGCCACAGCAGCTGCTTGAGAAGTAATAGTATTTAGGCCTGATTCTGTGAGAGAGAAAATATTTTATTTTAGAAACTTCCTTTTAACAAACCAAAAATTATTCTAGAACTTCTCTTTAAGTCATTCGCCCTTTTGAAATAAAAATACAGTAAGAGAATAACTACAAACACCCAGGGAAAAAACAAAAACAAAAAGCCATTCAACTATTGGTTTCCAAACTACACCTTATTTCTGTTTCAAAAAGCAGAATCATATTGACTCAACAACTAACCGCTCAATGAAGTCATTTCAGCCTTTGCCAGCAAATCTCATCAGAAAAGAACACAAATAATATTCTTCTTGGGATGAGCATTTATCCCCATCACAAACAGAATTCAAGAAGGCAACATTTGAGTTTCCAAACAGGTAAAACAAAATAATAACTTGAATTTCTTTTTTAAAAAGGTCATGTCCCTATTTTCTGTGAATATAGACAAGAATGATAAGGTGTTCCCTATGAACTATGAGGGGGAAAGGAATCAAGATTAAGTTATGCTAAGCGAATGTAAGCCAGTCAGAGAAAGTTAAGTATCACATGCTCTCACTCATTATGGAATCTAATGAACAAAATAAATTGATGAACAAAATAGATCCAGAGAAATAGAAGCATGGAACAGACAGATGAATTTCAGAGGGAAGGCAGGAGTGGAGGGATAATGGGAGAGATTAACCAGGGAAGATGGGAAGATATATGCCTACTAGATGCCCAGTGCACAAAATTCATGCGGGGGGGGGGGGGGGGGTTGTCCCTCAACCTGGCCTGCACCCTCTTTAATCTGGGACCCCTCGGGGGATGTCCAACTGCCAGTTTAGGCCCAATGCCTGTGGAATCAGGCCTAAACTGGCCGTTGGACAACTCTCTCACAATCTGGGACTGCTGGCTCTACTGGGGTCTAACCCCAGCAGGTCCAGGGGTCCCCAAAGGTGTGGACAGAGTCGGCGAAGAAGGAATGACACAGAGACAGCGTTCAGTTGATCAGCAGCCTAGCCAGGATCTCTAGCCAAGTTCTGGTCAGGATCTCCAGCGTTCTGGTTAGGATCTCTAGCCAGGTTCTGTAGCCATGTTCCCTCACTAGGTTCTCTAGCCAGGTTCGGTCGCCAGGTTCTGTGTTTTATTGTCTTGTTCCATCTGTATTTATACCAGTTGATTTTAACCCTGTCAATTTCTATTCCAAAGGTTAGGACGTTTCTTATCTCCATTCCAGGGAATAAAGATTATGTAGCTTAAGCGTGATTGTACATAGCTAAAGTGATTAACTACCTGCCTGGCATTTAGTTAAGGGGTTTTATTCCCTCCCTAACTTCAGGGAAAAATCCCTACCTGGAGAAACAACCTTTCTCGGAGAGGTGACCTTGGTTAAAACACACAGCGCTAAGGAGAGCAAACATATTAAGAACAGTATGCTATATACGCCAGGTCCCTTGAAACATGTGCTGTACAGATGTTTCTTTCCTGCAGTGACTGTGTCAAGCAGCAAGGATGGACCGGCTTCTGGCAAATTCCCCCTTTTTTATTTTTTTAAATGATAGCGCATGCGAATCAGTGGCCACCTCTCAGATTTGGGCCGTTTAAGACTTGGAAGAAGACTGGCAAGCAATGACAATAAGCATAGCTATAAACATAGTGGATGGAGCACACAAGGAGCCCCATTCCTGTAGAAGGTTGCCGGCCTCTTCAGTCAAGGGATTTCAGCTGTCCTCAAGTTGTTGGTTTGATTGTCTTTGTTGGTTTGGCTAGCGGGCAGCGTCACTGGCGACGGGCTTCCCAAAGCGTCAGGGATTTGAAGGGCTGCATCAAAGGGTCCATCAGGGCCGTGCTTGATGGTGGTGTCGGTGTCCGGGGAGGAGTCAGCTGTGCCCTCTGGGTTGGCCCATATGGATGATATGGGGGAGGAGGAGGAGGAGGCGGAGACGGAGGGTGGTGTGACATAAGGTCGGATTGGATGGTCTGGAATCCACACAGGTGAGTCTGCATCCTGTGGAAATATACAAGCATCTCCTCTACCCCAGGTTAAAAGTACATCGGGTCCCTTCCAGGTTCCTGTAAGTAAGTCTTTCCATTTGACGAAATAAGTGAGTTTCTGCTAAATGAAAGTTTCTTTTGCTGATTTACTCAGAGTCCTCGGACTTGGCTGAGAGAGTAGCTTCCACTTCTTGCTTTCCTACCATCTGTTGGGCCTCAGTTGTTAACTTCTTCAGCTGACCCCATGTTGGCACCTCAGTCCCTTACATAGCCTTTCTTTTCTTCTTTTTCCCGCTTTTCTGTCATCAGGGCAACTCTAATTCTTTGGAACGATGGGACAAGGAGCTTCTCTGGGCCCATTGTGGTGACGCACGTAATGCATTTACTCAATCCACAGCAGGCATTAAAAAGAAAAAACCCCAAATGCTCTCTTGTATCCATTTTAAGAGTAGGATTGGCGCTTTCCGCTATTACCTGAGTCCTGATCTATCACCCCAGGGAGAGCTTGCTAATCCTGCACTTTCCCGGGGTGGAAAGGCTGCAGTGGGGTTAAGGATAAGGCTCCTTGAGCCTAGCTTCTCCCATGCCTTTACATTTATCCTGTGGCTTCTAGAAACCCTGAAGTCCACTTTCAGGGCCCCACATCCCCTACCATGACATCAATGTGATAGTCTCAAAGCACAAATTCAATCATTCTTTGCACTGAATGAAGACCTTCATCGATTCCTCATCACCCGCAGGGTAAATTTGAAACTCCTTAGCATGGTGCAAAAGATGCATCCAAATTTGATCCATTTATTTTTATGCTCTAATGATACCAAATCTCTTATAATGTAATCAGAACCCAAATTCAACTACCGATGCCACAAAAGCCAAATTTATAAGGTACTGGTGAAAAAGGGAAGTGGTCTATTCAAGTGCTAGTCACCTGAGGAGATGGGGAATTGTTGTTCCAAAGCTCATCTCAACATCTCAGTGCAGGCAGAGATTTATATGAGGAAGAAGAGGCAAAGCAGAATAAAGAAGTCAAGGGGGAGTGGGGGAGGGCAGGTGTAAAGTTCTCCACATGCAGGCCAACACAGTCCATTACGATAAGGATTCCAAAAACGGTGAAGTGCCTGACTGGCGTGGCTCAGGGGTTGAGCACAAACCTATAAACCAAGAGATCACCGGTTCTATTCCCAGTCAGGGCACATGCCCAGGTTGTGGGTTCGAACCCCAGTGGGGGGCATGCAGGAGGTGGCCGATAAACATTTCTTATTGATGTTTCTGTATCTCTATGCTTCTCCCTTACTTTCTCTCTAAAATCAATACAAAAAAAATTAAAGAAAAAGAAAGAAAATGACGAAGTGATGGTCTGGTGTGCATTATCCTGGTCTTCATTATCCCCATTCTTCATCATCCTGATTCTATGGTTGAAGGTCAGCAAATCTCCTGGCACTGTAATGACTAAAGGTCAGACTCTATCTTCTAAAGTAAGTCCCTAGGATCCTGATACAAACATGCTGTTTATCTATGTGCTACATATTAGTCAGAGTCAGCATTTACAGGAAAAATTTGAAAAGAATGGTGGGGTGAGTTATAATTCCCCACTGTTACAATAGTTTCACCAGGCCATCATTCATTCCCCATCCTTCTGGTGAAAACCTTCTATGATTTTTTGAAGAAAATAAACCACCACCTATTGTGTTTTTGGGGAGACTGTTCATCTCAGTATCCTGCCTGTCCTACCCCCAAGATAAGGATGTGGCCTAAGTAGGCCACCCAGCTTGGTTCAAGGTGGGCTCCTGAGGGCCAAGTCATCTCGAAAGCCAGGGCATGGTTTTTGTGAAACATAGAATGTTTATTTTTTTAGTTTGGCAGCCATTCAAATTCAGGCTTAGAACTCAAAACTATACAGTTGTAAGTATGCAAAACAGAGTTTATTCTTGTAGCATTATTTATTATTTTCCATATGAACAACTGTAAACCTACTTTTGCCTATCCCTGTGTTTTTCACATGAAGTGATCCTGTTTGCTTGAGAATAAAGCTTAATAGTGAGGGAAATACTGAGAGAGAGAGAGAGAGAGAGAGAGAGAGAGAGAGAGAGAGAGAGAGAAAATGATAGATAGATAGATAGATAGATAGATAGATAGATAGATAGATAGAATCTCTGACATTGCATGAGTCTCTGTATTCCATCGTACCTAAAGGCAGGTGCTTCCTCAGATGCTTGATTCAATAAAATACCTTGTGAGTTTAACCTAGCTAAACTTTTTTCTCCACTACTATCTGTATGATCCCTAATATCCTTTATAATATTTACTTCAGAGAAAGTGTGGAATCTACTTACTGTTTGGAATGCTTTTCTTTGATTATTTGATCAACTTCTATTTCTTCCTCAAATTCCCAGTTCAAATATCAACACCTCTGAGGTTCTTTCCCCTTCCTGCCCTCCACCTGAGGTGAGAGTTCATTGTCCCTCCTCAGTGCTGCTTCTGTCTCCTGCTTCCTCTTTTACTGGCCACATTAAAACACATTAATGATATCTTTGCTCATGTGTCATTTTTTCCCACTTCTTTGGGAAAGCTTTTAAAGTAAAGGTTGTGACATTTTCCCTTCCCATCATTTTTATTCCTACAGCCTCACAGAAAGCAAGTGTTAATTAAAGGTTCGATGATTTGAAATTTGGACTCTATTGAATTATGCATTAATTTATATTTATAATTTATATTTATATCAGGTCTCATGAAGTTACCTAATGTGCAATGGCACATGCTAAGCACTGTAGATGCATAATGAAAACAATATTTTGGGTATGAGTCCTGCTGTTTTATCCACCATATGAATCAGCTGACTAAAGGTCAGAGGAAGTAAGCCATTTATCCAAGGTCCCCCAGATAGATGATGGAAGACTCAGGATTTAAACTCAAAGTATCAGATATTAGATACTGTCTCTTTAAAATTATGCTATTGTGCATTTTGTATGAGCAGGAGCCCTTGAGATTTAGTGAGGATAACCAGGACACAGGCAAACTACCTCAATAACATCAAGTGACACATGCTTTGCTGGCCCCAAAGAGTATGCTACTCTCTGTCAGGGGACATGGAAGTATATTCATTTTCTATTATAACAAGTTATCACAAACTTAGCAGCTTACAACACCATTTATCATCTCACAGCTCTGTAAGTCCGACATTCAGGCAAGTCTCAGCTAGGTTCTCTGCTAACAGTCTCACACTCAAGGTGCTAGCTAGGTTGAGTTCTTATTCAGAGTCTCTGGGGGGAAATCTGATTCCATGCACATCAGTGGTTGGAAAAATCCAGTTTCTGTGGTTTTTTTGTTGGTTTTTTTGTTTGTTAATCCTCAACCAAAGATATTTTTTCATGGATTTTAAGACAGTGTAGAAGGAAGGAAGGAAGGGAGAGAATTAGAGGGAGAGAGAGAGAGAAACATCGATGTGAGAGACAGGTCAATTGGTTGCCTCCTGTATATGCTCCAATGGGGGCTGGAGATCAAACCCGTAGCCCTTTGGTGTGCCCTTTGGTGTGCTGGCCGATGCTCTAACACTGGCCAGGACAAAATCCAGTGCCTTATAAAGGTAAAACACAGTTCCAAGTCTTCTTGCTAGCTCTTGGATGGGGGCCACCCATCAGCTCCTACAGGTCACTGGCCATTTCTTCCCACATGATTCCATTCATTTTCAAAGCCAGTAATGAAATAGACCCTTCTCACCTTTCAAATATCTTTGTCCTGAAGGATTTCAGTCCCATTGAAGGGTTTATCTGATTAGATTGGGCCCATGAAGAATACATTTTTTTATCTTAAGGTCAACTTATTTGGGAACTTAATTACATCTGTAAAACCCTTCACAGCAGCACCTAGATTAGTACTTGATTGGATTACCTGGAGGAAGTGTGTGTACACCAGAGACAGGGAATCTTGAAGATTATGTAATTATGTGGAGTAATGCATCATTTTATGAGAATGAATTTATTCTTTTCTATTGAAAATTATCTGCTCTCAGACCTCTTCTGTGACCTATGCTTCCTCAGAAATCACTCACAGAATCTTCATTTTTTCTTAGTGCCAGATGATACAAATGCAAGTCCTGCTCTGTCATCAGACTCTGTCACCAGACCTTGACCAGAAATTAGTGTTCCCTTTTGTATGGTAGGCAGCGGTGACATAAAGAGCCATGCTGCTAACCAGCTGTGTGACCTTGAGAAAACTGCTTAACCTCTCCAGAAGTCATTTTCTGTAATGTGTGCACATAAATATATATTATTAGCTCCCCCTAAAAAAGAAGTGACATAAAGAAATGACCAGATATTAATGATTTGAAGAAAAACACACATAGATAAGTGGAGGAATTGTAGGTGTCTAGCCTGGAGAAAAAAATCTGAGTAAGGACATTAGGAAGCATCATGGTGAAATTGAAAGACAAGATCATTAATTTCAGGAGCATTGATTCCCCAACAATCTCATTTTAGCACAAGGATTTCCTCCCACTGGGACGAACATGCTTCCTGGAGTCATTGAAATAAAGCCAAAACTGCAGCCTTTATTGTGAGCCATCCTCATAGAGCTCAAAGAGTGATCCTCTTGCTTCCAAGAAACAAGTCTTTTCCAAATTCACCAATAACCCAAAATTCAGTGATATCTTCCAGCATGTTTACTTTCTACACATTAATGAGTGGTAAGAGTAAAATGACTCTGAGCATATGAATTACTTAATCTAATCGCTTTGAACCATTACATAGATTTCAGAGGCAAACCACCTATGAATTTTCCTATGATTTTCAGTTATTCTTTTGGTCATCCTCTCATCCTGCATATAGCTTTCTGCACGTAAGCTACCTTGTTCATTCACATAGCTTTCATGACTTCTCTGCCTTCTACTTAATACACATGGTTGGCCACACCAAAATGATACTGAAAACAACTTCACTTAGACTATGATTACTAATAAAACATATGATTGAAATTAGCATGGAAACAAATGTTCTTTTGGAAATTTCCAACAGGAATAAAGAAATATTACTTATTTCTAACATAGTGACAATTCTAATTTAATGTGTATACTGTTCCCCTTGGCATTGCATGCTAATTTTATTATACTTTTGTTCAAATGATTTATAGACATGGAAAAGAGAAAAGTAGGTTCACTTAATTTGCACAAGATCAAAAAGACAGATGTTTAGAAACAATAATATGATTCTAACTTGAACTACTTACAGTTTCATAAGTGAGGTCAATCTATCTATCTGTATATGTATATAATATATGTAAAATAAAATACATATATGTACATAAGATATATGCACCCATATGCATATATTTGATATACATATATTTTATGTATGTCAGAGGCAAACCACCTATGAACAGATGCGTGCACAGTGGGGTCCCTTGGCCTAACCTGCAGGGATCTGGCTGAAACTGGCCCTTTGACATCCCCCGAGGGGTCCTGGATAGCAAGAGGGTGGTTCTCAGGTGATGCACCCCAGAATCGGGTTCCCTCCTCTCTGGTTCCAGTTGCATCACAGCTGCCAAAGCACCACAACTCGGCAGTTCCTGCATTGATAATCTGCCCCCTGGTGGTCATTGTGCATCATAGCTACCAGATAATCGGCCAGTCAGCTGGTCAGTTTGTCACTTAGGCTTTTACATATATAGACTAGAGGCCTGGTGCATGAAATCATGCATGGGTAGGTCCCTAGGCCTGGCCAGTGATCAGGGCTAACCTGTGGGATGACCGATGAGGCAATCAGGGGGCCCCCACTGGCACCCGCCTTGGCCTTGGCACCACCCACTCGCCAGCTCTGCCCCCTGCCACCGCCGCTGGTTGTCTCCCTCTGCAGGGCGACTGGTGAGGTGATTGGTGCCAGCCGGGGCACCCACCTTGGCTGGCCTGGAACCTGCAGGCTGGGGGCAGCTCCTGTGTTGAGTGTCTGCCCCCTGATGGTCAGTGCACGTCAGAGCAACCAGTCGTTCCGCCGGTTGATTTGCATATTAAGATTTTATTATATAGGATATCTATAATATCTCTAGTAGAATAGGCTAAATACTTGATCTATTCTGGCTTGGGTGGTCACTTGAATTGAGTTGATATTGAGTATTTTCTGGGAAAGAATGTATGTTTAACATAAGTATCTTATTTTGAATTTTTGTATAAGCTGAGGCTAAAACAAAGTTTCAAGTGTAAATTTTTTATTTAAGAATTTAAAAAATCCCTAATAAGTAAATGTGAATATCAAAAAACTTGAAGGGAAGCCAGGATTTCAGGATGCACTATCAGACTAGCTGCTCTAGAGTTTAATCATACTGGGTAAACTCTGGAAGCTAGAGTATAGTACATACCTCAAAGTTATCCTACCTGAGGGTCAAGGAAACTGGGTATTTATACACCAGGTTTTGTCAGTATATGGGCAAGGGCTGCCTCATAAGGTCAGTGGGTTGACTGCCCACTGGCTACAGAAAACTCTCAGGCCAAAAAATGCAAGAACTGGCCTTTGGAGGTCAGGCAGGTGTTTGTGCTAAAGTGGCAGGGGCACCATAATATGAGCAGGACACCAAAGTCAAGAAGAGTCAGAGCATGAGTTTGATACATCTTTTTATAATGAAAACAATCAGGCACTGGAAAATATATCCAGAGTGCTGGCAGGAGGATATACCTAAGAGCTCAGAGTCAAGACAAAGAAGGAGAAAGATGTGACTGGTGACAAGAAAGGAGCACCCAAGTTCTAGCTGGCTTGGCTCAGTGGATAAAGCGTTGGTCTGTGGACTGAAGGGTCGCGCAGGTTCAATTCCAGTCAAAGGCACATGCCTGGGTTGCAGGCTCAATACCCAGTAGGGGGCATGCAGGAGGCAGCCAATCAATGATTTTCTCTCATCATTGATGTTTCTATCTCTCTCTCCCTCTCCCTTCCTCTCTGAAATCAATAAAAAATATATATATATTTTTTAAAAGAGCACCCAAGGCTTTGGCTATGTTACCTATCTTCTTTTTTTGGTTTTGTTTTGTTTTGTTTATACTTTTATTGATTACAGAGAGGAAGGGAGAGGGAGAGAGAGAGAGAAACATCAATGGTGAGAGAGAATCATTGATTGGCTGCCTCCTGCACATCTCCTACTGGGGATCAAGCCTGCAACCCAGGCATGTGCCCTGACTGGGAATCAAACTGTGGCCTCCTGGTTCATAGGTCAATGCTCAACCTCTGAACCACACGTCCAGGCTCTATCTATCTTCATAAATGGGCATCCACCATTTGAACAAGTATGGCTGACATAGCCAAATAACTAAAGAAAAGATAGGACTATTTCAAATATTTTTATCTCTTTCTGATCAGTCAGTCCACCTTCTTGGAATATAGGTTTTCCTGATGGCTGCCTTTTGAATGATCTTACCAAGAGTAAACATCAAATTTTCATTTTTCCTGAGCTCACTTGCCTTCTAATTGATTTTTTTTCTCTTTATGACCAAAACACACTCTAGTTCAGTGATGGCAAACCTATGACACGCATGTCAGAGGTGACACGCGAACTCATTTTTTTGGTTGATTTTTCTTTGTTAAATGGCATTTAAATATATAAAATAAATATCAAAAATATAAGTCTTTGTTTTACTATGGTTGCAAATATCAAAAAATTTCTATATGTGACACGGCACCAGAGTTGAGTTAGGGTTTTTCAAAATGCTGACACGCCGAGCTCAAAAGTTTCGCCATCATTGCTCTAGTTGCTCTTCTCTTTGACATAACATGTTTTTGGTTAGATGTCTCTGTCTTTGTCCTGCAGAATTGTGACTGTGGCCTTCCATGGCTAGAACATTCCTGTGAGTCCTTTGGATACATTGCCTAGCACTTGGGCACCCTAGGTCATAATCCCCTTTGCTCTTTTGTTCTATGGCAGGATAAAGAGTCCAGAGCAGGTTGGACAGAAGTCTGTTTTGGGTGCTTAGCCCAGACATGGGAGTGCATCCCATCTCATCTGAGATTGTGATCCATAGAAAGATTGGAAAAATATTAAGCATATACCTGAAGGATTCCGAGGCTGGAGCCATGTCTGACTGCCCAGATGGGAGTGATGTATGGTTCTCTTTCATTGAGCTAAAAGTATTTCATGTCTTCTCTGATCACACAAGCACTGGGAATTCAAAATGTAAAAAGAATACTGAAGGAGAAGTTAAAGAAGACACTCAGCAAAGGAAAGTTGCAATAGGGATCATGACAGAAGTGAGTAGAAGTAGATTATTAGTGTACATTGTAAATATCATGGAAGCCTCATATTTGTGGCTTTACTAGTTGCTCCTACCTTTTTGTCCAAAGCAGTGAGCAGTGTGTAGCCCTTTCTTGAGTCAGGACACTCTCCTCCCACTCCACTTGAATCTGTTAATAAGTATTAAGATTTCAGAAACCTACTATTAGCTTCACATGGGCCAACTATTCAATCATAACTAAACTAAGCTATTCACACCAGAAAAATATAAAAACTGTTTTCCAGAGACATAGAAGCATCGAACAGACCTTTACATCTCAGAGAGAAGGTGGGGGGAGGTGGGATAAGAGACCCAAACACTTGTATGCATGCATATAAGCAAAACCAATGGACACAGACACTAGGGGGGTGAGGGCCTGTGCTGGGAGGTGGGAACAGCTGGGGAGAGCTCAATGGAAGAAAAAGGAGACATATGTAATATGTTCAAAAACAAACAAATAAATAATAAAAACTATTTTAACCTATACCTTCACTTCTCTGCATTCCACCCCCACTAATTCCTTATTCTTTGTGTTCAGAGCAAACCTGTGACCTTCTCTCCTCTAATATGGACAACCTCAAAAAATCTCAGTATTTGATTAATAATTTCCTTTGGAATATTTCTACTTCTTCATCTTTCTGTTCTGTCATGTTTTATGTATCTTTGAGGGAATCCGAAATTTCCTTGTGATGTGAAATCTTCCTGTTCTAAGGTCTTTCATCAGTTGGAATTAGGCTCAGCTACAAGGGACAGAAAAGTCAAAATAAGCTAGTTCAAGCAAATTAATATGTTTATCTCATTACAGTCTGAAGGTAAGTATCCAAATCAACTTTGGTGGCTCTATTCTTTCTGGCAAATGGTTACACCATCAGGTGCTGTCATTTTAAGGTAGCTTCAGGGTTAGAAATGGATGCAGATCCCCACCCTTTGAGACTACATTTCAGCCAACATGAAGTTGAAAAGGACAGAGGACAAGTCCTCTCTCATTAAAGATACATTCCCAAATGTTCATTCACCACATCTACATAAATTACATCCAGTTGGCCAGAATTCAGTGGCAGAGCCACATAGCTGATGGGAACAATGAAAGAAAAATCTGGATTTTTTTTTTGATGGATTATCATGTGTAAACCTAAAATAATGTGTGCTCTCTCTAAGGGAGAAGTGGACAATGGAGATTGTTCAGTGTTTGCAGGCCCAGCCCCATTTCAAAGACACTATGGAAATATTTCCAATTAGAAGAGATCAGATTACTAGTAAAGGAGATTTGCTCTACTTTTCTATCTTGAAATAAATAGAGGAAGAGAGAATATCAACAATTCAGAATGCAAAACGCAGTAATAAGAAAACAAACAACAATAAGAAATATGTAAATGATGTGAGCAGATACTTCACTAAAGAAAGCATAAGAAAGGCAAATATATACTAGTACATGAAAATATGTTCATCCTAATTAGTGATCAGGGAAACAAAAATTAAAGCTGCAATGAGGTAACAAAATGAAACAAATAAAAACCTGACAATATTAAATGTTGGCAAGGTTGTGGATCAACTAGAATTCTCACACATTGCTGATACAGATGCAAAATGGGACAGTGGCTTTGGGATATAATGTAACAGTTTTTCCTAAAGTTAAACATACACTTCACATGCAACCCAGCAGTTCCACTCTCAGGTAAAATCTAAAAAATAAAAAATAAAAATTATGTTCACATGAAAACCTGCATAGGAATGTTCATAAAAGATTTTTTTTTCATATTTACCAAAAACTGAAAACAAATAAAATATCACTGAATTAGTGAATATATCTCTGTTTTCCTGAACATCTTTGGATTTTGTTATCTAGCACTCATTTTGCTACTTATTCACACAAAAACCTTCTACATTTTATTTATGTTCTGAAAATAAGGGTGGTTTGTCTTTGTTCTGCTGGGACTATACTGGTAAACTCTTTGAAGGGAGAACCACTTTTGCTATTTCAATTTGTTCCAATTAAATCAGATAATATTACACTGATAATAAATACATGGAAGATGGTGCCATGTTGCTCCAAGTCAAAAAAGAGTGGCTCTTGAAAAGTCATATTCAACAAATTTTATTGATCATTTGTAATTTTTTTCCCCTTGGGTTGGGAGTGGGGTTAAAATACACATAGGTGGTGAGATCTTAAGTATGCCTCGTTTAGCCATTAAATCTAAGAGAGGTTTGCATTAATCAGTTTTATGGAAAGAAAACGACAAAATAAGCTCCATCCCAGAGAAGAAATCCCAGTGCTTTTCATATCAGAACTTTGGCTTGATTTAATGCATTCAAGAATACAAATTTCTCATCTGCTGTGTAAATATGCTGAGAATCCGTGAGGTTTTGCCAGACATAATTTGAGTTGATTAACCTCATGAGCTCGGAGAAAACAGACTGAGTTGTCTCTAAGAATACAAAGTTGTAAGAAGGAAATAGGAATGAAAAAGCAGCCATTTGTAAGCCAGGGGAGAGTCTTCAAAATAAACCAAACCTGTGACCCCTTGACCTTGGACTCCTAGCCTCCAGAACTGTTACTGAGAGAAAGTAAATTTCTGTTGTTTAAAGCCCTGATATGTGAGATTTTGTTTTGGCAGCCGCTGGCAACTAATACAGTGTTATTATTGTTATTTCCCAATCAACTAAGAGGAATCTGCCTACAATACAAGTTACTCATTATAAATACACTAGAGGCCTGGTGCATGAAATTTGTACACTGGAGGGGGGTTCCCTCAGCCTGGCCTGTGCCCTCTCCAGTCCGGGATCCCTCTCACAATCCAGAACCACTGGCTCCTAACCAATCACCTGACTGTCTGCCTGATGCCCCTAACTGCCTCACTGCTCTCCCCTCCTGGCCTGATCACCCCAACTGCCTCACTGCTCTCCCCTCCTGGCCTGATTCCCCTAACTGCCTAACTGCTCTCCCCTGCCAGCCTGATCCCCCGAACTGCCTCACTGCTCTCCCCTCCTGGCCTGATTGCCCTAACTGTCTCACCACTCTCCCCTGCTGATCTGAACCCCTTAACTGCCTAACTGCCTACTTTACTTCTCCCTTCTCTCGTAGTGCCGGCTTTCTCCCTTCTTCCTTCTCCCTTTTGCCTTCTCCTGTGGATCCTTCTCCCACAGCCTCTGCAAAAGGGACTGCGGCACTGGACTGGCCCTCACAGCGCCCATGGCTGCAGGCCCTCGGCCCTTGCAGCCACTGTGGCTTTGTCTGGAAGGACATCCAGGAGGACATCGAGAAGATGTCCAGTCTAATTAGCATATTACCCTTTTATTAGTATAGATAGGTCTATGAGTGTATCCAAATACACACCCATGAAACTATCTCAGCAACCACATTTAAAACACTGCCATCCTCCCAGAGTTTCCTGTTGCCTATTTACAGTCAATCCTCTCCCCACAGCAACCAGGCAACCATTGATGTGTTCTTTGTCACTAGAGATTACCTTTACCAGCTCTAGAATCTAATGTAAATGGAATGACATGATACATATGCTTCAGTGTCTGGTTTCTTTCTTTCACTCAGCATGCAGTCCTAAAAAGTCCCTATGTTTCTGAAGTTGTCAGTTGCTTTTTTTTTTTTTATTGATTTTTTACAGAGAGGAAGGGAGAGAGATAGAGAGTTAGAAACATCGATGAGAGAGAAACATCGATCAGCTGCCTCCTGCACATCTCCCACTGGGGATGTGCTCGCAACCCAGGTACATGCCCTTGACTGGAATCGAACCTGGGACCTTTCAGTCCGCAGGCCGACGCTCTATCCACTGAGCCAAACCAGTTTCGGCTGCTTTTTTTTTTTAAATCTCCCCACCCCCTCCATTATTTATGGTTGCATTCAACTGTTGAAGAACATTTGGGTTGATCTCTAGTTTTTGGCCAATTTGGGAAAAAAAAAAAGGGGGGGGGGCAATGAGCATTCATGTATATGTCTTTGCATGGGCATATGTTTTCTTTCTTCTTGGGAAATGTATAGTACAATATGGCATTTGTATATTTTCCGAAGTAGTTATACCAGTTGACATTCCCATCAGTAATATAGGATGAGTGTTACAAATGCCTCACGTGCTTTGGGGAAGGTTTTGAGTATCATTTAAGTTGTTTACTTGTGGCAACGGTGCAGGATTATCTCTAAATGGCACTTGTCCTCTCCATCATTCACGTGATACTTTTGATGTCTAATATGACTTATGTCTGACTGGGTCAGATGCTGTGACTTTCTACTATAAAAATTCAGGAAGGTTTTGGCAACCAGACCTAGATTTTTTCCTATTATATAGTGACCAAGAAACAATCTCAAGGGCTTTCCAGAGGGCTTTGAAGATGATGTGTGCATGCAGTGGGGTGAAACTTTCTATGGCCAAGCTGTCCCTGGCCCCTGGTAAACAGAACTGCACACCCTGCAGGGGCAGCGCTAGACAAGCTTAATGGGATCCTTTTCTCCTCCAATGTCCCTCCAGCAATTATGACTCACCAACACTAGCATCAGACCATCTGGTAGAGTACAGATACTCACAAAATTCAGCTCTAATGTTGTGAATGTGCAAGAAAAAGGGGTTTGGGAACTTATAGTTTCTAAGTTGCTAACTGACCAGATTGCCTTATATTTTAACTTCTGTATATGTTCTAAACTTCACTATGCATGGCTATCATTTCTTTATGAAATAATCAATTACATTTTAACAAAATCTTTTAAAGATAAAATATATTTACCCAGATATTTATGATGTCTGGTGCTCTCCATTTCTTTGGGTAAATTTATGTTTTTCACTGGGTGCTATTTTCCCTCTTCCTGAATGGCTTCCTTTAAGTCTTTGAGGAGTGCAGGTCTGCTATTGATAGATTTCAGCAGATCATTTTTGGCATAAAAGTAATTTAACCTACTATGCTGTATACCTGATACTCATACAAATAATATTGAATATAAACTGTAATTGAAAAATATAAAAAGATTAAATTAGAAAAAGAATTTAGTTTATTTTCATTTTTGTTTGATATTTTCAGTAGTATTAGTATTCGAGTAGCTAAGCTTATTCCACCTATTAAATAATATCCTATCCTATCTAATAAAGAGGAAATAAGCTAATTGACCCTCACACCATTGCAAAGACAGCAGCACCCACAGCCAATAAGGAGGGAATATGCTAATTGACTGCCCCGCCCTCAAAGATGGCAGCGCCCACAGCCACAAGATGGCAGCGCCCAGTCCCCTCAGCCCTGCCGGGGGAAGCAGGCACTCAGCAAGGCCAAGCCCACCCCACACGCCTGCCTCCAGAGTCCCCCAGTCTCTGCAGCCCCCCAGCGCCTAGGCCTGGCCCAAGGTGCAGGCAAGCCTCAGATGGCGACTGTCCCCCCGCCCAGGGCAGCCTGAGGCTCAGATAACCAGGGCCAGCTGAGGCTTGTGCTGCTGGCAGTGGCAGCAGCAGAGGTGTGATGGGGCATCACTTTGCCCTGATCGCCAGGTCGCCTCCCACCCCTGAGGGCTCCTGGACTGTGAGAGGGGGCAGGCCGGGCTGAGGGATGCCCCATCCAGTGCATGAATTTTCATCCACCGGGCCTCTGGCTAAATATGTTGTCCTATTATCTTCTAGCTTTTGTTGTTTATAAAAGTGGGTGAGTCAATATTATTTAGAGAAACAGACACAATGGGATGTGTGTATATATAGAGAAAAAATGTTTATCATAAGGAATTGACTCATTATAGAGACTGGCAATTCCAAATCTGCAATGTAGTTTGGGGCGCTTGAGATACAAGAAAGCTAATGGTGAAGTCTGAAGGCCACTGCTGAAGATCCCCCCTTGCTCAGCGAGGCCAGTCTTGTTCTGTTGGGGCCTTCAGCTGATGGGATGTGGCCCACCTACCTTACAAATTGGTTAACTCAGGATCACCAATTTTATATGTTAATATCCCCAAACACCCTCAAGTTGCCACAGAAAATTAACTGTTACAGAAGGTCACTCGTTTTTGGTTTTTTTTTACAGAGAGGAAGGGGGAGAGATAGAGAGTTAGAAACATCGATGAGAGAGAAGCATCAATCAGCTGCCTCCTGCACACTCCCCACTGAGGATGTGCCTGCAATCAAGGTACATGCTCTTGACCAGAATTAAACCTGGGACCCTTCAGTCCCAGGCCGATGCTCTATCCAGTTAGCCAAACTGGCTAGGGACAGAAGGTCACTCTTACCTTTGTTTCATTTAATGTACTATGCCTTTTCTCTCTAATTGTTCTTAAGATTATCTTTTTTATCACTGCTATTCAGCATTTTCAGTACAATGTGGTACTATGTGGCTCACTCTGTGTTTATCATACTTGGGATTCATTTCATGCTCAGATCAGCTTATTAGATGTGTGTTTTATAACTTTCATTCAATTAAAAAAAACATATTTCTTCACATATGTGTTTCTTGCCTCCTCTGATAGATTTCTTAATGTCATTCCACATGTCATTGAATCTGTGTTCATTATGTTTCATTTATTTCTCTTCTCTAGTTTTTGAAAGTTGTTCTTGAAGTACCTTCAAGGTCATCAATGTGCCCTCCCCCCTAAGCTGTATTTAGGCTCATCCAGTAATGTTTTTTATTCTAAATATTGCATTTGTGTCCTTATAATTTCCATCTGATTCATTTTTGTATCTTCCATGTCCTTTCTCAATATGTGTATGTTTTAATTTATATGCATAGCATATTTATAATGCCTATCTTGAAGTTCTTGCCCACTATTTCCATCATGTGTTTCACCAGTGAGTCTGCTTTTATTGACTGGCTATAGGTCCAATTTTTATGCTTATTTGCATGAAATAATTTCTAATTAGATGTGCAGCATTGTGAATGACGCATTTTTGAATATCGGGAAATAACTTCTCTTCAATGAACCTACTAAACTTTGTTTTAGTAGGCACTTATGTTATAGTGATGTGGCTTAATCTTTGCAGCCTTGATTTGAAGCTTTGTTATGACAGCTCTAAGTAGTCTTTACTCTGTCCATGTTTATTTCTACTTCCAAAGTATGAACTTTCTTAAAGCTCCACTGAATGCCTCAGGTTTTCAGTGAGACCTGTCCACTCAGAAACACTAATATTTTCCAGTCCTTGGAAGTCTCTGGGAATTCTTCAGCTGATAGTTCTCTCCCTGGCATTTTCAAATTACATTCTATATAGGTGCAGATTATTGTTCAACAGAACAATTTTCAGGACCCCTGTGCAGATTTTCAGAGGTTGTGTGCTCGTGTATATGTGTGTGTGTATGTGTGCATACGTAGCTCTCTCTTTTACAAGTACTCTGCCTACAAATTCTAATTACTTCAGATTCCTAGAACTCTATTTTTCATCTTTCTTCTAACTGGGATTGTTATTCCCTATACCACATTCTTGAAAGGGCCCCTAGGCAGAAATGCTGGGAAATTCATCTTGTTTGTGGCTTTTTTCTTTGTACTAACAATCCAGCACTGCCTGTGTCCATGGTAAAAAATAAAATAAAATAAAACAAAAACCAATAGGTTCACACATCTGGTCTAGTTTCCTAGTTGCTTAGGAAGGAGGGTCAGTCTAGAACCAGTTACTCCAACATGGCCAAAAGTGTATGTTTGTCAAGTTTCTTTATATTATTTTACAATTTTAGTTGAATAAATAAATTCTCCTTCTAACTGTACATTCTCTCTGGTTTTGCATTTCAGGAAGGAAATGTCTCAGCACTCTATAACAGTCACCATTTGGAAAATTCTTAACCTGCACGAAGAATAATGCTAAATATTTAACATATATTTTATATATGGTCATTGCCATAAAGGAAGGTACTGTCATCCCATTTTTCAAATGAGGTAAATGATTAGGCAGATGAAATAACTTGAAAACCAAGCAAGAGTCAAACTAAGTTTTCTTGATCTCCTACCCAACTCTCAGAAAGTATGCTGACCCAGGTCTATGAAATGGTTCAGACACTCAATGCAGCCCTCTGGAAGGAGAACAGCAAAGGGAGACCCAGACTGAGAGGAGCAGCCACTAAAAGAGAGAGAAGTAAACATGTAGGAGGAAGATTCACTACTTGAGTCTTGGAATATCCAAAACCAGAGGGCATGCAGTGTCTTGAAGAATACCAGGAAGAGGTTCTTTGCTAGGCTCCTCAAGGTCCATGATTCAGAAACACGATAGCAAGTTCAGCACAGAAATCTGCAGAACAAACTTCTTGAGCTGAAATCCATTTGTGAGGAGTGCATTCCATTGGCCCAGGTTCTTCCCCAGTCAGTCCCTTGATAGATGCCCCATGGGCTAAGATTGCTCAGCACACATGGTAAATGTACCAATAGCCAGAGTTGATGCACAAGAAAGAAATAAGATTTTAAAAATACAGGACATGGAAGGAAATGGAAACTGACAAGTTTTAAATAGATGAAAACATCTGATCTGGGCTTCTGACCAGTTACCTGGGCTCTCCATTGCAATTAAAAAAAAAAAAAATTTAACCATAAGGTTGTCAATGTTACTGAGACAGTATGCCTTTTCTGTGAAGGGCCAGATGGTCAATATTTCAAGCTTCACACAACATAAGTTCTCTCTCTATAGTACCTACCTCTGTCTTTGAAGCAGAGACAAAAATAAATGAGTATATAAGACTGTGTTCTAATAAAACTTTATTTATAAAATCAGGTGGTGGTCCTGTGGAGCCAGAGTTTCCCCAAACCTGCTCTAAGAGAAACCATACGCGTAGGTTGCTCCCTTCCCTTAGAAATGGTAAATGCATTCTGTCCAAACAACTTCCTGTTGGGATATTTCTAGAGACTGAATTAAAGGCTGTAGTTTATAAATTATACTAGTGGCCTGGTGCACAAAATTCATGCACATTAAAAGAGAATTAATTAGAGGAAATATTTTAATATTGCTATTTGCCCTTTCTCTATAATAGAAGTGTCAGAGATGAAAGAAAATTAGTAAAATGCATATGAAAATCTCCCTCCTGTCAGAGTCTGCGGTATACCACAGGACCCAGAGTCAAGTCCCCGCCCACCGCGTGCACCTCAAAATTGCACAAGGCCCAGACCCAGCTGGCCCCACCCCCGTCAAGCCCCACAGGGTGGGGTCGCAGCCTCAGGTCCCCTGGCTCCGGCGCCAGGACACAAGGGCGTGACAACCATTTGCATATTAGCTCTTTATTATATAGGATTTTATTATCATTATTATTATTATTTTGTTTTTGTTGTTGTTGTTAATCCTCACCCAAGGATATTTTCCCATTGATTTTTAGAGAGAGTGGAAGGGAGAGTGAGAGACAAAGAGAAACATCGATGTGAGAGAGACACATCAATTGGTTGCCTCCTGCATGCACCCCAACCACAGCTAGGGAAACTGCAACTAATGGGAACCTACAACAAAGATACGTAACCTTGGCCAGAATTGAACCTGAGACCTTTTGGTCCGAAGGCTGAGGCTCTATTTGCCAAGCCAAATTTGCTAGGGCTGTAGTTTATAAATTTTAGAAACCTGACATAGCTTTCCCAACATCTTGGCAAAGGTAAAATAGGAAAAAAAATATTTTCTACTCTCCTTTTCCCAAATACCATTAATTCTTTGGCATGATATGCATTAATACCAAATATTGGGTTCTGGAAATATAATTTTGCTCCTATGTCTGGAGATCATCTTATTTTTAAGTTTTATCATAAGGGCTTCAGTGTAGTAATAATTTTGAATGTGTTATAACCTCATTTGACTTTAAAAGTAAGACTTGGCATTGAATTAAAACAACTTATTTTTAGTGTGAGGGATCTGCTGCCATTCCAGGAAGCAACCACTCAACCTTCAGGAGCTCCACCCTCCTGCTGAATCTAAGCAAAACAAGAAATCAGAGACTGTTTTGAACCTTTAGCAGAAAAGACAAAGACATTAAACTTGGGGCTTTAATGAAAAGTATTTGGAAATCTTTGGGCTTTAACATACTAACTTACAAGGAGATTTAATCTTTAGATATTAATGTGTTAATAGACATTTCATAAGGAACATGGATTTATATTAAAATTTAGAGCATCTCTATGCTGAGATATCAAAATACTATTATTTGATTTCATTAAAGAACCTCTAAAAGCTGATATTGAAAAAGTGGGTAAACATTATTCTTAAGATGGGCTATAGGATGGCAGTTAAATGTTCAACTTCGGGCTTTAAAAATGGTCTTGAAAATGATTTTTATTCCCCAGTGGGTGTGAGCTCTGGTTATTCACTGTGGTTCCAGGTTGACAATGCAGTGACTGCCTTTCCTTCTCTGTTTCCCACCTCTAACCCCTTACTGGTATTTTCTTTACCCACCAAATCAACTGTGTGCCCTCAAATTCTTATTTCAGAGTCTGGTTTAGGGGCGACACAAAATAAGACAATAAATATTGGTTGAATGAACAGAGACACGTGAAAAAACAAACATTCCTTTTCTTTTTTGTGGATAAGAAAGTCAGAGGCGGGTAACAGTTACTATAAGGTGCTTCTCTCTGTTCCTTTACATGCACACTCTCTGTGCCCTCGACCAGCTCTGTAGGCTTGTCTTGGTTTTATCTCTACAGTGTTCCTCTAACTTTCCTCTCTGTTTCTTAAATGTCTGTTCAAGCTATTCCTAAAAGAATCATTCGGAATGAAAGATCAGATCATCAACTTTAATAGCAGCTATTCAGTCCCTTCTTTAGCTAACACATGCTAAGCATCTCCTTAGTGCCAGGCCCTGTCCAAATATCTGGAATACATCTGAGAGCCAATGCAATCCAAGACGTCCTGTTGGGGTCAAATGGCCCAAATCTTCAGTGGACAAACCAGAATGATTCACCGAATAATATGCACTGTGATAAATAAGAAATGGTTTCCCACCTACTAAAATACTCATTCTCTTCAGAACCCTTCCTGGTATTCACTCCAAAACAAATCTCTTTGGCAAGCAAAAATAAACAACTAAATTATCACTCCAAACTAACTTGATTTTTGTTGTTGTTGTTAATCCTCACCCAAAGATATTTTTTCCATTGGTTTTTAGAGAGAGTGGAAGGGAAGGGGAGAGAAAGAAAGAAACATTGATGTGAAAAACACACATAGACTGGTCAAATCCTGCATGCAACCCGACTGGGGCCAGGAATTGAGCCTGCAACAAAGGTATGTTCCCTTGACCAGTTGAACCTGGGACCCTTCTGGTTTATTCAAAGGTATTCACGTGACCTGCTTCACTAGAAGTACCATACAACAGAATCTATCCTGGAAACACATTTCCCTTCAACCCCCTTAGGGAATGCACTCTGGGCCTTCTCAGGGACCCCCTCCTCCCAGGTACTCTTTTCTTCTTTCTTTGAATCACACCTGCTTTGATTAAAATAAATCCTTTGGGAATATTTCTCAAGAAGATTTTCCCCAGGTTTATATAGGTTATTTAATAGTGCAATTAATTATTGTTTTATGGCTGGATGAAAGGATCTTTTATTTGTTCTTTCCTCAGACATTTCTCTTGGTTTCAGCAGATGATCTGAATTACTTTTTTTTTCCCCAAAGGAGAAGAAAATGGGCTTTGATAAAGGTCAGGAAAAGAGAGTTGGAGGGAGGGAAATTCATTTATTATCTCCCTCGCCACTTTTGGTTGCCTTTTGAAAAATAAAAATCTGTCGGAATGAAGAATTTTAAAATAACATGTGTTCATGCTGAAAACATACGTTGCATTAGCAAAAGGTTCTTTACTCTTTACGTTTTCCTCAGGAATTTTCTGTGCTAGGCAGAGGTGATGGCTTCAAAGTATGCATAGTGAGCAGCTCTTTTAAAAGCCAATTGCCGAGCTGTTTTATATAAGCTACATTGGACTCAGAAGATGTTTGTTCACTGTATCTGTACATATTTTTCTTTATGTTTTTATTACCCCGTCTTATTATATAGATGGATGCACAGGAAACTCTACATCTGGGAAAACTTTTTTTTTTTTTTTTGGTATCCTTCTTTACCCCAAAAATAAATGAATCATTGTATATTCTCAGAGGTAAGTCATTTACATAGGAGGAGGTTCATCTCAATCCACAAGCAGTAATGAGGGTGGAATTAAAAGCATTATATGGATGTAGCTAATACCTTTGCAAGATAATGGATATTGAATTAAACATGTATTGTGAGGAAGAAGATTCATCTATGGGGTATTCTTGTCACTCAGGTTTGTTTGTTTTTTATCTGAAGCTGTCTTTCCCCTCGGGGGCATAGGCAGGCCAACACAGTTCAAGGGAAGTAGAGTTTGAGCAGATGGAAGTAGCCTGAATGTGATGCGGATTAAGAGGTAAGTACCTGCTTCAGGGGTACCAGGGAAGGTATGCTTCTGAAAGAGGAGCGCCAAAGTCTGTATATACATCCATCTCCACTCTTATCTGCTTCCAGAAATGCATGTGTGCTGACAATGAATCCCAAGAACCCGCCTGAACGCAACAGCTAGTGGATGAAAGGGTTTAGCAGAATTAGCAAAAGCTGTCCAGTGCTTGAGCTACTTGACAAACCCCTCATATTTCCATTGAAAGGAAGGGCCGTGATGTAGGAGTAAGGGCGTCACAGGACTTTGCAGTAAAATCTAGGACTGAGTGACTTTAAGAAAGAAAGCATCAGTGTAGTGGTTGGCTCTGCAACCAGACTGAGCTCAAATCCTAACTTACTAGCTGCGCGACCTGGGCCCAGTGACTTAAACTCTGTGTTTTAGTTTCTTTATCTGTAAATGAGGAAGAAGAATAACAATGTCTACTTCATAAAGGCATTGGGCATATTTTGTAATTTAATGAATATAAAGCTCTAACAATAGTGATGACATAAAGCCAGCCATTGTACATATTATTACTTTTATTATTGTAGGACACCCTATTTACGATGATTAACACAATTTAATTGGATAATACTGATAAGGAGGAATTTCACCAATAATTGCAACTCTAATGTGTTGAATTTTAATTTTTTGCCTATGTACTATATCACTTATAAGGTGTCCTGAATGCTATGTGCTTTCTTTCAGCTTATAGGAACAACTGGGAGAAATTTGGTCTTGAATACACTTTTTCCAACTCATGTTAATGCTTGTAATTTCTTTAACAGAAACTACCACTTGTAATATTTCATAGAAAATGAAATCCCAGTAACTTAAACCTAAGTCATGGTCACCAGGGTTAAAAGTTTCATGACATTGAACAAGTGACATTAGTTGTGTCTCAGTTTCTTTATTTGCAATGATAAAACAAAACTTGAATAACTTATTTCTAAAAGGGGATAAGATGGATGCTATAGACTCATTAACTGCTGGTCCCCTTTCCTTTTCTTTCCCTCCCCTTCCCTTCCCTTCCCTCCCCTTCCCTTCCCTTCCCTTCCCTTCCCTCCCCTCCCCTTCCCTCCCCTCCCCTCCCCTTCCCTCTCTTCCCTCACCTTCCCTTCCCTTCCCTTCCCTCCCCTTCCCTTCCCTTCCCTTCCCTTCCCTCCCCTTCCCTCCCATCCCCTCCCCTCCCCTTCCCTTCCCTCCCCTTCCCTTCCCTTCCCTCCCCTTCCCTTCCCTTCCCTCCCCTTCCCTCCCCTTCCTTCCCCTTCCCTCCCCTTCCCTCCCCTTTCCTCCCCTTCCCTTTCCTTTCTTCCTGGAAAAAGTTGCCTGATTGCAGTTGACATTCACATATAAATGATCCATGCTGGATTATTCCTGAAGGCCAAAATACGTTTACTCATAATAGACTGCATGGGTATTAACTTCCTAAAGGTAAAAGGAGAAGTTGCTTGGGAAATGGAAGCAGAAAAGGCACACACACACACACCTGCCATAGTCTAGAGAAGGGTTTTTGAGAACAGACTCTGAATTCAGAGTTCTGGGATCCTGGTCCCTGCCCTACAGCTGCATAAGCCTGAGTAATTTATTTAAACCTCTGATAGAGTTTGCTTATCTGCAAAGTAAAGATAGTAGTATCGCCTGCATACAAAGTTTTGTGTAATGTAGATAACTTAGTGAGTATAAAATGGTGAGCAGGGAATCTGGGACATGCTATGTGTGCAGCCCCTCTTAGCTATTATTACAGTGCACGTGTCTTTCCCACTCTGTGTACACAGCCAGGCTGCAGAAGGGGCCAAATGGTGAATCCACAAAGGGAATTGTCATCCATATGTTTCTCTGGCACTATCTAGAGGAAGAATTCCCAATCAGCCATCTGAGGCTCTCATCTGAACTTAACCCTTGCCAAACCTTCACTACAGTGAAAAAGATTTTTTCAATTACAGTTGACATTCAATATTATTTTATATTAGTGTCATGTGTATACATAGTGGTTAGACATTATATAGTTTATGAAGTGATCACCTGATAAGCTTACTACCCACCTGGCACCATACAAAGTTATTACAATACTAGAGGCCCGGTGCACGAAATTTGTGAACTCTGGGGGAGGAGGGTTCCCTCAGCCCAGACTATGCCCTCTGGCAGTCTGGGAGCCCTTGGGGGATATGCCAGCAGTTGGACATTCTTAGTGCTGCCATAGAGGCGGGAAAGACTGCTGCACTTGCCAGCCATGAGCCCGGCTCAGGGCTTCTGGCTGAGCAGTGCTCCCCCTGTGAGAGTGCACTGACCACCAGGGGGCAGCTCCTGTGTTGAGCATCTGCCCCCTGGTGGTCGTGTGTGTCATAGCAATCAGTCAGTCTGAAGTTCGGTTGATTTGCATATTAGCCTTTTATTATATAGGATTATGACCATATATATTTTTTTTCTTCCTGCTGTTGCTTGAAATTTTATACTTTATATCACTGTGACTACTTTGTGACTACCAACTTGAACTTCTTAATCTCTTCACATTTTTCACCCAGTCCCACAACCTCCCTTCCTTCTGGCAACTGTCAGTTTGTTCTCTGTGCCTATGAATCTGTTTCTATTTTGTTTGTTTATTTTGTTCTTTAGATTCTACATATAGATAAAATCATATGTTATTTGCATTTTTCTGTCATGTTTATTTCACTTAGAGTAATATCCTCTAGGTCTACCCATGTTGACACAAATGGTAAGATTTCATTCTTCGTTATGGCTGAGTAATATTCCATTGTGTATATATATCATGTCTTTTTATACATTTGTCTATTGCTTAGGTTGCTTCTGTATTTTGGATAGTTCAAATAAAGCTGCAATGAACAGAAGGGTGCATATATACAAAGAAATCCAAAGCACTCTGTTAACAGAGGAGTTAAAACCTGAATCTGTGTTATAGACCTTCTCCAATTCCACAAGCACATAGTAAATGCTGCTTGAATGAAGGAATGAATGTGTTTCTGACCTGGCTGTTCACAATTCTCTTGCATTCTAATAATAATATAAATTTGCAAAGCACTTATATCATATCATATATCCTTGAAACTGCCTTTCAACACAAGCCTGAGCATGCATTGTTATTGCTGTAATATTTATGGCAATAGTACCTATAGCAACAGAGAGATAATACCTACTGAGTGCTTATTATGTGTGACACATTCCTCTCAATATATTGGATGCATAATTCATTTAACACTGCCCCTGACGCAGGTACTGTCACTACTCCCTTTTACCAATAAAGAAACTGAAGCATAACGGGGTTAAGAAACTCAAGTAGGAAAACTAGGATTCTGAGCATGAGCCATTGAGTTCCAGAGAGCAAGTGCTTTCCACTAAATCAGAAAGATCACTTTGTTGAGAGGAAATAGGAACATTACCTTTTAATTATTTTAAAATCACATTTTGAAACAGGGGAAAAAATAATAAGTATGTTGAGTGAAATGGGTGATTTGTAATGAAGGTATTAATTTAATGGTGTCCCAAAAATAACCAGTTAGAAAATAGAATAAAAAGATCACATTTCAGCCCTAACCGGTTTGGCTCAGTGGATAGAGCGTCGGCCTGTGGACTGAAGGGTCCCAGGTTCGATTCCGGTCAAGGGCATGTACCTTGGTTGTGGGCACATACCCAGTAGGAAGTGTGCAGGAGGCAGCTGATCGATGTTTCTCTTTCATCGATGTTTCTAACTCTCTATCCTTCTCCCTTCCTCTCCGTAAAAAATCAATAAAATACTTTTTTAAAAAAATAAAAGAATAAAAGAAAAAATATCACATTTCAAGCAACAGCAGGAAGAACAAACAATTAAATACCTTTGAAACTTCAGGGGTTCAGAAACACATGAATGAAATTTAGGACTCCATTGAGGAACGGAATAGGGGACATGAATGGATGGAAATACATAATTTATCATTGGATGGGAAGAGTCAGAATTGTTAAAATGATATTTCTTTCTAAACTAATCAACAAACAATTTGATCCGGTAAAAAAGAAAAAGAAAATAATTATATTTCTTTCTCTGAAACTAGGTGATTTGATTTATTAAAAAATGAAATTCAATTGAGCACATTTAAAGAGCAAATTGGCTTTATTCAATGATTTATGAGTCAGGCAACATCCCATCTCAAAAATGGAGAAGAGCTTGGAGGAGCTCTACAAAACGGAGGCTTTATGGGCAGAAAGTGGGAGAGACAGGGACGAGCAGAGCAGATTGTCTTGGGCAAGGGCACCTTCCTTAGGGGATGAAAGGTGGATTGCCTTACTAGTGTGGACCAAGAGGTTCCAGAATAATCAGTGAAGATTACATTCCTGGGAGAGGCTGCAAATGCAATCAGGTTAGCTCTAAAGTCTCAGTTTGCTGACGTGGGCTTATCATAAGTAACTCCATTTTGGGCCTGTTGTCTCTCTCTCTCTCTCTCTCTCTCTCTCTCTCTCTCTCTTTTTTTTTTTTTTTTTAACAGATTCTAATGTTTCTATGAGGAAAAAAAACTATATATGACATTAACATTTTAGAGTTTGGAAGGGGGAAAAGTTGGGAGAGAAGATAAGCCTATTAATTGTTAAAATGTGTGATAAAAATCCTGAAGTAAGAATAATTTTATATTGCAGACTTAGAGACATAATTTCAATTTCTAAAGCATTTCTAAATAAGTAGGAGACTTGGAGATAAAAACGAATGACATGGAAACAAGGAGCTGCCTTTTGGGGTGGAGAGTGTTTTAAAATAAATAAACAAATATAGACCAATTAAACATCAGAATCCCAGTATCTCTTATTCTTTCTGTATTTCTTGCATGAAAAAATGCCCAGATAAATAGAATAGTTAAAAATTAAAGAATTAAACATCAAAGGAGTTAAGAGAAAAATGGAATAAGTATTAAAAATATTGATGGGAAAGGCCTCTCAGACCATAAGGGCCAAAATGTATGAAAATAATACTGATTACATAAAAATATGAAATATTCTACATATCCAAAAACATAAGTCAAAAAGAAAAGTTAAATGGGGGAAAGTACTTACCATATATATCATTCTGTTAATCAGCTCAGGGTACCATAATAAAACATCTGGGGAGGGGTGATAAACAACAGACATTTATTCATTGCAGTTCTCAAGGTTAGAAAGTTCAAGATTAAGGTGCCAGCCAATATAGATCCTGCCTTCTTCCTGGCTTATAGAAGACCACCTCTCCCCCACTTTTTTTTAAATTGAACTAATTGGGGTGACACTGGTTAACAACATTATACAGGTTTTAGGTACACAATTCCACAATACATTATCCATACACTGTTTTGGGTGTTCACTACCACAAGAAAGGCTGCCTTTTTACTAGATCCTCACATGGCCTTTTCTGGACACATGCACTTGGAGAGGAAGAGAGAAAGGATTTTGTATCTCTTCTTATAAAAGCACAGATCTCATCATAAGGGACCCACCCTCATGCCCTTATCACAACCTAATTACTTTCCAAAGGCCTCACCTCCAAATACTATCACATTGGGGGTTAAGGCTTCAGCATATGAATTTTGAGGGGACAGAATTTAATCCATAACAAGGTTAATTTCCTTTAAAATCTACCAAAAATAAGTTTTCAACAACCCTACATAAAATGTGTTGAGGATCTCAAATGTGAATTCATTGAGAAAAAAAAAAAAAAGAAAATTAAAATGGCCCAGACTGTGATGCTTAATGATTGAGCATCAACCCATGAGTCAGGAAATCACCAGTTTGATTCCTGATCTGGACACATGCCCATATTGTAGGCTCCATCTCCAGTAGGGGGAGTGCAGGAGGCAGCCGGTCCATGTTTCTCTCTCATCCATATTTCTATTCCTCTATCTGTCTTCTTCCCTCTCTCTCTAAAATCAATAAAAAAACATGTTTAAAAAATTAAAATGTCATATAAATATGTTAAAGAATGTTAATCCACTTAAAAGAACTCAAAGTGAGAGAAGTTTCAGCCTCACTCTGGGTCAAACCTTCATAATGTTCAGTTTCAAATTCAAACCCCTATCGATTTTTTTAAAAATATATTTATCGATTTTCTTACAGAGAGGAAGGGGGAGGGATAGAGAGCTAGAAACATCGATGAGAGAGAAACATTGATCAGCTGTTTCTTGCACACTCCCCACTGGGGATGTGCCCGCAACCAAGGTACATGCCCTTGACCGGAATCGAACCCGGGACCCTTCAGTCCGCAGGCCGACGCTCCATCCACTGAGCCAAACCGGCCAGGGCTGATTTTAATTTTCATGTTTACATACCCAATTTCAAGATTATAATGAAACATCAGGGTCATAACCGGTCAGTGATTTTGTCAGTTGTCTATCACTACATAAACAACCACACTGCAACTGAATTGTTTATTTCTCACAGTTCTGTGGGTTGGCTGATCTCAAATGGGCAGTCATTCTACTGGATCTTTCTGGGCTCAACTGGGGTCCCAGAGACTAAGATGGCCTCATCACTTGTCCATGTTTGATGTGGGCTTCGGCTGAGCAGCTCTAGCCACATTGCTTCATTATTGAGAGACCCAACCTGGGCTTCTTTATATGTGTCAGAGCAGGTCAGTTTCAGAGTGCTGAATTTCCACTGGCCAACCTGTCTCAGATGGTAGAACCTGGAACCAGGGTGGGAGGGGATGCTGAAGGCGTACTTCCCTAGAAGGAGCCTGTTGGAAACCCCACCACCCTGTTTTGGATGGGAAGCATCTGTCAGAGGAGCTTCGAAACAGATAACCCAGGGCAGGGCCTGTTTTTATCACTAAAGTTTTATTGAAACTTTGAAACATAGCCACACCCATTTATGTAAGTATTATCTATGGAGGGCCTACAGTTGTCACAAAGACCATCTGGCTCACAAAGCCTAGGATATCAACATCTGGCTCTTTACAGAGAATGGTGCAGACCGAAGGGGCCAGGAGATGGTGTTCCATCTCTGCATCCCAGAGCTTTATACCAAATTAGCATACAGGAGTGATCCGCCCCCACGCTAAACCCCACCCAGCCTCCTTTTTTTTTTCTTTCTTTCTTTTTTTTCAAATACCATATCTCATTCTGGTTCCATTCACAGGCACTACTGTTTTTAAATGTTATTATTACATCTTTATTTCACTGGGCTTTAGTCGTACAGCAATGCACCATGTAAACTACAGTCACTGCAGCTTGGCAGGAGGATTATGGGGTCACTTTAGGGGGAGATGCTTCCAGGTATTCCCCAGGGCCATGTGACTGCCTGTCGTAATTGTGAACGGCTGTTAACTTTGGAGCGACAGACAAACACAATGAGAGAGCACTTTGCTCAAAGATTGGCTTTGATGTTTTGCATTAAGCTGCCTCTAAATAGCAATAAGGCTTCAGCAAATTAATTGCCTTCTTTCAATTTTGCTCTGAGCTCTAGTAGACAAGATGCATTTAGAGGAGAGTTCCTGAGATCTTCCAAAAAGTCGAAAGGCTCCCCTTGCTTTCCTGGAGTGCTCTGCGGACAACATGTCAGTGACTGGGAACTAGAAAAACGCAAAAGGCATTTGTCTCTTTATGACAACAGTTTACTCCCGTATCCTACTACACATTAAATCATCAGCTCAATAAAGCACACATAACCCCACTCCACTACACATTACAATTTAGTAAGAACGAATTTGTTTGTCAGCTGCATAATTTTTTCCTAGTTATTTTAACCTAAATGCATTCTTCTACTTTAAACCATCTTTTTGCTGGTGCCGTTCCTCCTGCTTAGAAAGCTCTTTCCTTTCTTCCCATTTGGTAATAAGCAAGACCTACCTAGCACCTTCCTCTCCTCTGGATCCATTTTTGTGCCCACACAGTTACCTGTAGAAAAGGCAGCCTGAGATAACGCTCTGGCTCTGCCATTCATTTCCCTATAATCTTGGAAAATCAAACTCCTAGACCCTTGGTTTTCTATTTATAAAATAGAAAAATACTAGCTAACTTTTACAGCTGTGGAGATTAACAAGGATACATTCAAAGCGACAACAATAGCAAAGCATGGCTTTTGCAAGAACTAAGGTAGAAAACGTTGGTGAGTTTCTAGCTCTGTCTTTTATTGACTGATTGATTGATTGAAATTTTATAACATTTTCCCATGTGTCTACTTTATGCTATAGATGAAAAGGGGCCACATGCTAACCTGACAGTTCAGGGAAAGCCTGCTTGGCAGTCTTGCAAAACTCAGAGACCTAAAGTAACCACAACCGGATGGTCTGAAATTAAAAGTTTAACTAAAAGCAGTTTATAGTTGTAGGTCATGCCTTAGGCCAGTATCTTCCCCGATAAAGGTCAGATAAAGGTCAATCTTTAGCTTCAGGAGCCTATTGTCTTTTTGTATCTAAGATAACATGCCTGTGAATGTCAGGGTAACTTGTAACTTCCCTTTTTCCAGACCCCTCAGGGCACAATCAAATGTGCCTGGGTGCCCAGGACACCTAGCACAAATTCCTTCACTGTTATTGTTATCTTGTTAATTGTTGACTGTTATCTATGCTGTACCCACCTAAGTAAAAGAGGTAGCTGTTTATCATTTTACTTTTTATCCAATCCCAGAGGTTTCTCCTGCATCCCTCATCTATCACCAAATGGATTTCTTGTAACCACTTAAGTCTCCTCCTTTGATTGTAATGTATGAAACAAGGAGAAAAGCTGCCATTCTCTGGAGCATTATCCCAATAAGATGAGATTCTGCTTCCAGCAATTGGCGGCAGTTTGGCTCAAATAAACTCACAACATTCTTAACAGGTTTGAATGTTTTTACATTAACAATTCTCATAACTGACGCCTGAGCAGGTGAGCTATATTGTAGCTTCTAAGTTGTTTATGGAGGTAAGAAGGTAGGAGGAATGGGGAAGGAGGGCGAGAAGAGGGGAGGGAGGAATGAGGATTGTTTGGGCTCTGGAAGAGGGAATTTGTGGATTATTAATGCAACTGCACAGAAAATTGTGCCTCTGTTGAAACAGAACTGCAGTTGTCAAAGGAAACTCTAGACTGATCAATATTTTTAGGGAATAGATGAATGATTCTGAAGAAACTTCTAAATGACTTCTAAACCTTCCTAAAATTCTAAGGCTCAATCATCTATTTTAAAAGCCCTCTTCCCCTGCCATAGTTCAGTACTTTTAAAAATATTTGATGGGGAAGATGGAATAAGTATTCAACCAACTGGCAGCCAAAATGAAAAAGCCATTCTTATTCAGGGCAGAGGCTGCATCAAAGCCCAGGAAGGTGGACCTGGCATTTAACATGCAACCTATCTTCTGTTTGAATTACCACCTCACCCACTGTTTCAACAGCCCTTCTATGTTGGTCCACCTGCAAAAGCTTCCTGAGCAGAGGTCAGTCTGAACTGCTCAAAATACTGACCCCTGCTGGGCCCTACGGTGTCTCCAGTTTAACTTTGTCTACTCAGCGTGTGAACACGGAGTTGTGATCATTTGTGATCTCCGCTTAGCTCCTCTAGAGGTTGTTGGGCTCACAGACCTTAGTTTCTTCTGCTCTGCTGAATTCTTTCTTTTGCTACACTACTATTTGGCCCATGACTCCCATTCCTTCTTCTGACATCTTTCACCATTTGGGCACCAACCGTGCCTACTCAGCATGCCCTTCACCACCAGTGCTGCCTGTGCCTGTTATATGTTCAGCTCTCAAACTGGTGTTTTCTGCTGGGTTCAGACCTGAAATCTCAGTCTCATAAACAGTCATTCTGGACTTTGCTTAGTGTCAATATGGTGACCACATGATTTGTTGTCCAAACTGGGAGACCTTTACGATAAAATGAATAATGATTTTGTCAAGAAAATGTGTGTAAAACAAATCTATCTGGAAAAAGGCAAATTGTCCCTTTTGCTCCACTTTCCAGACCTGCCCTGTATTTCCCACCTAGTGTATTTCCTGGCTATCTAGGTACTATACTTTCCACCTACCAGGCAGGTACACAAAGGGGAATCTCCACATAACCAATCGCAAAGAGCACCCAACAGATCCCAGTTAGGAAAACAAAATCTATCCTAGGTTTAAACAGAGGTGATTGAAAGCAGGGAATTACTTTTTTAAAATTAACTTTTATTACAATGACATCAATTGATAAAATTATACAGATTTCAAGTGTATAATTCTTTTAAAAATATGTTTTTATTGATTTTAGAGAAAGCAGAAGGAAATTGAAAAAGAGAGAGAGAAACATTGATGTGAGAAAGAAACATCTATTAGTTGCCTCCCACATGCACCTCGACCAGGGATTGAACCCACAACTTGGTTATATGTCCTGACCAGGAACTGAACCAATGACCTTTGGATGATGCAATGATGCACAACCAACTGTCCCATCCCCCTAACCAAAAGTACATGTTGTGAGAGTGAGAAAAACTGAATGCATAGGCTCCTATGAGATGGTATAAAATGTCTCATTTGTGTAGCAGAAAAAATAAGACCACTAACAAGCTGTAGATGAGCACAATTAATTGTTAGAAAATTTGTACTTTAGTCTCTGATCTTCCACTTCCTATGTGATCTTTGACAAGTTGGTCTATATTTTCTTGACTCCTTTCTCTATTCAATCTTCTACAGAATTATAGACACAGACTAGAAAATCTCTGAAGTCTTTTCAGTATATATATATATATATATATATATATATATATATATATATATATATATATATATACAAAGCCAGTGTTCGTGATGACAAGGATGACCAAATGAGCCATCACCATGAGGAGCATTGAACACCTCTCTGTCCCTCCCCTGTGGCCCACAGGCTCTGATAGCAGCAAAGCAGGTGGCAGGTGGAAGGGCTGCAAGCAGAGGTGGGCTACTGCATGCGATTTTACATGGTGGGCCTCTAGTATATAATATATTTTCAGTATATATATATATATATATATATATATATATATATATATATATATCTTCCAGAGGCAGAATTAGAGTAAAATTGTTCTTACTTTGAATAGTTTCTAAACCTTGAATGACAAAATACATTGCTTGTATAATTTAAAATAGGATTCCAATTCTGATAATGGCAGAGTAGATTTTATCAAAATAAATTATCCACGTGCATCAATTCTGAATTCTAGGGAAACAATTTAAAAACTATTTTAAAGCAACAGAGAGTGCATAAATGTAAACAGAGACAGGAGTAAAGTCAGTTATTGAAAGAAGGGAAACCTACTCATTGACATCCAGGTTCATACAGTTTTGCTCCAAAGGCACTTCCTCACTGCCCTGGTGAAGGGCGACAAGAAAGCAAGCACAGGTACACGGTGCTATTGTCCAGGAAGGAGATAAGAGGTAATAGAGTGAAAATTGGGGTGGGAGCCAATTCCAGAAAGAAAGGAGCCACATTGGGGTAATTCCAAAATGTGATATGGGAAAGGCTCCTGAGACCTTTGCTGAGTGCTGAACTCCGCGAGTGGGGAGATTCAGTGGCAAAGGACAGCTGAGAGCCAGAGGAACCTGAGAAGGAGGCTCAGGTGTTGCCTACTAAAGTGGCGACAGTTTGAAATTTAAGTCTCTCCTGGGAGCATGGGAAACACCTTGGGCTTTCCACTGACTTGCTTAACAAAACATAAATGCAACCTTCCACAAGTTCACGTTGATCAGCTTGTAATTTTACTGATTTCTATAACATCTTAACACTTCAAAGCAAGATAACAGAATTAATAGTGTGTGAAGTGTATTCTCACAATATCCAGTACACAATAATAAAAAAAAAAACAGTAGATATACAAGGAAGAAGAAAAATGTGACATGTTGTCAAGAAAAAGGGATGGGCCATTGATTTATGCAATAGCTTTGGTGTATCCAAGAAAGGGAGAGATGTCAGGGGTTGCCTGGGTGCAGGGTTGGGTGAGAGGAGGGTGAGTGTAATAAAAATAAGCAACACAAGGGATTCCTGTGGTGCTGGGGCAGTTTTCATCTGGACTATGTACATTAGTAGAAACAAATGTACCACTCTAGAGGGATAATGGGGGGTTTGTGCATGTATGGAGGCAATGGATATATGAGAAATCTGTGTATATATAAAATTAAATATTATTCAGCCTGAAAAGGGAAGGCAATTATGATGTGTGCTACAAATGTGATGAAACATGAGGTTTTATGCTAAGTGAAATAAGCCAGTCACAATAAAATAAATACTGTATGATTCATTTTATATGAGATATCTGAACTCATCAAATTCATACAAACAAAAAGTAGGATGGTGGTGGCCAGGGGCTAGGAGGAATGGGAGATAAGCACTTGTTTAATGCATATACACAGATTTTTCAGGTTAAAAAATTCTGGAGATTGATTATACACAATGGGAATAGACCTAACAATATTGAACTGTACACAAAAAAATGGCAAAGTTGGTAAATTTTGTTATTGTATTTTACCACAATTTAAAAAACAAACAAACATGAAAGCAGGAAAGAAAGAAAACCACAGACTAGGATAGATATTAATAGTATATTTCTTTCAAAAGACTTCCTCTGGATCATACAAGAAATTATATAAATTAAAAAAAAATAAAAGAAAACAGAATGATAAAAATGGTCAAACATCTTCAAATTTCACTTCCTCGAAAAGAATGTAGGAATGCCCAATAAGCACATAAAAATGTGCTCAACATAATTAGTCAACTGCAAAATGCAAATTAAAACCATAATAAGATACTATTTCACACCTACTAGAATGCTGGCAAGGACGTGGAACAAATTTTATTTCACTCACACTGATTTAAGACCCACTCAGAGAAATAGCAAGCTGTTTTTTGTTCTAAATTTGGGAGACGGAAATTTAATCTGATGGAAATCATTGGTCAGATTAAAACACCAACTCACTTCAGTTTTCCACCTTCCCTCTGGCAGCATTTCCAAGGCAAAAGTGATAGGATCCTCTCGTCAGTCCTGGCAGCTTTGATAATGAACTGTCCCCACACCTCTGTCTGGGTAAGCCAGCAACCTTCCTTTCCACTGGCTTTCCTCTGCTAGATAACCATGAGGTGATTCGGGAAGAATGAGGAAGCTTTATTTGGTCATAATCATGGATTTGGATGTGTTGCTATGAACTCAGTCAGGTAAAATCCGGGCATGAAAAATATTCATCTGTGTGCCAGATACTCTGATAGGGACCAAACACACATTCGTTTGGTTTTATCACAGGTCTATGAGGTAGAGAGGTTTAAATGCATTCCCTGAGATCACCCAGAAAGTAAGGGCCAAGCTGAAATTTCAGCAGAGCTGAGGGAATGAGGGAAACATTTTTTCTCTCTCAAAAACACCTTACTTTTTTGAGAAATTATTTTGAGATGTAATTCAGATACCATCATAGTTGCCTTTTGAAAGTGTCCCAAGCAGTGACCTTTAATCACAAAGATGTACAGCCATCACCACTCTCTCATATCAAATTATTTTCCTTACCCAAAAAAGAAACCTCATGCCCATTAGCAGGCATTCTTCATTGTCCCCTTGCCCTAGTCCTTGGCAATCATTAATAGGCATTCTCTTGCTATCCCCATGAGAATCTAAGTTCCACCAGGAAATGTCAGACCTTATTTCAAGGTGTTCCTACTCCTACTCCTGCAACATAGGAGGCACTCAATGAATGCTTTCTGAATGAATAAATGAACTATTGACTAATATCAGCAGAGCAGTGAAGCAGAGACTTCTAGAACGGAGACTACTTGGAACAAGAGGCAGTAGGAAGGTAAGAAAATGCCACAGTGATTTCTGGAGCCTCTTTTTCCTAATTATCAAGCCAGATTAAATTTTTATTTATGTTCAAATTTTAAATTTTTTATTTGTTAATGCTTTTTGAGGTATAATTTGCAAAGAAAAGTATGTATTTAAAGTATACAATATGGTATTTTAATATAGGAATATTTTGTGTAATGATTTCCACAATCAAGCTAATTAGTATACCACCTCACATAGTTGCCATTTGTGTGTGTATGTGTGTGTATGTGTGTGTGTGAAGAAGATAAAAAGAGAAGCTAATGAATCAAAGTTTATTTAGTTTGTAACTTGAAGCTAGTCTACACATAAATGGTGTCTCTACCATATCTTTCCTAACCAATGCCTTAATGCCCTTGATCTGAGATAGATTGGATGTGGGCAGAACAAATACATCATTCATTTTGGGCAACCAGGGTAACTTCTACCCTGCTCTTAATTTTTTTATAATAAGAGACAAGAAACTATCATGTTTTTTAGCATTAAAGACAGAGTCATGGAATGGAATGATAAAACTATGGTTTAATCTAGAATTCATTTCAGTATTTTTTCATGGTAAGCTATATGGTCACATTAAAATATTGGTTTATATATTTTCAATCTTAATTAAAATATATTAACTATTATTATTCACTAAGGTACTAATAAGTCATTAGAATTTTTAAATTAAACATTATTGTTTTAAAAAAAGGAAATTAGGAATAGGATGCTATTATTTTCCAGACGAAGAGAAGAAAGGTCACATTTGAGTATGGTTAAGAAGGAACATTGAGTCAATGCTCATGAAGTTTAAGATTAAATGAAGCCCAGAACTATAGGCAGGCTGTAGAAGGCCCAAGAAATGATTGTGAAGAACACTACAACTCTTCTTGAAAAACAGAAGACTTGCTTAACCTAACATCTGAAAAGTCCCCCACTGACATGTTCTGCAGAGGGATTGAAGGCAAGACTCTCTCTCTCTCTCTCTCTCTCTCTCTCTCTCTCTCTCTCTCTCTCTATATATATATATATATATATATATATATATATATATATATATATATGCTTAAGTGACTGTTAGACTGTTTGACCTTTGACGGGCAGCTATGACATGCACTGACCACCAGGGGCAGACGCTCAATGCACAGGCATGGAAACGTGGAACAGACTGATGAACCTCAGAGGGAAGTGGGTGGGGGGAGGGTGGAAAGAGATTAACCAAAGATCTTATATGCATACTAGAGGCCTGGATAAAACTTGGATGAGCTTTCAAGTTGGGTGAGCGTGGGGTCTTAGGGAATCACCAGGGTGGAATAAACAGTATGAGCCAGGTTTATGGAGGCTCAGATATGGCACTTGCCTGGTGGCTCCGTGTTTGTGGGGTGTCTAAGCAAAGGGGTGTGTGTGTGTGTGTGTGTGTGTGTGTGTGTGTGTGTGTGTGTAAATGAGCTCTTTGTGCTTCTGGCAGAACACACGATTTTGAGTGTTGGTAGTATCATCTGTTAAATAAACATATATTTGTATCATTTTCTGCATCCTTAACACAACACTATTCTTCACACAATACTATCTTCCACAATTTTTTAACAAAACAGCCTTGTGTGACTTATCATTTCAGCCAGTTTAAAATAATTGCTTCTGCCATTTTAAAAAATGAAATGCTGTAAGAACTTACATGTACTTAAATATCTATTGAATTAAGATGTAATTAATTTCTAAAAATGACTTTCTAAGGGGATTTGCTGGTGAGATTTTAAGGTTTTAATTTTAACTTAAATATTCAGCTGGGAAATAGTTTTCTGTTTCTGTAAGAATTTTTTATCCCATCATTGCAACCATCTTGCACTCTTCCATGGCTTCCGCACTCTTTTGTTGAAGTAATCTTAACCTGCAAATGTGGTTAATCAATATGTGTGGCAAGGGCAATGATGAGGAGCATGAGGAGTGAGCAGAGACATGGGTAATCAAGAGGCAGAGGAGGGAGCGCTGGAAGCTGAGCCCTGACATAAACACAGGAGTTAGCAGACAGATGGAAGACAGGTGGAGTTTGGTTGACAAGAAGAGCATTATAGGCAGAGGGGGGAAATGATTCATATACCTGGGGATGAGAAAGAGCAAGGACCATTAAAAGTGACATGACCAGGAGTATCTGAGGTTTAGATTTTATTTATTTTTATTTTTTAATCTTTATTGTTGAAAGTATTACATATGTCCCCTTTGTCTCCCATTGACTCCTTCTAGCCCACCCCAGTCTTATAATGGGAACAATTGGCCAACATCCTAAGGAATCTTAGACTTGGTTCTAAGAACAAGAGGAAGGTGTTGAAGATTTTGGTGTGGCAGATGCAGCCACCGGTTTGTAAATATACAAGAACATACACGGAGTTTAATATGAAAAACACATTGGAAGGAAACATGGCAAGATTGGAATCTGTATAGCTTTAAATACCAGAAAATGCCAAAGATGTCAAAATGGGTGCCTCCAGTCCAGCCTTTCTTCCACAGTAACAGTGAGTTACTCTCTCCTTTTAGATGTCCGGTGGACACCTCAAACCTAATATGCCCACAATTTGACTCTTAAAGTTTCCCCTAACCCTGTCCCCCCTCAATCTTTTCCATTTTAACTATGGCAGCTGTAACCTTTTTTTTCCTTTCCTTTTTTGCTGTAGCCAACAACTTGGCTGTAGCCAACAACACATCCAATATATCAGAAACTCCTTTATTCTTTACTTTCAAAGTACCTTCAGAATCTGATCACTTGTTACCACTTCCAAGCTACCACCCATGTTCTCATGCCTGGATGGTTGCAGGAGTTTTCCAATGTGTCTCCCTAGCCTCCATCCTTATCCACCCTGCATCTATCTTCAGCATGGCACCAAGCAAGATTACTCTAAAACACGAATGCCAAAATGTCACTCCTCCACAATTGTTTCACAGTTGTGCTAGCTGGGCATGGAGAGCAGCCCTGTCCAGTATCTCTATAACAGGTGATGAAGTACCTATTTTGAGAACGAAGAAAGATATATTGGAGTTGAAAATGATGGATGAGGAGGAGGAGAGTTGGACGGTTCCATGAGAGAACTGAAGGTCCAGGTGAGTTAGCATATATTACCGATTTTATCTCATGAAATCCTGTCATTATTCATTAACATCCAGATACAGGGAACTGAAATCTTCTATTGCGAAAGTTCCTTCCCAAGTCAAGATTTAAAAAATATATATATATATTTTATTGATTTTTTACAGAGAGGAAGGGAGAGGGATAGAGAGTTAGAAACATCTATGAGAGAGAAACATCGATCAGCTGCCTCCTGCACACCCCGCACTGGGGATGTGCCCACAGCCAAGGCACATGCCCTTGACCGGAATCGAACCTAGGACCCTTGAGTCCACAGGCCAATGCTCTATCCACTGAGCCAAACCAGTTAGGGCCCAAGTCAAGATTTTGGCCAGGACTTTCCTTCTGCCTGAACAACTTAGACTATTCTATCTAAATTAGGTGCCAGCCTGCTGTTCTTCATCATATTGTTTTTCTTTACTACCTTCACATTTCTAAAAAGTTGAAATCACTCATTTTTTTTTATTTCTGTCTTTTATATATACTGAAATACCATGATAAAAAAGAATATTATCACTACACAAAAAACAAAAATTAATTTTAGGCTCTGAAAATTAAAAATAAATAAGTAAAAGTTAATCAAAGTTAATCAAAATAGAAAATAAAACTTTTAACTGATACTATATGAATCAAAAATAAATTCAAGGTGTTTTTTTGGTAAACTTTAATGCATTAGATACAGTGTTGAGTACTCAATTCTAAGAAAATGAAACTAGATACCTTCAGAAAATAAGAAATAAGAGGGATAAAACAGCAGCTGCTATGAAGAGTGAATGTCGTTGTCAAATAAAGTGTTGAACTCTGTGTTGTAAAATTTGAAAATCCCAATGAAAATTTTCATTTTTGCTCAGAAGGTATATATTTCCCAAATTGTTTCCACAACAAGTAGAAAATCTGAATAAACAAATAATTATGAAAGAAGTTGTAAATATTTTCAAAGACTTTCTTCTTAAAAATGCTCCAGGGGACTCCCAAGCAAAACAAAGAAATGAATACAATTGATTTGGTCTTGTTTTTTTGTTTTTTTTTTCTCAATTGCTCATTGAAATGAATAATGGGATCTAAAAATAGTCAGAAACCTGCATCAGTACTATAAACCTGTAAATAATGCTCTTCATGTCCTTAAAACTTTGATTTTTAAAAATATAGTGAAGAGGGAATGTGAATAAATGAAGGGTTGCCAGAAAAAAAGACACAACTATAATAAGATCAGGTGGGTGCTGGCAACAAGACTGGAGTGTAGGACAGATAGCTGTGCTTTGCCTGGAATTAACCCTAGAGGGAGGGGTGAGGGACTGGGAAGTGGTAGGGTGCATGTTTTGATGGCTTTAACTGTTCTGAGAAGAGGTCTTAGTGCTAGAGTCATATTGATAATGAGTTTGCGGTGGGACTTGTTCAACAATTCTAATTGGTGTGGGCAGCCTTATTCCTACTTGGCCTTAAGGAAAAGAATCTTCTTTTATTGCTGCTGATGAGGTCAGTCATACCAGGCAGATGGTAAAGGCATACCAATTTCTGGCCAATCCACTAAACAGACAAAAAAAAAAAAAATACTTGAACAAAAAGTTGAAGGTCTGTAGTCCAACTTGCCTTGCCTCCTCAATCTACCTTCATTCCCAGACTTCACAATAGGCTAATTGAAATAATTGAAAAGGGGATTAAGTTTTATCACAACTTTTCTTCCTACATTATTCTTTAAGATTTAGATATAAGAACACTGTTTGTGAGAACTCATTTGGTTGTTAGTATTGGAAACACAATGATAAATATCTTTTTACTTAAAGGTTTTTAAATTGCTTTTTAGAGAGAGTGGAAGAGAGAGGAAAGGGAGAGAGAAGCATCAATGTGAGAGTGAAACATGGATAGGCTGCCTCCTGCATGCCCTCTAGCTGGGATTGGGTCCACACACTGGGCATGTTCTCTGACCGGGAATTGAACTGGAGACCCCTCAGTGCATGGAAGATGATGCCCAACCAAGTGAACCATGTTGGCCAGGGCTACGGTGATCAATATCTTAATGAAAAAATAAGGATGTTGTACATGATATATAACTCAAAAAAGCATAGACAAATTGGTTTCAGTAGGGTGGGGTGGAGATTGTGGGGGCTCAAATAATAGTACAGACACTCACTATGTGTCTTTCATCTCTTTGCATCTTTATGTTTGTCTTCTTCATGAGTTGTCTTTTATTTTCTGCAGACAGATTTCTCCATTTGGCTGGGGAAAATGACCACAAGAAACCTCCAAATGGATGTTCTAAAAAAAAAAAATAAGCAGGAAAAATACCATAGAAAATTTCTAATTTAGCAGGATGTAAATATCATACTATTTTTGGAAGTAATATCCAATTTAGATTGTATCTTATGAGCCTGCACTCACACCACCACTTCTGTGTGCTACACAGAGTAGGAATGGAGTTGAGCTAAGCCAGTCCCCATCTTCTGGAGTGCGTCTGCAAGGACAGGTTGTAGTTCAGTGATCACATGAGCAGGGAGCCAGCTCAGCTCCTCTGTGCAGAGGTTGGAGGGACTTGGAAGGCACCCTGGGAACCAGAAAGTTCAACCTGTTAAGCCCTTAGATGCATTCATAATGCAGAAGCCATCTTGGAGAAAAGAAAAACTGGTTAGAAACTGGAAAGATTAGTAATTTTACCTAAAGGTCTAGTAATTACAAATCACACTATATTTACAGATTGGACTAAAATTAGTGATTTTCTGTCTTTGTTACTAGCGGTTGGAGGCTCAGGAAGACATTCAGATTTATAGCAGAATATGAAGAAACTGTATTTCCTATACTCAACTGTATTATAACATGAGAAAATCTTTGTCATTTTATTCATCTATGAAACTAAAATAAATAGTTATAAAAAAGCAAAGCATAAAATTAGTAAGTATTGCATGAAAACGAAACCATTTTGTTAAATGATAATTGACAAACCATTTTAAATGATAATTGCTTCAGGATATAGCAGATTGAATAGCTAAGAATACAAAGTAGTAAAGAAAATAAATAAAAATTTCTTAGAATTCTAAAAAAAGAATGAGAAAAATAAAAATTAAGGAAAAATAAAAAACATGGATCTGAGTCAGATCATAAATTATGAAAAATTTATTCAAGAATATGAAAGAGTGCTCAAATATTAGGAGAGAGAAAATAATAACAATAGACACAGAAGGTATTTAAAGTATAAGTATATTCAAATCTATGCTAATAAGTTTGTTAATCTCAAGAAAATGAATAATTCTCAGCAAAATATTAATTATGTAAATTGACCCAAGAAAGTTGAAAAATTGACTAGATCATTGAAAAGAAAACAATTTTAAGACTCTTAAAAATATGTCTGCTTTAGGCAGTGTTTTACAGGTAAATGCTTTCAAACATTCAAGCAGCAAATTATTTATGTGCAACACAGATTGTTCCTAATCATAACAAAAAACAGGTAAAGCTTGCAAGTACATTTTTGAAACCAGCTAAATTATTGTACCTGAATCAAAAAAGACAGCATGAAAGATAAAGCTTCACTCTATTCTCACTTATGACTTTAAATAGAGAAACTTTAAATAAAAACTAGCAAAATGCAATTGGTAGACATTTTAAAAATAAAGCTCCAAATGCCAGCTTAGGAGTACATCCCAGGAATAAAGATGTGTTTAATGTTAGGGATTTATTGACTTAATATATGATTTCACTTGATCAAATTAGAAAAAAAAATCATTCTGAAATAAGTTTTTATAATATTACACATACAATTAATAATCTATAATAATGATCCATAATAATCCATAATTTTTAAAAGTTCAGTGCTAAGCAATGTGACCCAAGCAAGATTTCTACATGCAATGGAGTTACAAGAAAAAAAAAAAATACTCTAGGAGTTCAGGATTTTAAACTTTGAAGTTAAAGGTATGCAATTGAAATCACAGACATATATTGCACCAATCCTGTTTTTGGCACTGCTGTCTTCCTGTCTTTAGGTAATTACTGACCCCCAGGAGACCAAATGCAGCCTGATCTCTTTCTTAGCACTGGGGTGTGGAATCACTGTTATTTGTGACTATAAAATAACTAGGAATTTGTCTTTTAAAATGTGTAAGCTTTGTTGAAAGATATTTATAGTATTATGTTGATGAATTCAAGCCGTATGTTTGAGTGTCATGTGGATTTTTCATTATTATTATTGTGGTTGTTGTGCACAGGTTTTCTGACCATAATCCTTGGTCAAGAACTAAAGGAGTGTATTTAGGCTTAGTAATAATTTAGCTGAAATGGCAATAACCTTTCAAAACAAGTCACACTGCTAGGTGAAAATAAAAATCCTTATAGTAAACTCAAGTTTATTTTGGAATAAGTCTAGGTATCGACAATAGACCTTGTGTGTATAACTTCTAAGCATCTCATAGTGCTTTAAATTTTATGCTGAATGTTAGCATGGATTGCCTCTACTGGGCAGCACAACAACACAATGGTTAGTCGGGGTAGGGTGAGGAAATTGGACATAAAAAAATGAAGTGATTGCTGTGAGATAACACACCTACTAAGTGCCAGAAGAGAAACTGGAACCAGGTCTTCTGAGCCCTTGTCTGGTTATGAGAAACAACTCAAGATAGGATGTCTGTTGATGGCCACACCATCCCACTATGCCCCAGGAGTCAGGGAGTCAACACCACACTGTTACAGGACATAGGTTGTCATTCAGTGTGGTGGACAGGAACCCCTCACTTTGCATCTTGTGACTCGAAACTGCAGGCATTTGCAGTCTCCTCCCAGGGACTTGCATTCTGCCACGCATCTGCCATTTCCGGAAAAGTTTGTCTTCATCCCACTGACTTCTGTCTATCCTTCAGGACTCACCTCAGGGGACATCAACTCCTGAAATCTTGCTTGCCTTTTAGCTTCCAAACTGTGCTGTGTGTAGCAGAGAAGAAGAAAAACAAGATCGCATGTTCTATTGCAACTTTCAGAAGATCTCGTGTTACTACCAATGAGCGTGAACACTTTCCTTACATTTATTAACATGGATTTCTTTGAAAATTTCTACACTTGTATTTCCCCCATTTATTTTCTTTTGCAGTGCACACTAATTTCCATGAACTCATAGGACTTATTCATATCTTAGATATATTTGCACCTAATGTTTCAAGTATATTGCAAATACTTTTTAAGTTTCCAGTTTATCATTTCATATATCTATAAAATTTTTTGCATTAATTTTATTTATTTTTGGTGGTAGAGTGTTTATTTGTTATGCATAATCTCATCATCTATTTATCCAAGAATGTTACAATTTAACTTGTTAGTATTATTTTTTAGAATAAATTGATTGTGGTGACATTGGTTAATCAAATTACTAGTATATAGGTCTCAGGTGCACAGTTTTATGATACATCATCTGTGTATTGTGCTGTATGCCCACCACTCAACCCAAAGTCAAATTTTATTCCATCATCATATATTTGACCCCTTTACCCTTTACTACCACCACTCCATTTCCTCTGGTAAACACCATACTGTTGTCTGTGTGCATGAGCTTTATTTTTTTCATTTGTTCATTTGTTGCTTTCAGCTTTATATCCCACTGGAAAAATTTAATATGGTGAAATCTACAGATATTTTCTTCCACAGAATAGATTTATTTTAAACTTTAAAATTATTTTAATTTTATTTTGCCATTTACATTAGCTTGTTACTCCATTTTACATCATGCTGGTATATGGTTTGGAGGACATGATCATGTATAAGAATTTTAACAAGTTTTATGGGCCTTACTTCACCAGATGGGATAAAATGTCAGGGTTAAAAGCTGTTCCATCATAAAACTTTGTTTCTATTCTTTCAATACTTAAAAAAAATAGCATACATGTTGAAATGAGCAATCCCAGATGTCTCAGCAGCTTGTACCATTTTCATATATATTTTTTTACTATTTTCATATATTTTGATTCCACCATTCTGTGTAGTCAACATTAATGCTATGTGAGCAGACTCGATTCACCTCTTTGATGTCATGAGGGTCCACCTATAATGTCCACGAACAAATGACATAAAATATCTATTCTTCAGATGGGGTCCATGGGCCCTAGTTGACCAGTTGCAGTCTCATTCAGAAACGTTGCTGACCCTATAGATTCATGGGCCCTGTATAGCATTATTGAAACAGAAGCTTTGCAATTTGAGATTTAGCCCTAACCAGACTTAAATACCAGGGTTCTCTAACCCTCACTCTGATTTTAGTGAGAAAGAACTCATTTTTGCTTTGATTATATTTCTGAAAGTCTAGCAATTATTCTGCCTTAAACCTTAAAGAACATGTGTCAGGGGTTGTCACCTGCATGCATCCTGGCATTTGGTCTCAACCACAGGACTAATTAGAGTAGAGATATCTTCCCCAACCAGCTAGTGCTTCAGATATCAGAATGTTTCCAACGCCACTACCATAAAACCCTACCAAGCACTACACATTTTTCTTTCAGTGCTTTGAAGAAAATACCAAATGAGGTGTTCCACAGAGTTTTGAGAGATCACAGCATTATTGAAGGGACTCATTCTTGCTTGGATATCCATTATCAGGAAATTACTTTGCAATTTTACTTGTGTTATTACACTTACCCATTATTTCAATTCTTTGTGGTAAGTGTTTTATTTTTACCAGTGAGGAAAACAAGAGTGTGGAAGATTTAGTCACTTGGCCATTCACAAACTAGCCAGCATCAGAGTCAGAGTTCAAACCAAGACTTCTGGACCCAAACCTATGGCACACTCTACAGCACAACTTCCCGGGGTGCATCTTATGGGATATGTACATA